>NC_143190.1:63748981-64055740 GCF_051530095.1 Phoenix dactylifera | reverse complement strand
GGATCCGATTTCTCCTTTCGGATACTCCGTTAAGTTGAGGTGTATCAGGAAGTGTCCATTGTGAAACTATACCATTTTATTTGAGATAATCGTGAAACTTTCCACTAAGATATTTACCTCCTCGATCTGATCGAAGAATCTTAATGAGTTTTTCTGTCTGTTTTTCTACTTCAAATCTGAATTCTTTGAACCTTTCAAATACTTCAGATTTATATCTCATAAGATAGACATAATCATACCGTAAATAATCGTCAGTAAAAGTAATAAATTAGAAAAATTGATCCCTAACCTGCACATCGAATGGGCCACACACATCAGTGTGTACTAGGGCAAGTATCTTAGTGGACCTCTCCCCGTGTCCTACAAAGGGTAATTTGGCTATCTTTACTTGAAGGCAGGACTCACAAGTCGGATATGACCCAGAAGTCAATGAACTCAAAAGTTCATGTTTCTTCAATTTGTTAATTCTTTCTTCTCCTATATGGCCAAGCCTGAGGTGCCATAAATACTTTTGATTAATCTCATCTCTAGATATTTTTGATCCTATGGTACTCACTATATGCTCAGATATGTTCACAGATACATCCATATGTAAGTGATAGAGACCGTCAATCATAAAACCACATCCAAACAGTTTATTTCGCAAATAAATGAAAACATAGTCTTTATTGAAATTGAATTCAAAATGCTCCTGTGCTAGACAAGATACAGAAATCAAATTTCTACTAGCACTAGGAACAAAATAACAATCTCTGAGTATCAAACTAAATCCTGACGGTAATCGCAAAGAGAATATGCCCATAGCAACAACAGCAACTCTTGCTCCATTGCCAATCCGTAGGGTTACCGCACCTTCCGTAAGCCTTCTACTTTTCTTTAGATCCTGCATAGCAGTGCACAAATGAACACTAGAACCAGAGGCTATAACCCGACTGGAAATAGAAGAAACCGTTAGATTAGTTTCAATAATGAGCATATTAGACATATCTTCAGAAGGCATGTCACCCTTCTTGTTCTTTATAGTTGCCATGTTTGAGATTTTGGACAAGGTTGGAGAGGTGGCATACCGACTGGATTTACCGCCGGCTTTATCCAGTGTGCACAATGTATTTCATGTGTCAATGTTGAAGAAATACGTTCCAGATCCGAGTCATGTGGTAGCATATGAGCCATTATATCTTCATGAGGATTTGACCTACGAGGAGTTTCCGATACTAATTGTGGACAGAAAAGATCAAGTACTACGACATCGAACCATTCCTATTGCGAAGGTACAATAAAATAATCATACGGAAAGAGAGGCTACTTGGAAGCTCGAAGAAGAGATGAAGGTCAAGTATCCGCAGCTATTTGAAACCTCAGGTATGTCAATTTCGAGGATGAAATTTTTCTTTTAGTGGGGGAGAATGTAAAGGCCCACATATTGGGCTTGCGCCGGCCTTTGAACAAGGGCGCCGGCCCAACACATGAAAAAGGGGGAGGGAGACTCCCGATTGGAGTCATCTCCCTCCCCAGTTTCAAAATTTTTCCCCCTTCCAAATCCACCGGAAGGAGAGATTTAGTGTGATCAAACCGTACTATATTTGGGCCAATCCTCTTCCACAAATGACCTCCTCCGTCTCTTCCTAGGGCACCAACGGAGAGAGCTCCTCAAGAAAAAAAAAAGGATTCGTGAGAAGCTTGGGTTGTTCACCGTCGGGCTTACCGAAGGAGCTTGCCGGAGGTGAGGTGAGATCCCTCTCTTTCCTCTCTCTTGGCTGTGGGCTACTATTCCGCCGGATTGATGTGAACCGAACTTCCCTATTTCGGTTTGTTTTTTTTTTCTTTCTTCCATCTGTTTGGTCGACGTCACAGGGCCGACCATAGCCGGGTGTGGCATGTGGATGGCACCACGTTGGGGCCGTCGACCGCTAGGGTCGTCGGCCATGGGTAGCTACTGCCGCCGAGCATGCCCATGGGGAGAAGATAGAAAGAAGGAGAGAGAGGGAGGGAGAGCCACTCGGTTCTCTCCTCTTTTCTTGCCCTTCTCTCTTTTCTCTCTAGTTGGGGTTCTCTCTCTCAACTTGGATCCGCGGAGATCATTGTTTTGAGGGTTCTAGATTGTCATATGTCTTGGATAATTTTTAATGATGACTTAGTTCTGTAGGGTAACAATCTGTTAGACGAGAGAACGATGAGCGGAGTTCTGTGCATCTCAGTTCCTAGATCACCGTGAGGGCGGGTGATTAGTTTGCCTGAGTTTTTAAATAAAGGGTAAGAATCCTTGTACGCTAATCCTGCATGATATAAATATTAGCACCTATTTATGTATGATGTTCTATAATCCAGATAAGTAAGAAGCAGGAATAGTATTATATTAAATTGTATTTTGATCGTATTCGCTAGTGGGTGGTATCATGATGGATGCATGCATGCGTATAACCTACACTTGCATAATTGGATTTATGAATGTGGTGCTCTAGACTAACCATACTCTGTCGATTGCCCTATCACGGGCTGAAAACGTGACTATGGTTAGTCTAAAAACTGAAAATAAATAAAAAAAGAAATTGATATGTGGATGTGAACTGCATTGAATAAACATGGTCTTTGGGTTTATCTCGTTAATATTGCAGGCCCCGTTATAGGCTGAAAATGTGGTACTTTGGCAGGCCCCATCACAGGCTAGAAATGTGAAACTATAATGTGCAGGCCCCGCCACAGGCTGAAAATGTCATAATTTGGCAAGCCCGATCCCAAGCTAGAAATGTGGAACTATAATGTGCAAGCTCCGCCATATGCTGAAAATGTGATACCTTGGTAGTCCCCCTACAGGCTAAGAAATGTGACCGAAATTTGACCTAAAGTCAAAAATATAATTGATTCGGATCAAGTTAAAAAGAATGGAAAGAAAAGCATTAGAATCATTAATGAAGATTTATGTAAATATCATATGCTATATCACTCTTAAGTTGATGGATTCTATTGATATTTGATGTTCATATGTATATATTGATTATTCGAACATTATTGATAGCCGGTTTTATGATTTCATGATATGTGCATCAATTTTTTATGGTTTTTAAATTCATATTATTATTGTGCTGGTATGGATGTGTGGAGATTCTTACTGCGCTGTAAAGCTCACCCCCTATTTCTTCTCTTTTTCAGAGTCGCAGGATACATAGAATTAGATAGGTTGGGCACAGAGCGCGAGTATCAGAGTCATCAGTTAGTTTATTTTGATACTGACGAATATTGAAAGCTCTTGTAATTGAACCAATTTGATTATTAGATATGTCGGATTTGTCTATTTGAATTACTTAATTAATATAGAATTATCAGATTTTTGTTCATTTTAGACCTTGCATAATCTTTAGGACACTGCTTTAGGACTCATGCGGCCGGTCGTGTACCGAACCCGGGTACTGGATTCGGAGCATGACATAAGGTTTGGGTGGCCCTGTCCAGGATATATCATCCATGTCTAAATGGCATACGGATACAACAAAAAAATAAAACCAAGCATAGTATTTGAACTTTCAATACATTAACAGCCACTAGATATGATGGCTAATACGACAGACATTGATGCAAAGCAAAGTAGGCTGGCGCTACGATTTTAGACAGAACTAGAAAAATCATTGCAGGCCAAGATTATAACCAACCATGTAGTACGTTAATGAGATGTCGTCCTTCGCAATTCATGCGGTTGGATAAGAAGGTTGCATGGCAATGCCACAGAGACCTTCCACTACAAGAATAATGGTCATTAGCGACGCATTTTTTGGCCTTTAACGACGCTTTTAAGCGTCGCTAAAAAACATCCCGATGCTTTCCAAAGCGTCGGCAAAGCGTCGCCTATGCTACAGTGGAGAAAATATTTTCCGACGCGTCGAAAAGCGTCGAAACGTAGCAATGCTTTACCGACGCTTTTTAGCGTCGGTAATTGCAAACTTAGCGACGCTTTAAAGCGTCGCTATTTGCAATTTAATGACGCCATAAAGCGTCGGTAAATGTTCAATTTACCGACTCTTTAAAGCGTTGTTAATTCAAACTTACCGACGCTTTAAAGCGTCGCTAATTGATTTCTCGTCGAAATTTTAACGACGCTTTAAAGCGTCGTTAGAATATTATTTTTTTAAAAAAAATTTAAAAAATTTTTAAACCCTGTTTACAATATCAAAGCCACACACACTAAGCAAGATATACACAAAATCAAACATATTTATCTAAACATTTATATTGTCAAATTACATTCATACTATCAATTTACGTTTATAATGTACTTCAAAAAGCATAAAAAAAATACATATAAACTCCAAAATAAATGCTTCAGGGGTCGCTAGCATCACCATCTCTACGTGCAGATGAAGTATCAGGAACCTGTAGGTAAAAAACTTAAGCAGTTAAGAATACGAAAATTATTAAGCTCTTTAAGAAAAATATGATACTTATGCAAAATGTTCAAGTAGATGTAGTAATTTACCTGAGGAGGGACAAACTGATGCAACAAAGATGTAATCTGATTAATCTGAGCCCTCAAAGATTGCATCTCTGTCTGGTGGCTCTGCTTCAACTCTTTTATCTCTGCCTTCAGATCATTAACCTCTGCAGTGCTACTACTCTGTCTAACATCTTGAGTATATCTATCTACTGCAGACAACTGAGTGGGGGTAACTCCAACGCCATAACCCCTCACTCGACCATAACGCTCCGAGCCCATCAATTCGGTAAACACCTAAGCTTCGACACCTCTGGTGTTGCCGATTGAAGATGACTCTCCGATACGCTCTGAAATAAGGGATGTAGCTCTGTCCTATATCTCTCAAAAACAATCAAATTAATTTTTGAAAAATTAAAATATATAAAAAATCATTGCAGAAATTATTAATAAGTACATACAACTATATCTCTCGACTCCTCTCGGACAAAGCAGCCATCTCGGTAGATGTGAGTCATCTTATAGAACTCCACCTCACCAGGTTTCCTCCCATGGTCTTCCATCTACAACAAAAAGTATATTGGAAGAGTTTCATCTTATAGAACTATATCATGATACATGCTATATGATACAAGAGTTTCAAAAAGTTTCAAAAAAACTTACGAATTCAGCTCTGAGCCTCGCATAACTCTTCGAGCCTGAAGTGTGAGGAATTGTCTGAGATGCTCGTGCGGCTCGACCAATGTCAGAATATGTCTACCACGAAAAAAGTAAACATTGTAATATATTAAATATATTAAACATTATATAAGGTATTGAGAGAGAATACACAACCTGTCCTCTCTCGGAAAACCAATAGTGAACAAGCTCCCTCCACTGATGATGGTATACATCAGGAGGACAAACACGAGCAACCTCCTCCTCTGTCATACCCTCGCGCTTCCAGTCGGCCTTCAACTTTGACTTATATTCTTTCCATTTGCGGTTGAGGGACTTTAGCACCCAATCATGGCTCTCTGGAGGGAGCACAAACTTTTTCTACACCAAAATAAAGAATGTTATAATAATATTAAATCGAAAAATTAAATTTATAATAGTAAGCAAATTAACATACAGTAGCTATCAAATTAACAATATTAAATTCAATTCTTTATCTGTACAAATTTAAGAAGCTCAACTTTATAAGAAGGAAGCATATCATTCTACTTATGATAGTTGAGCGGACACAACTGACCCCTACGCGCAACTGATCCTAAGAAACTTGATAAAAGGCTTCCAGCCCTCTTGATGGGCTGCCCTAGTTCGTTGCATTCGACGACCATCTTCTCATCCTCACGAAGCTGCCACACATCCCGTGCTCGAGAGGAACCCCGTGTCAACCTCACTCTCCCTTGTTCATCTATAAAAAATAATAATTAAAACATTGGAGGCAAATTAATTAAAATAATTAGATTGTAAATGAACTTAATATATGCACTTTAAATCAAATTACCTTGGATATGCAAGTCATCCATAACCTCCTGGCCTGGATGTTGCTGAGACTGGAACTCATGCTGAGACTCGAACTCGTGCTGCTGGGGCTGCTGGGATCGCATGGACTGAGCAGAAGAAGATCCCACCCGAGACTGCTGGAACTCCACATCTCTGAATCGTTTTCCTCGGTGCATTTTGTTAGCTAAGCAAGTACTTAAGCAATTGAAATCTGTTTAAAAATGCAAGAGTAACTAATGCAAGAGTAAAAAATGCAATTAATAAATAGGGCATTTTTTTCTTACTTCTGAATCAACAACAGTAATTGTGAAATGTGATTGCGGATAACTTCACGGCTCTTTCTTACTGCAGATTCTTTGTACAAAAGAACAAGCTCATCTACCAATCTGAGCAGAAGAATAACAAGTCAGCAGGAGCTTCTATTCAACAGAATCTACAACTAAATAATTAGCAGACTATCTAAATTATAAACGAGATTAAAATACAAAATATTTTCACCCAAGATTCAATCAAGAGTTCAAGATTTCCATCTTGTTTCCTGATGGGAAGGATGGGCTGCCAAAAAGGAACTAATACAGATAGAGACAATTAACACCAAGTAAATTCATCCAAACGTAATTATATACCATTCGCTTCTTCCATGATAGATAATATTAGATACATTTATATGTGCTTGTAAACTTGTGATAAACCTAATAAGCAGAATAAACTTTGGGAGAACAAAAGGAATGATTATATACAATTAGATGGACACCGGCTGAATTTTTGAGCAATCTCAATTTTCATCTGAATAGAGTTGTACAAGACAAAATCATATCAACATGAACAGTTAAGCATACCTTTCAATATATGGTGATTTCCAGATCCATGTTAATTTAAAAATTGTATGTAGCCGTTCAAGAACCTGCAAAATGATGGGATTGGTTCAAAATATTCAACCATCCAAATCCACCACTAAACTCCATATTGTTTACAAACACCAACAAGTACTGATCAATTTATGTCCTTGTGCCGCAAAAATTGGAAAATAGAGGAGCAAGTACCTGTCTAGCACTGCACCATTGCTTGGGAACTAACAGTACATAATAAAAGGCAAATGATAACAAGAACACAGTACGTAATAAAAGGCAAATGATAACAAGAACACAGTACATAATAAAAGCCAAATGATAACAACAACTTATAACCCCAAACAATTGGACAAGGCATGTCAGTTATGGTATGATCATACTCCAGGTCCAGCTGCCTAATGCTTAATGGTTTTCTGTTTGCCCCAAAATGCTCGCATGCAAAGCCTATGCCACTTTACTAGTATAGATAAAAGAAAGTTGTTTTAGTGCATGGTACCTCTATATGCTTATTTGAGAGCATCCATGTGAGTTTATGAACATAAATGCATGCATACATTATGGCGTAACAAAGTATATAATGCCACTTTACTGGTATAGATAAAAAAAAATTGTTTTAACGCATGGCACCTCTATATGCTTATCTGAGAGCATCCATGTGAGTTATGAACATAAATGCATGCATACATTTTGGCGAAACAAAGTATACACCGTGTCATTTTTATTAGACAGACCAATTTATTGATATAATATATGCCAAACAGCAGATTAGTACTTTGTTGTTCTTTATAATCCACAAACATCAAGTTTCTAATATGTTTTAAATAAATTGAGCATATCTTAATTATGTATTTATGCGTCCACCACTCACAAAAACCACCATATACATGTAAATACAAACAAATAGACATATACATACACTTTGAGAGAAAGATTGGACATCGTCCAGTCCTACATAAATGCATACAAACATACTACATTCATACAAATATTTGAAGAAGCCGATGATTAGTATTTTGAAGCACATCATGACATCAGCAGAGCCATAGTGCAGCAGGGACCATGCACCAGTGTTACTACAATTAAATGATTCATATTCTAAAATGATCTGAGCATTAGAAATTTCCAAGTAGCATTACTTGAAAAATTAAGCATGGGTTTCAAAACATGGACCAAAAATTGTTTTGCTGAAGTCTGGCTGGTTTCTAATAAAGAAAACAGATGTGTGAGAGCAAAGTGTCATGAAGGAAATATATGGTACCAACTATTAACAAGGATGTGGTAAATCTTCTTGCACAGTGAATGGAATATCTAGTAATGTTTTCTACTAAAAAGGAAGAGTCATACAACAATTACCTCACCCTTCGTACGCATGCAGAGCATCGGAAAAGAATGACTTAGAAATAAAGCAAACTGGTACAATATGCAAAGAGAAATTCTGAATCAAGGTTTGACTCACTTTTTTTAGCGAGCTTTAAATAAAGTTCTGTCTAGCAACCTATTGCATGTGAAAATAACACTGGATCATTCATTACACATGACAACATAATATTCTTGTAATTATGAAAGGAGAGAATCCAAAATAACATACTGCAAAGCTAAGGGAATGATGATTACAATTAGTTTCTTCTTGCTCCACGAGATGCATGAGATGTTGCTTAATAGACTATTCCTAAGCCCCCTGATAGCACTGAAGTATATTCCAAATATTTTACATTATTGGTTAAACAATTTGCAGTACCAAAAGTAGCAATAAAACAAATTCATACGCTACTAGTAGAAAAGTCAGTATCGGTAATATAGAAACAGACTAGAAAATTTTTCTTACCATTACGAAACTATACTCTTTCATTGTCCATCAGTCGGCATAATATTAAAAGGCATACACTGAGTATAAGTCTCATTATCTTCCTCTTCCAAACTTTTTTCTATATCATACAAGTCCCTAGGTTTAGTCTTTATGACAACAGACCAATCTTTATCTTTTGAGTCTTGTACAAAAAACACTTGTCGAGCTTGAGATGAAAAAATGAATGGGTCATCTTTCAATAGCACACCGGTATGTATCAACTTTGAAAAATTTACAAGTGTGAAACGATTTATGTCTTGTCTCAAACCTCTAGATGAGTTTATATCCACCCAATCACATCGAAATAGTACTACCTTAAAGTTTCCATAATAATCCAGCTCATAAATATCCTTCAGTGCACCGTAATAAGTTTTTCCCTCCGCATCAACCATAACCCCACTGTTTTGGGTTTTTCTAAATTTCTCACATTCTTTAGTATGAAATTTGAAACCATTTATAATTAACCCATCATATCTGTTGATAATATTATTCGGACCTCGAGCAATGACTATTAATTCATCGGAACAATTTTCCTCCATCATCGTGGGCACCTAAAAAATTATAGAAGCAATGATTAATTATTCAATGACAATGTATTAAAAAATTGTGAAAATACCTAATGTATTAAATGTCTAACCTGTTTGAATAGCCATTCAGGAAATAACTCAACCAACCATCTTTGCTCAATCCTTGGGGTAGGACGAATGTTATTGTTGATGCTTCGCTGAGTTACTAAAAATTCTCTGCACGATCAAAAACTCTTTAGCTAAGCATTTATATCTGATATGACAGATAAGAAGATTACAATCATACTAACCTGCGATACTCGGATATTATATCACTGTGAAGTAACACATAGCGATGTGCTTGTGCTAATAATTTTTGGTCAAGAACAACACTTTTAACTGTCCCCAAAACTCTTCCCGCAGATGAAACTTGTAAATTTCTGCATTCTCTACAATATCAAAATTCCTTGGAGGTCGATTGAGAGCAGTTTCAACACCTTCGAGATATCTTGAGCAAAATGTCAAACACTCCTCAGAAATATATCCTTCAGCAATCGAGCCCTCGGGATAGGCTCGATTGCGTACATAATCCTTTAAGCGCATCAGAAACCTTCAACGAGAAATTTTTAAGATCAATATCAACACCGATATGATTTATAAATATAGATATTAGAGTTTAGCAAAATCACCTCTCAATAGGATACATCCATCGGTATTGAACCGGTCCACCAAGTTTAGCTTCCGCCGCTAAGTGAATGAGTAGATGAACCATAATAGTAAAAAATCCAGGAGGAAAGATCTTTTCCATATGGCATAATGTAAGGGCAACATTAGACTCCAATTGATCAAGCACCCTAGGATCAAGAACTTTTGAACACAATGCTTTAAAAAATGATGACAACTGAGAAACAATTACAAGAACTTGATTCGCCGTTGATGATCTTAAAGCCAATGGAAGTATATCTTGCATCAAAATATGACAATCGTGACTTTTAAGATTTGAAAGTCTTCGCTCTTTAAGATTTACGCACCGTGAAATATTCGATGCATACCCATCAGGAACCTTCATATTTTTCAGAACCATTAGAAAAAGATCCTTATTTTGAGTAGACATTGTGTAACATGCAGGAGGTATAAAAAATTTATTATTAGAAAGCTCTTTCGGATGAAGCTCTTGTCGTATGCCCATATCTTTCAAATCAAGACGCGCTTTCAAGTTGTCTTTGGTCTTTCCATCAAGATTTAACAATGTTCCAATCAAGTTATCACAAACATTCTTTTCTATGTGCATGACATCAAGATTATGTCGAAGAAAATTATACTCCCAATAAGGTAAATCAAAAAAAATACTCCTTTTTTTCCATAACTGTTTCTGTGTAGAAGCAACCAATGTGTCATCATCATTTTCCTGTCCATATGCATTGTCATCATTCTCAAAAAAATTAGCATCCTCTAAAATCTCTGATATTAACCCTTCATTTAATGAGCTACCAACATCCTCCCTTCCCCTCTTCTTTAAACATTTGGAGACCTTACCAGGTATGTAATTTGTGCCATGCATTTGTCTAAGAACTTCAGTACCAGTTGGTGGAATAGTGGCAGAACGCAACTCTGTGGTACTATCAAACAGATCATTCTGAAATTGAAATGGATGGTTTGGTTCTAACCATCGACGATGGCCCATATAACAGAACTTTCCTCCATTTTTTAACCAATATGAATGGGTTGAATCTCCACAAGAAGGACATGCAATACACCCCTTAGTGCTCCAACCGGATAAATTAGCATATGCAGGAAAATCATTAATAGTCCATATAAGAGCTGCACGCAATTTGAATATTTGACCAGTAAAAGCATCAAATGCATCAATACCCTCCCATAACTGTTTCAATTCCTCTATTAAAGGCTGCAAAAAAACATCAATATCATTACCTGGGCCCTTATCACCTGGAATAACCATTGACAAAATGAGTGAAGACTGTTTCATACACATCCATGGTGGTAAATTATATGGAACCAAAATAACCGGCCAAGTGCTGTATGTAGAACTCATAGTTCGAAAGGGATTAAACCCATTAGTAGCCAAACCCAGTCTGACACTGCGAGCATCAGAAGCAAATTCGTGATGCCTATCATCAAATGCTTTCCATGCTAAACTATCTGCTGGGTGTCGTAACATTCCATCTTTTGTACGGCCTTCGTCATGCCATCTCATAGAGGAAGCCGTCTTTGATGATGTATACATTCTTTTCAATCTAGGTATGAGAGAAAAATATCTCAACACTTTAGCCGGTCTTTTCTTAGTCTGTGCAGCATCCACTTCATTCAAAAAATCATGCTCATCTTTAGATTTCTCCCATCGTGAAGATCCACATATTTGGCACGACTCTTCGTTAATATTTCCACCACGGAATAAAATACAGTCATTCGGACAACTGTGTATCTTCTCGTATCCAAGATCCAATTCTTTTACTAATTTTTTGGCTTCATAAGAAGATGATGGCAAAGTAACGCCTTCCGGAAATGCATCATTTAATAATTGGAGAAGCATAGTAAAAGACTTGCTAGACCACCCATTCAAATACTTCAAATGGAATAAATGCACAAGAAAAGAAATCTTTATAAAATTCTTACAACTCGGATATAGTTCTTCATCACAAGATTTCAGCAAGTTATGATACCGAGCTGTGTCATCATCAGAGTGTATATGTTCTTCAACATGCATAAAATCAGTTGTTGTACGCTCATCACCTATTTCAGTTGCTTCTTGTCCTCCACTAATATCTGTTAAATTTCTAATACTATGTCCAAGAGCATCTCTGAGTAAGCCCCTTATATCATCTTCTCCTACAGGTTTTTTTTCTGTATTACTGGATGCAAAACTAGAGGTGTCTTCTATATACGAGGGTTGGTTACATGGAGATGACAATATCAACTCTCCATGAAATACCCATTCAGTATAATCTCTTGTAAAACCATTCCACACTAAATGTTCTTCAACAGTTTTTGGAGCAAGAGAAGAAGCATTTACACATTTTCGACATGGACATAAAATCTTCCCATTCATATTAGATTTCTGAAAAGCAAATTTAATGAAATTCTGAACTCCATTCAAATATTCGTCACTGTATCTCGGCTTATTCATCCAACTTTCGTCCATTCTAAGAAAAAACAAGGTAAATGATACAGTCAAAAATATGCATGCGTACACTAACTCAAGCAAAATTAAGTTAAACAAATAGCACTTAATCAATTAATTCAATGGTTGCATAGCCTACATTTAAGAGCTATATATATGTATTACAATATGTGATCCGTATTAGATACCGGTATTGAATCGGTATGGTACGGTACGCTCCAACCTTACTTATAATCCTTATCTTGGATTTGTAGCCTTATCTTGGATGATCACTATTATTGTGATTTTCTTACCATATAAGCCTAATGCATCTGTTTCTCAACCTTACTTACCATGAGAATGTATTGACTTATTGTGAAACCTGTTAATGACAATGGATTTGTTGCTGGTGTTTAAATTGTAATCATGTTCTTCCTATATTGTAATTAGACTGATGTCTATTTATAAAGTCAGCTTGTTACAATGCCAATTTATTACAAAGCCAGTCTGTTACAAAGCCAATTTATTGCAAAGCCAGTCTGTTACAAAGGACAATCTGTTAACACAAAGCATATAAATCCATGTTGAGACAATCTGTTACAAAGGACAACAATCCATGTTGAGGCTAAAAGGGCATATAAACACCCTTTCATTGTTGGATTGATGCTTAAAAGGCAATCTGTTAACTGAATATCTATCATTACAAGCCACAGCTGATTAAAAACAGCTTTCAAGACCTACTAATTAGTTCAAGGCATTACAGTTTGCTGATTGTAAATAGCTTGCTGTTCAATCTAGCTACCATTACTCAGTTCCATACATGAAAATCAATCCAGCTAATGGCTGCATATAAGAATCACTTTACACATCTACTAATAGAACCAATATGCTTTTATTTCTGCTTTCACTAAACAAATTCAGTTCCATGGATGAACAGACTCATATCTGTTAGCCTAAACAAATACAGTTCCAATACAATCAATTCAATGCACATTTTTCTTTGTTTATCACAAAATAAAGTGACGACTATTACATTGTGTATCACATTTACAGTCATATGACACTGTATCCATACATGAACAAACTCATTTCTGCTTTCTTTGAACCAATATGCATTGAATTGTTCAATAGACAGAGAAATATTCGAATAGCATATTAGCTAACTACAAGACTGTAACTAATATTTATCAAGCCTTAACATGAAGTGCGAGAGAGAAACATTCCATCTCATGATTCTTTTTAATGATTGTTGCTAGTTGTATCTTCTTGCTATGTTCTTTTTAATAAATAGCTATCAAGATGAGAGAGCAAAATTAACAAGCAGTATGCATAAAATAGTGCCTAATAAAAGTTAATAAATAGTTACAAAATAGCAAAACAAATGCATAATCTAATCGGACAAACTCAGTGAGTAAGAGAGCAAACGAAACCATATATTTCCAAGACTACCACCTCAAAACTTAGAAAATAAGCTAACAAAGCAAAGGAAATGCCAGAATCTGTACATTTACAGAGAATTCTAAAGCATAAACCGGAGATTAAAAAAGGGAAAGAGGGAAACGAGTTCTCAAGTACCTGATAAGAGAGCAAGTCTTCCTTTGATAACTTTCCCAAATTTCTAAGCCAACGAAGAGATCTGAAGAGCAGTAGATCTAGATCTGAAGAGCAGTAGATCTCAAGTACCTAATACAGTAATGAATGAACATTCCTAAAATAAGGAGACAGAAAGAGAAAGATATATAAATATCTCCAGGCAGAGCTCTCTCCTTCTGAAAAAGAAGAAGATAATCCTATGATCCTATGATCGAAGCAAGAGAAGAAGATAATCCTTGCCGGCTCCAAACTTCAAACGCCGTGTGAGTGCTCTGCGGCGGAGGAGGAGGAAGTCGTCCACAAAGAGGAGCCCAACGAAGAGGGGAGGAGGGGAAGGAGATGCGGCGGAGATCGGTGAAAAGGGCTGAGGACGGAAGGGGTCGGTCGCCGGAAGGGGACGGAAGGGCTGAGGATTTAGGGCTGTGGCCTGTGGGGGGAGGGGATCGATTAGGTCTTGTGGTGGGAGGAGTGAAGTCCGACGACGCTTATAAGCGTCATCGTATTTTTTCTATGCCGACGCTTATAAGCGTCGGTAATGGTTTTTTTCCCGACCCTCTTTACAAGCGTCGGCGGTTACCGTCGGGAAAAAAAAAAAATGCCGACGCTTTCATTTAGCGTCGGCAATATAGAGTCGCGACAGCCCTTAATTGTTGTAGTGTTCTGCGTCGTCGATGCCCCGGAGCAACCTCATATATCCTTTTTCGCCCCAAGTGGTACCCCATGAATTCTTGAGCAGCCAATATTTGGTTCCATCAGTTGCTGTCCCATAGCCCACGACAGTGACAGCATGGTCCAGATCAGTTCCGCAATTACCCATGAAGACGTCGCCGGAGTAAAACTGGAAGTCTTTCCCACTGCCCTCGATGGCAACGGAAACGGGCTGTTTTGCGACTGCTTGTAAGAGCGATGACTCGCTGTTCCTAGGCACGTCTTCGTAGCCGCTGATAGTGGCTGCAACGGATGAACTTTTATTGGTGTCGCAGGTTCCTTCCTTCGCCACGTAAGGATAATTAGCTTCCGTCGTTATCCCTTTGTTGCTGATGATGTACTTAAATGCATCATCCATTATGCCCCCACCGCATCCTCCATTCACCTTGTCGCAATCCACAAGTTGTTGCTCTGATAAGGAGGTCAATTTGCCAGTGCTGATCTGAGCGATCCCTTCAGTAGCCGCGACGGCAGAAAATGCCCAGCAACATCCTATTTTATTTTATTGATTAGTATGATTTGTTAGTCAAGCACTTAAGTACGTACGTACATCAATTCATTCTTCGAAAGAACTACAATCGTACGTGCATCGTATCTTACCACATTGGCCTTGATCCTTGATGGGAGTTACTGCTCCTTTACTCCTCCAGTCCACGCTAGGAGGCACGTCGGTCACGTTCGCATATCTGAAGTTCTGTCCGGTGGCACGCATCGGCTTGGGCTTAAATCCAGTGTAAGAAGCCCTGAACTCCTCGGTGGTGAGATCGGCAAATTGGTTGATGTTGAGCTTGTATTTGCGATGCCCAGCTTGGTTCGTGGATTCAATGTAATCGACGTTGGCTTTGAAGATCTGGAAGCGGTGCTCCTTCTCTGCTGCATCTTTGTACACGCGCCCATACTGCACCATCCATCGCTCGTGCCTCGCGGCCATCAGACTGTCGCCGATGGTGCGGGACGCATCTCTTGGGGAAAAGCCCATGAAGAACAAGGCAAGTATAAGCCATAGGCATTGGTGGGTGGTAGAAGCCATGGTCTTGTGGTATATTATGGTGTTTGCTTGATGCAAACAATAGGTGTCGAGCCGGGATTATATAGAGGTTGTTGGCTTGGAAGGAGGTTTGGATCCTGACGGACGGCATCGCGACGGGTATCGCACGTTTTCCAAAGAGTGATGAGCGGCCTGTTTGGACGGACTCTTGTTTAATTGTTTGCTGGATTCTGCAGTTTGGGCCGTTCATCACGCTTCAATGCCGCAAAACGACATGTGGAAAGACTTCGGGAATGGTGCAACTAAGTGCCCATTTAGCACTGGGGAGGGTGCGGGCGGTGAGCTCGGGTTTACACGGAGGTTTGGCTTAGCAGAAGAATCCTGAAACTTTACGTGTGCTCTTAACTCGCATCACACGTCTTGCAGAGCGTGATGAGCGGTAGCTGATTTGTTCGAGCATTGACGGCTATTGTTGTGTGAAGCGCGTGATGCTCTCTAGAAAACGTGTCGTGCGCTTCGGAAGAGACGGCTCGCCTGGTGGGCCACAATATAACGGACCCAAACTAGCATTGCGCACCCAATTTCGGCCTGGGTTGCTATCAGTCGCATCTTAATTTGTTTCTGTACAACGCATCTTGTTGCATGCGAACGACTCTTCATGCGTCTGGCCACCATGATCAATAATTTGGGTTTTCTTTCTCGTCTTCGCTCTTTTTCCTGATAAAAATACCTTAGGCTAGCTAGTGATGATTGGCTAAAACAAAAGGAAAAAGAAGAAGAAGATGACGATGTTAATGATCTTACACAATTCTTGTCAAATAAAAAGCTTGGTTTTCTTTCTTTTATCTATTTCAGCTTTATTTTTGGATTTATCGGGCTTGCAATTGATTAAGACCTTCTGCAAAACTCCGGTCATCCAAGAAGACGCGCGTTGGGTCATAGTGTAATATTTTAGAGGCTTCTACGAATGGATACTCACACCTAAAATCATAATCATGGGCCCGATCTTTGGTAAAACAATATTATTAGAAAGTTGACCAACTTTTTCATTGACCAACATATCTATGCTCTTCGTTTCTCTAAGTTGTTAAGATATTTTTTTGTGGACACCATTTACCTATAAATTGGACAGAAAGACTTAACCCAATAGGGAGATAACTAAATTATTTTCCCACAAGTTGGTAAAATAATCTTTTTATTTTGTTCTTAAAATATCGATAACCCTACGATAGTAGAATAATAATAATAATAATATAATATAATATGTATAATACAGTATGATATATTATATTATACATAATAGTATTTATACAATAAAAGGTATTGTAGAAAATATGGAAAGATCTTGGCAACTTAGTTGAGAAAGTAGTAATGCAAAAGAACATAGGTAACATATTAAGGAGCCACATTCCAATGCATAAAAGAATATGCGTAAGTTATTTTTTCATCTAAATATTGCCTGAAAAATACTTACTTAGGAAAATATAGATATCTGAGTAAGTGTTTTAGCCCCCAAAGAACAAGCCTTAAAGGAAAGGAGTCCACAGCGTGCAAGGAAGATGGAAGGTGATGCAGCATCTCAAGTAGGTGGTTTTAGGGGGAAAAAAAATAAAAGAGACTACCAGAACCATACTATATTATCAAGTCTTTAGTGTGGTACACATGTAATGTAATAACTGATATTGACCCAAGTGTGAGTCCTATACTAGAAACTTATATATGATCTCGATATATGGTCAAAACATAGACACTAAACACCACCCCAAATTAGAATGAATTGAAAAACAATTTGCTTAGAATTGTTATAAAATGCATGGTTGTGTATAATTTGGTTAATTAGCCAATAATTCAAATGTTGGTGGATGCAATTTACACATTTTATCTCAATCAAGAGATTGATTATAGAGGGTTTCTATATTTTTACCTATGATAAAAGGACTAATTTGTGGGCGACATAGGAGGCAAAAAAGAGTAAAAGAAGTACCAAAGACATGAATTAGATAGAAAGAATGGAACTAAATCAACCTCCATGCAATTTGATTCATAGATTCTTGATGTATGTTGGACATAATTGAAAATATTAAAATACAATGATTAAAGAAGGCAAAATGATCATTAGAGTTGGTCAAACCTTCATTGTAGAGAAGAAATCTAATTACATGATAAAAGGCTAAGAGAACCCATTTAGTATAAGTATTATTGTAGTTATTCTAAAAATTGACGCAGTTCCTAATGAATCTTTATTGTTGCTTTTAATCATCAAATCTACAATTATTTCTAGCAAGAACATTTTGAGTTATGGATGCAAATAATTCCCACCTTGAGAAATTCTTGCTTGTCCAAAAAAAAAATTAGATGGTTAATTGAAGAAATAAATTAATCAATCTAATTTAAAGAAATCTTAGCTGATGTATCACTACTCATCGTTTACTAGGTTTGGTTGACATTTGTTAAACATTGCCTAAACAAAAATATACAACAGTGATAAACCTCTATCTAACTAGACATAGCTTGGCTAATGAGCATTTGCTTTGGTTGTTGATAAATCATCACATTTTTACCAATATCTTAACAATCATATTTGACATTTCATCCCTTGAATTAGTGCAAGCAAAGAATCATTAAAAAAAAAATCTCCTATATCAGCTATCTCGCGCTTGAACAATCTTCATTGCTATGCATGGCACATTATGATACTCAGGCCTCTACACTTTAACATGAAAAAAATATCAGTCTTCCTACTATTCTAAAAAATAAGAGAATTCTCAAAAAAAAAAACATAACTAGTTATTGAGTAAATGTAATAACCCCAAAAATTTTTTTTATATAAAAAGGATATAATAGTCCTTTAAAATTAATATAAGGGGTAAAATTGGAAGGAATCAAAAGATAATGGCATAATTGTAGATGCGTTGAAGTAGTAAGGGTAAAATTAGAAGGAATCAAAAGTTAATGGCATAACAGTAAATATGTTGAAGTGTTAGGGGCAAAATAAAAAATTTAGCATTTGATGTGACTTAATTCATGGGTTTAGTGGCTCAGATGTGGAATGAAATAGAGAGGAGAGGGGGGAGTCACAGGTGTGACAGAGAGAAGGAAAAGAAGAAGAAGAAAAGAAAGGAAGAAAATAAGAGAAAGAAGAAGAAGAAAGAAGAAGGGAAGGGAGCCCCGGTTGCGCTGCCAACTGAAGGAAAAAGCGTAGATCTCCTTCCCCTCTATGCAAAGACCTCGATTTTCCGAAGAGAAAAAGGTAAATACCCATCCCTACCTAGTCTTTTGATGAAATTAGGCTATACAAAGGGTGGATGTAGTCTAGAGGGGTCGGATAGGGGTTGTAGAGGTAGTTAAAAGAGGAAGAATTGGATTTCGACAAGTTTTTCCGGCACTGCGGAAAAACTGTGTCGAAGTCCCAACTTTGGTGAATTATTTAAGGGGTCAATCGGCCGCCGATAGTGATGCATATTATCGGTATAGTAAGACCCCGCGAGGTGCAGTATGGCTTTCCGCGGATGTAGAATTTTCGCGAGGTGCTGTTTAGTATACATATGTGAGATGTTTTTATGAATTTCTGTTCTGGATACTGGCCAGCATTTACATTATCGGTATGGTGTCTTATCCTGCATATGCATGTGACAGTAGGAAGTTGTTGTGGTTCGCTTGGGGCGTAGGACCTACCTTCTGACAACTGTCTAGTGATGACTTCGCATATTGACACCCTGATTTATACATTTCAGTGTTATGATCTGTTGAGCATATTTATGATGTATCATTCATGTTTATTTGATTATACTATATATGTTCCAGATGAGTTGATTGAGATTGTGATGATTTACTCCATATTTCTTATGTTGAGTTATGTGTATCCTGTTCTTGATGACTGCTCATATGCTCTTGAGATTTCACCTCGAGCCATGATTATATCTTGTCTCATGTGCATAGTACTCTCTACTCCACTCACTGAGTATTCATATACTCACTCCCCAGTTTGGTGTTTTTGATTGCAGGGCAAGTGTTGTATAGAGAGAAGCAGGGTTAGAGATTGCCTGCTAATTGTGCCGCTCCATAGTATAATGTAGATAGAGGTTCATACCTTTTGGTGTATTATAAACCTTCTGTTGTATATAGTGTATAGTTACAGTCATGGATCCTGTTGTGGATATGGGTTTGACTATGGATGGAATGGGAACCAGATTTTTATACAGATGAGTTATATGCCTGTGATGATGTATTGATATATATTGTCCAGGTTCATTATGTGACAGATTATATGATTGCTGCTCTGACAGGTAGTGTTATTGTATGTATTGAGATAATCCTGACAGGTCACCATAGGAAAGGTGATCATTTTGTGCATGTATCATGCCAAATTTTTTTCAGAATTTATTGATGATTGATAGGTAGTAGGGCTCTACGTGGTGGCTGGTGGCCTTTTGCCTACCCGCACCCTAGGACCGTCACGGCCGCCCGCCGGAACGGGGCGGGGGTCGCGACAGTAAACCACCAAATACTTTATGACCCATAAATATTAACCGTCTAGACAACAACCAATTTGACTTTTTATGTGTGTATTGTGGAGCATCTTGGCTAGAGTTGTTAGAATTTTCAATTTTTTGCTTATTTTTAAGAAAATGTAGAGCTCAAGAACTCTATTAGGAGTTTAACACATGATATAAAGTGCATACAAATCAACCAAAAAAGATTTTGGATCCCATTTTTAAGGGATGCATCCTCAAAAAATTGAACTTGATATAATTAAAGTACGGGAGGTTTCCCATTCCACTCCCCTATTTTCTCAAAATATAAATGAAATGAAATAAAATTGTGCAGAACTCCATGACCCCAAAGAAGTTCAAGATTAGATCCAATCATTTACACTAATTTAAAATTTTATATGAATGCAAAATATCATGCACACTTTGTTTTTGGAATGGGAATGTCTTCGTGGATAAAGATCAAAATCACATAGAATCTGCTTTGTCTCCTATATTCGCACCTACATTCCAATAGTGGCTGAAGCCCTTCCCCTATTTGCGACAATAATTGTGATGCTTCCAATTTTTTCTGATCAAGGTCGTTCGGTGGTTGTAGACTATCTCGTTGAGAAATTCAATAGTTGGCATTCCTACATTTTTCAAAGAATCACAAATGATCTGCCAAGCCGTGATGATCTCACTCAAGCGCAAGGGAAGAATGTGGAATACTAGCTTGAGCACTATAGAATGTAGATACTGACATACTACTAAAACAAGAGATAACGAACAATGATATAAGACAAAAATATGATGAATCCATCCAGAAGGAATGTTGGTTGAAGAATCTTTCATCACTCAATGTACCAAAAAAAATGAAAAAGTGGAATCCATCTCAAATTTGTTGTAAGCATGATTTGCATGTAATTTTCTTTTTGTAAATAAATGTATATAATATTTGAAGACAAACAGAGGTACAAAGGTACATATGGAACTGTCAATGCAGCAGGACAAAAATAAAACAACACCAGGCAAGAACAAACAGCATGCATCAAACAAGATAATAAAAAAATAATACATTATATGGGGAGATGAGGTGAATTACTTTACAGAGCTAATTCTACAATATGGAGTAAATGTAGGATAAATATACAACTTTCAGCAGAAGCTTTAAACTTTGTTACGGATTCTATGCCATAGCTTTAGAGTGCACCATGAAGGAATCCCTATGCTCATATATCAAATCAGTCAGAGCTCTAATTAAAGATTAGGGGTCAAATATGGTGCCCACCTTAGGAACATGTATAAAGTTTTTAGTGACGTGCAATGATATCAAAGAGTAAGTTAAAGCATCACATGCAAAAATATTAAATTATACCTGCAGCAATCATATAGTAGAGCTGGCCAATATAAAAAATGAGAAAGCACATGCAAAAACTCTGTTCCATTATGATCTAAACCATGATTCCATGCAAAATGGATGCAAATTTTTTCCACGACAAATGTACTCTGGTAAGAAACACAAGAACCAATTCAAGCAACCATTGGATTGCGTTCTCAATTTTGTACTTAGAAATTTGTTGGAGACGTAAACTTAATTGCCTGCAAGTAGCATAATGATGCAAGATTTTTAACAATCTGAACATGTAATTATATTAGAGAATTCCATAGACATTAGGATTTTCCAGGGAGCATAATGACCCCTTCTGTTAGGTGGGTTGCTAAGTACACCAACCATCCATTTGTGTTTGATTTTGGCTTAATGACCCCTTCTGTTAGGTGGGTTGCTAAGTACACCAACCAATATGTTTTCAATTTCTCTGTAGCTCCATACACATGACCAGTAACTATATGTGAATGGTGCTTCCAATACTGTAAGTATTGCTGCCTGTTTTGCTTCAAGATTTGAGGGATAAGATGAGGTTTATCTGTTTCAACATATCCAAGTGAAATAGATGATTTTGGATGTTCACTGTTGTTTCTCGACTTGCAAAAAATTTCCCCAGTATTTTTGCTCTTGTATTTGGCAATTCCCAGCTGCTTTTATCCGACTCTGCTCGTGATGCAGGGCGTCCATGAATCTATAATGCATGTTTTTTGGTATCTTTGTGCGTGCTGCGAATGGATCTGGGAACATGGCTTTAGCTCTGTTTGAACCCTGCTGTACCTACCATCACCATGTTGGTGGAGAGGCATGTTCCTGAACTGTACCGGAGAATACGATCTCTGGAAATCTAAGATGTTTTTCGTACGCCTTTATCCCATCGTAATCAGGAAATGATGAAATCTTCTGCGTGCCTCTCATGGCAGAATTCTCTGATGGTGCAAGTTAAGGCTACCCGGGCAGTGTCTTCTCACGAACAGTTCTGGGTGAGAAATACTTTTTTACTCCAGCATCAGGTTTAGTTGTTATATTTTTTCATTGCATTGTAATGTAGGGATCAAATTATAGCTGCATCTTGGGCAGTGAACTCATGTATCAGCTGTTAAGACAGTGAACTATTATGACCAAAACAAATTGTATTATAAGCTTCTATAGAGCAATGAATTATCTACCTTGAAGCCTTTTTTAATCTGATTTTGGTGTTTATTTTTTTTTGCTGGTGCCATTTTTTCGTATTTTTATTTTTTTTAAAAAAATGGAAATCCCGACGCTTTAAAGCGTTGGTAAAAAAAGTGGTTGCACGCCTTCGCCGACGCTTTAAAGCGTCGGTAAATCTATTTTTGCCGACGCTTTTTAGCGTCGGCGTACCCACCTGCCCGACGTCTGACCCACGCTTTGGGTCGCGTGGGCTGGGAATTCGCCGACGCTTATAAGGTCGGTAGAGACAAAAAAAAGCGCCGGGAGTTATTCCTTCTTTTGTAGTGAAAACAAACATTGTGTTTGACTCATATCTACATAAATCATATTGTTAAAAAGGAACCTTTAAATAATGGTTGCTAATTTTCCACTACAGTTTTTTCTTCTCAAGTATATGCATGTGTTCTTGTCTGCTGAAGCTTTATGCCCTCATTCTTGAAATCATCATTATTTTACTTCTTGTTGTATTATGATGACTTAAAATTAAGATTTCTTTGGAGAGATTGATATAAAAAATTTAGTGTTTTGATATAAAAATTATTGTTTTGAATTTCAGTTTTCCTGCTGTATGTGTAATTATTGTATCTTTTACCAGAAATAATTATTGTATAGGTTGTATTTCAGAACTAAAAGAACTCTTTGTATCTAAGGTCTGACAATGAGTTATATTTTAAATGGGCTAGTTTAAATTTATATGCATTGCACTGGGAATGTAACTAACAAGCAGTTAGTTGCTTTTGGCTATGCGACTATGGGTAGGATTTTTGATTTCTCAAACTTCTGCTCTCATTTATTCTTTAGTTCCATTTTATTTGTTCTGTGCTCTGTCTTTTGCTTAAGATCCACTCAGCTTTTGTGTTCTTTATAAAATTCAATAAAAAAATTCAGCCAAAAAGGATGTATATACTACTCTAGTCTAGCATCTTTACTTGGTGTGGTGACTGATATTATAGTCATCATCCATTCTCTTTTTTTTTTTCCAAATTCTCCACTTTGAAAAAAAGAATATTTACTGATCCATAGAAGTGCTTCTGCATATTAATATTAATAATTTATGCAACTGATGCAATCTTATTCTTAGACATGTTAATTTTATTTATTTGTTATTTTGTTTAGATGTTTTTGCACTTTTTTACAGAAATAGTGATTGGCAATGGCTTGAATTGACTTTCTCGATGTCCGTGGAAATTTGACTAAATTACAGAGTAGGCAACCCAAAAAAATTTACTCCTATGATTCCTAATAATTCTATCCACTTTGAGGCTTCAGAAGTCTTTATTTGATATATTTTGAAATCTCTGGTGTTTTGCTTCCTGAATATTCTCATGTTCCATTCCTCTGTTCCTAAGCCTTTAATACGGTGCAATCATGATGTTCGATAAGGTATCATGGAGACCTAACAAATGACTATCAAGTAAATTAAAGAGTGAATGCCATGAGATCATCTGTAGACAAGTATAGCACTATATTAAATCATGGACATGAGTTTTGCTTGCTGTAGACCTGTGCTATTGCTGTGTATTATACAATATCTTCTTATTTGCACACACTAATAAATCATGTGTGACCAATTATGCTATTTTTTGTCAGAAGGGATCTGAAGATGATGAGGATGGCGACCAAGATGATGATGAAGAGGAGGATGATGAGGATGATAGTTAATCCCTTGTAGCTTCTTTCATTTTGGCTTCCACCACTTGCTGTGGCGAGTGCAAGGCAAGCTTATGACTATTGAAGGGCTCTTGACTCAAGCGGGCTGACTTTCGATCATGCTTTAAGCTTTGTAGTTGTCAATTTTTGTACTTGGGGAGTTTCATGAGCCCTAGTTATAGCTGGTGGCGTGTCTAAAGCTAGGAGTTTATTTACTGATGTGGGTATTAAATGTTTGATCTTGGACTTATAGCATCTCCGTATCAAGAATCCAGGACTTTGTATGGGCAGCTGCTGCATCATTTTTTAGGAACTTGTTTAGTTTTACATCAATTTAATCTGATCTCTTTTCCTCTGTCTTTTAGTTGGTTCTTCTTGATATCTCTGCATGGGGTAAATTTTCTTTTCATCTATGTTCTAGGGTCCGGTCAGTTTGAACTTTTGTATCTCTCGGCTCTCAGTAGCACCACTTGAGTTGTGCGTGCCCATTGTGTTTGTTTTGACTGTGTTGGGCCAGGACCCCACATCGGTCTTCGTCCCAGGAACCAATATATGGGACATTGTGCCCGTTGTGTCGACTAATTACATTTGTCGCATAACAAAATTTTTTTACATAATTTGTCATGCAATATATGGGAGAGAAGTAATGCACAAGCTATTAATCCAACTGGAAAGGATCGGAGCTTAGATTTAGGTCCGCCATCTAAAAAATCACGAATTTTTTTTTTAAAAAAAATAATATTCTAACAACGCTTTAAAGCGTCGTTAAAATCACGATTTTTTTTTTAAAATCACGAAATCAACTTTATAGAGTCCAAAAATCTTTGGAAATAAATGGATTTAAGAACAAATGGGTTTAAACGAGGCAACTCAATCTTCAAAATACTAACTAGAGCTAAATAAAAAAGCCAAATTCCACTTAAGGTATGTTTAGGACCAACACTCATGATAGGGTGAACAAAGTCTTCATGACTTCACTCGTGATGCATACATGAGAAGTATAGAAGTACAATATTTCTCATCCCACATACTAAAACATAGAAAACTTACACAGTCATAAATCTATGCTTTAGGCCTGTTGAGTTTAATGAATACTTGTTTTGAGCAATAAATTCAATCAAAATTTTATACAATTTTGTACCACATAAAATCATGCTAATAAACTTGTCACATGAAATCAACTTTGGCGAGGCAAAGTGACAGGGCAGGATTTGGCTCTAAATGAATCTAATGAGCAGTGCTCCATGGACACAAATACGAGAATCGAAACCGATAACATGTCTAAGTATTTCAGGTGGCAAGAGAGAAAAAGAAATATGAGGATATGTAAGATAAATTATAATATGAATGTTAACCCCATGATTTCAATGGTTTACTATTTGATTTTGGTGATAACAAACAAATGAATTTAATTCATTATTATGATTATAGCAAATGAATAAAAATTAGAAATTGAGATTTCTTTTGAAGGCAGATGCTGGAATTTTGAACATGTGTTAGTATTTTTGGCATAACTTTTTATTGAAATATAATATTAATTCAATTCTTAATGATCTAGAACGAAGACGTATTTATATACAACTTTTATATTCAATATATTTTTAAATTTGAATGTTAGTTATGAGTAATAGGGTCTGCAATCTATCTATCCATAGCTGTAATTCAGGCTAACATATGTTTACTAGTTTAGCTGTAATTTTTCAACCAAATGTCCTTTTGAGACAATTCCTATCAGGTTGGAAAGATAACTTAAAGGGCTACAACTTTTATATTCAATATATTTTCAAATTGGAATATTAGCCATAAGTAATAGGGTCTGAAATCTATTTATCTATAGCTGTAATTTAGCTTGACATATGTTTACTCTTTTAGCTATAACTTTTCAACCAACTAAGTCAAATTCAGCCTTTTTATTTATCAAAAAGGTGCTGCAAAGTAGAAAATCAAATCTGACTCGAATCTGCTTACATTAAATGTGTTGAAAAAGAGTTTCTAAAGCTTCAAATTGTTTCAAACGGAAAAATGGCTTCTGAAGCTTATAAAAGAAGATTCATACCTCATATTGCATCAAGAGAGTTCTATAGAGTTTGAAGAGAAATCAAGAGAGTATTGTGCTTACAAGTAAAAAGCCTTTCTTGTTGAGAAATTGAGTGTAGTGCTTTCATTTTTGTTATTTTGATTAAGTATTGTAAGAGAGTTGTTGGGCTCTTGTTAGCTTGAGTGATAGAGAGGATTGCTTGGTAGGATCGTACTCTAGATAAACAAAAAAGTGTTTAAGGGAGTAGATCAACCAAGGATTAGTTCGGATATCACCAAGTATAAAAGTTGCTTGCACTCGGAAGACAAGCATTTTGTAAAGCTTTGGATAAACATAGTGGATTAAATCTCGAGAAGGAGTTTCGGAGAGTGGATGTAGGCTCACAAGGAGACCGAACCACTATAAATCGTCACGTAACACTTTTCTTTCCTTTACTCTTTGCTTTTTCATACTTAGTTGTATATTTGTGATTATTACTTGCTATACTTGTTATATCTAGTTTATTTCATTTGAGGGGATTTGATTTTATTTCCGCAAAATTTTATAAATCCAATTCATCCCCCTCTCTTGGGTTGCCTAGTTGGGCCAACAATTGGTATCGGAGCAAGAGCTCTATTTATAGGCTTAACTGTCTTAGAGTAGATCATGGCAACCATAGTAGAAACTGTTAGATGTATGCCCTAGAAGCCAATCTAGCTGACACATTGTTAATTCTAGGAACATAATTTTGTACTTGACTATTTATTATTGAATAAATAAAAGACATATTTTTATTCATATTGTTTATGTGTCTATGAATCATCCAAGAATTAATAAGATGATGATGCGTATTCTTAAGAGTTAAGAATTTGAGCCATGCATCATTGGTGATTAATTTCTGAATGCTCCTGATCAATGGATTATCACAAGGATGGTGATCGATCCGATCAGTGCACACATTGCTTTCCTTATGGATGGACGAGACTCAAGTCCACAGTGTGGCGATACTGAAGTAATAGTGCAGGTGCTTGTTAAGAACAAGGGTACTGAGCGTGACCAAGATAAGAAGTCACTTGGATGTCTATCCACTCGTCAGTGACTTGCTTGATGTTGCAGTAGTGTGACTGGTCCTTTGACCTGCGATGCTTCGGCTACTCACAGTGAGGTTATTGTAGTTTGACTGCACATATACATGGTCTCTAGCCATATGGGTCCATGCAGTGTAGATTGGCTGCAGTAGGTTCATTGTAGAAGTAGGGTATGCACCTATAAGGAATCTATCGACCTTGATAGATAAGGAGAGATCCTATGTGATTTATAAGACTGAGTTCGTAAGACCTCGGCGGAGGCAGATTGCACAGTGGAGAAAGAGTTCTCCGCTCTCGAACTTAAGTCGAATAAATCTTGACATATGACAGACGAAGGGGTTTGACGAGTTATCCATGACCTCCATCTTGTAGGGATCCACGATAGAAGGACTGTATCATACGATAACTGCACCTAGAGGTTCATCATTCTATTCTGCTGGGTAGCCACTACATGCTGCTAGGTGTCACTGGTGGATGGTGGGACTCATAGGGATTATCTCGATGATCGATAAACCCTGATGAGTAGAGTTGGAATCGTTCCAACCCATTGAAAGGAGTTTTCAATGGTATTGTGATAGAGATCACATTATATCTCACTACCAGTCAGAATAGAACCTATGGGATCACACACATTAGAAGCACTGACCGATCCGATTGTTGAATCGTGATTAGGAATCACAAGTAATCAATTCGATTGATAAACAATTGAAGAAGGAACAAAGAAAATTAATTAATTGGACTTAAATACGATTCCTACTTGGAATAGGATTCCTAGAGTCCTAATTGTATTAGGACTGGGAATCCTATTTGGAGTAAGACTGGGATTCTTACTTGGAATAGGATTTCTAGAGTCCTAATTGGATTAGGACTGAAAATTCTATTTGGAGTAGAACTAGGATTCCTACTTAGAGTAGGATTCCTAGAGTCCTAATTGGATTAGGACTGGGAATCCTATCAGAGTCCTAATTGGATTAGGACCAAAATTAAATAAGTCCTAATTGGATTAGAATTTCTTAAGTCCTAATTAATTATTAATCTAATGAATCAACAAGACTTCTAATTGAATTAGGATTGAAGGGTTCAATTGAGTCATGGTTCATTAAGTTCTAATTGGATTAGGACTTACCTAGATTAAACCCAAATTAGTTCACCCTTGGTCCAAGCCTAATTAGATTAGGACCTAACCATGAGTGACCTTCCTAATCCTCCTTAAAGGAGGATTAGGTTAACCATGAAGGAGGGGCACACGCCCCTCCTCCTTTTCCTTGCTTGGTGCGGCAAAGAAGAGGGGCCGGCTCCCCTCTTGGAAGTTTATCAAGGAGCTCCTACAAAGTAGGAGCTCCACATGCTATTTAAGAGGAGGCGTGGGGGCTGACCTAGGGCATCATTGAATTCCTCTCCCTCTCCAATTCGTGGCCCCCTCTCCTCCCCTTTCCTTGGTTCAGCCGCAAGCGAAGGAAGAAAAAGAAAGGTGGCCTCTTCATCCTCCCTTCCTCCTTCCAACGCAAGGAAAAGAAAGAAGGCTGCAG
Organism: Phoenix dactylifera; assembly: GCF_051530095.1. NCBI lineage: Eukaryota > Viridiplantae > Streptophyta > Magnoliopsida > Arecales > Arecaceae > Phoenix > Phoenix dactylifera. Next base: position 64,026,882 of record NC_143190.1, on the reverse strand, counting down.
GGTTTTTGTTCCTTTACTATTCTTCATCCTTCTTCTTCCTCCTCTCAAGCACATTCAAGAGTTGAAAGAAAGAGAGGAGATCAGCCATTAAAAGTTGTCTCTGCAAGGGAGCTAGCACCCTGGGGAGACAAAGAAGCATGATCGGTTCTTGCTTCGTGTGGATACCCGTAGAGGCCGGGCACTTGAACGGCTTCAAGCGAACCTTCATCCAAAACCACGATCATCAGTTTGCGGTGATCATCTACCCGCACAAGGTAAAGATCTGATCTTCCTAAAGGTTCTAAAAAGTTTTTTAATCCTTATCTATCTACGAACGATTTTTGAACGACGTTCATGCGATGAACGTCGATCCCGCACATGCCTCTTCCGCTGTATCTGAATTTTTTAATTTTTCTGCGGCATGGGCGGGTTCCTAACAGTGGTATCAGAGCCTAGGCATCGTAGATTAAGGTAAGGATTAATTATTAATAGGCTTATTAGATCTGAAATTTAAATGATTATGCATGCTGAAAATTTTCTGCATGCAGATTTTTTCTAGGGTGCTGATTTTTGCATGCTGATTTTTATGTGATAAAATGATGATTCTAATTGCATTGTTAATGGGATTACAAATTTAGAATCATGATTAACATGATCAGCAATCTATGTCATGAGAAAATCAATTAGATTTCAGATCTGAAAATTATAATTGCTGCATGTGGTGATGATCATAGGATTCAAACCCTTTTGGTATCAAATGTAATGACCTGCGATGTGATCTATAATGTCATGTAATTTTTCAGATGCTTGCATGCATCTTATTTGATGTTTTGAGAGGCCTACGTGCCTCCTAAAAGGAGATGTAATTTATTATTATTTTTATTTTACATCTGGTTGTATTTCTGTGATGTGATGTACGTCAACGATCAAGTCGAAGACAGTACATGAGATGAACGGCAATCTGAGCGGTTGATGGCGATTGGATCAAGAGTTGATCAAGGGTCGAATCAAGAAGGCTTGGAACCCATTCAAGAGTTGAAGACCAATTGATCGATTGACATGCATGTACTTGTAATACGATCTAATTAGAATCCATGATCATCACCTATTTAAAGTTTAGCTTTATTTGATGCTGCGATTATAACTGCCTGTGATGTGCCGTTTGCATGTGATGTGAATGAGAGCGGGGTAGATAGGTTTACATGTGATGTAACAAACCCAATTGAAACCTAAATTAAAACCTCCTCAATCAAGTCGAGAGTGAACCAACATGAGCGAGTCATATTAGATTAATTGATCTAATTAGTGTCTAGGAAAGCATGAAAGGTGGTTACTTAATTAGGACCTTACTCTCTGAGTAAGGGGAGCCTCCCACCTGCTTACCTGGCCAATTGTTCGATTACCTCTTATGAAGAGCTCAAGTTGCAAACACTAAGACCTAATTAACCAATATTAAGTCAATAGGTCTTTCACTGTAGTAGAGCTGCTAAGGTCTTTCTGATGTTGATTTGTCTCGGCTGGATACAGTGGGCAAGTTGCATCGGAGGGCTGGACCTCTCTATAGACATGAGATGTTGTAGGGTAAAGGTGGGGTTGGGCACCAATAACTGTTAGGTGAGGACCCAATGACGACTTTATTTCTACGGTTATACGGTGGGTCTGACTTAACTAAGAAATGGGACCAATAACTATTAGGTGAGGTCTTCATGATGGTCTTATTTAATGCATCCTTTCACAAGTCAGTGGAATCCTACCCCTTATTGCTTGACGTTTCCTCAGCGGCATTTACATTTAATGCTCTCATCCCCAGAATGCCCCCCTTTCGTGCCTATCTCACTAGACTAGTGCCTTACCTGACTTCCTTTTCAAATTGAAATTGTGTCAATTCAAAAGAAATATCTAGTTACCGTCGCATCAACAGTCGGCTTAGAGACCAAGTTGCACTGCAACATGCTTGAGAAGCATTGTACAAGAGTTGCACACTCATCCATCTATGTGTCACCAATAACTGTTAGGTGAGGTGCCATGTAGATTGGTGAGACCGCAGTACCTACTAGAAACCCTAGTCGCGTACGATTTTTGTTTTCTTACCAGGGGAGTCTAACGGATTCGAGAAAATAGTGGAAGGCACATTTGTTCTAAAAGACCCTAGAACAAATTAAAGATCAAGTACAAAGTCTAACTAGAATCTTTACTCTCTGTAGATCATAATGTCAGCCTTAAACCCTTTGATCCGTATTCTTGAGACCAACCGATTGACTGGAACCAATTACAAGGACTGGCTTAGAAACCTCAAAATTATTTTGAATTGTGAGAAACTAGGCTACATACTCGAAAATGATATCCCTAGACTACCAGCACGTCCTACTGATGATCAGCGTGTGACGCATCAAAAGTGGACGGATGATGACATCAGAGTCAAGTGCTATATCATGGCATCCATGTCCAATGAACTACAATGCCAGCATGAAAAAATGAAGACTGCTAGGGACATACTGGCACACCTGCAAGAGTTGTATGGTGAGCAGAGTCGCACAGCTCGTTTTGAAGTGTCCAAGAGGATCTTCAAAGCAAAGATGCGCGAGGGGCAGTCAGTCCATGATCACGGTCTGACTATGATCAAGGACCTAGAGGAGCTTGAGAAGCTCGGTATGAACATGCACAAGGAATTGCAAGTAGATCTGATCCTTCAATCCCTACCTGATTTATTTGGACAGTTTATAGTAAACTACCACATGAATAAGATTGACTGCACTAAGACTGAACTGATAAATATGTTGGTAACTGCTGAGGGAGCCTTGAAAGGTTCAAGGGGCAATGTCCTTACTGCTGAGTTGACTTCTGGTTCCAAGAGAAAGTCTACTTGGAAGAAAAAGAAGCCTGCTAAGAAGCAGAAGAAAGACAAGAAGCCAAAGAAGGAAGTTCAAAAGAAAAAGGCTAATGACAAAGAAAAATTTTTCCACTGCAATGTCGACGGCCACTGGAAGAGAAACTGTCCTTCATACCTCGAGAGCCTGAAGAACAAGAAAGGTGACATACCTTCAGAAGGTATAGACTTGCTCATAATTGAAACTAATCTAAAGGTTTCTTCTACTTCTAGTTGGATTATAGATTCTGGTTCTAGTGCTCATTTGTGCACTACCATGCAGGGTCTAAAGGAAAGTAGAAGGCTAGCGAAAGGTGCGGTAACCCTTCGGGTTGGCAACGGGGCAAAAGTTGCTGCTGTGACTGTGGGCACCTACCATCTGTGACTACCGTCTGGTTTTAGTTTATTACTTAGAGACTGCTATTATGTACCTGCTGCTAGCAGAAATTTGATTTCTGTTTCATTTTTAGCACAAGAAGGTCATGTTTTTACATTTGACAAAGACTGCTGTTCTATTTATTTCAGAAATAAAATAGTCGCACGTGGTTTTATGATTGACAGTCTCTATTATTTGCATATGGATGTATCTGTAAATGTGTCTGAGCAAGAAGTGAGTGCCAAAGAATCCAAGAGATCCAGAGATGAGATAAACCAAAAATATTTGTGGCACCTCAGGCTTGGCCATATTGGAGAGGACAGAATGAACAAAATGGATAAAGATGGGCTTCTCGGCTCATTAACTTCCAAGTCATATCCAGTTTGCGAGTCCTGTCTTCAAGAAAAAATGGCTAGATTGCCCTTTGTAGGACATGGGGAGAGGACTACTGAAATACTTACCCTGGTACACACAGATGTGTGTGGCCCATTTGATGTACAAGCCAGGGGACGTTATTCGTACTTCATTATCTTTACCGATGATTATTTACGGTATGGGTATGTGTATCTTATGAGACACAAGTCTGAATCTTTTGAAAAGTTCAAGGAGTTCAAGAATGAAGTAGAAAAACAAACTGAAAAACCTCTTAAGGCTCTTCGATCCGATCGAGGAGGAGAATACCTTAGTGGGGAATTCCGGAACTATCTCAAGGAAAATGGCATTGTCTCACAGTGGACACCTCCGGGTACACCTCAACTCAACGGGATGTCAGAGAGGAGAAATCGGACTCTATTGGATATGGTCCGGTCCATGATGAGCTTCACTAATCTACCAATGTTTCTTTGGGGAGATGCCTTACTTACCGCAGTATATCTACTGAATAGAATTTCCTCTAAATCCGTTCCTACCACACCATATTAGATATGGCATGGTAAGAAACCAAGTCTTGGTCATCTCAAGATTTGGGGATGTCTGGCCCACGTCAAAAGACTATAGGTGGACAAGCTAGAGGCTAGGACCATAAGTGCTCGTTTTATAGGATATCCTAAAAAGTCATTAGGATACAATTTTTACGTCTCAGAGGATCACAATGTGTTTGTGAGCCGTCATGCCATCTTCTTGGAAAATCAGTTTATCCTTGATAGAGGCAGTGGGAGGAAAATTGAGCTTGAAGAGAAAGTCTCTGAAAAGCAACGAGTCATGGATCCTATCGAACCCATTCATACAGAGCCAGTACACAATTTTCCTCAACCACCTCGCAGATCTAGTAGGGTCTCCCATCCTCCCGATAGATACTTAGGTATACCAGAAGAGGATACCGAGAAAATGTTCCTAGTGGGAGATAGGGATCACACACAGGATCCCAAAACCTACGACGAGGCGATATCTGATATCGATTCCGAGAAATGGTTGGAAGCTATGAAGTCAGTGTTAGACTCCATGCATTCCAACCAAGTCTGGACCCTAGTAGATCCACCAGAAGGTATGGTACCTATTGGATGCAAATGGATCTACAAAAGGAAGATAGGTTCGGATGGAAAGGTAGAGATCTATAAAGCAAGGCTAGTGGCGAAAGGGTATAGTCAACGCGAAGGCATTGACTATCAGAAGACCTTTTCACCTGTAGCCATGCTAAAATCCATCCGAACATTGCTTGCCATTGCAGCATTTCATGATTATGAAATCTGGCAGATGGATATGAAAACTGCTATCCTGAATGGATATCTTGATGAAGATATCTATATGGAACAGCCTTTGGGTTTCACTTCCAGTGATGGATATCACAAGGTCTGCAAGCTGCAAAGGTCCATCTATGGACTAAAGCAAGCATCTCGGAGTTGGAACACTCGTTTCGATGACGCAATCAAAACGTTTGATTTCATCAAAAACGAAGAGGAACCGTGTGTTTACAAAAAGGTTAGTGGGAGTGCTGTCGCATTTCTCGTACTGTACGTGGACGACATCCTCCTGATAGAAAATGATATTCCCATGCTAACCTCGGTCAAGGTTTGGTTGTCAAAAGAGTTCTCCATGAAAGACCTTGGGGAAGCATCCTATATTTTGGGAATAAAGGTCTATAGAGATAGATCTAAAAGGATGCTTGGCCTATCACAGAAGATGTACATAGAGGAAGTGCTGAAAAGGTTCAGCATGGAAAACTCTAAAAGGGGTCTCTGATCGGTTCTTTTCAATTTCAAAAATAAACCACGCAATAGCACGTATCCTGTAGGATAGTGATTACGGGTGTCGGTCCACAGGGATTGGAGAATAAGTTATTTTTCTTTTAAAAACAAATCAAGAAGAAGGATTTGCTAACTTGATTTAACTAAATTAATCTATGAGTACGAATTGAAATTTTATCAAAGTAAATAGATCTAGGGTTTGGAATCCACCACATAGCATTGCATCAAGGATTGTATTCTTAATTTTTATCTTTTGGAGAGGCATGCAATTTTGGCTACAAGCCTTTTAAAATAAAAGCATACATAGTGTTAGGAAGATCCATCTTCGGTGTAGCATGAAGTGTCTACCTAAGTATGCTAATCTAGGATGCAGCACACTTCATCTTCCTAGGCATGGATCATCTTAGACTACTTCAGCAAACATGATTAGTAACTAGCATGCTCAAAATTTAAATATCATGAAGAAATATTTCATTGGAAATAAGAATTTAAACAAGCTCCAAAATAATAAAAAAGTAAGAACTACAATTGCCCTGATACATTGCTAGGGCTTCATCCAGCCCTAGACTAGATGTTTAGCCGAGCATGGCTTCCGGACAACCTCCCATCTTCAAATGAAATTGAGCACCTCTCATTCTTCCCAAAATATCACAAACTCTTCTCTTTCCCCCCTCCTTTCTTTTCTTTTTTTTTTTAATTTCTTTCTCTCGGCTTTCTTCCTCTTCTTCTTCACCAAGACAGAGTCTCTCCCCTGTTTCTTTCTTCTCAACCGAGCTCCCCCCTGCCACCGAACGCCCTCCTCCTTTTATAGTGGATGAATGGCGTCAATGGCGTGGCTGGATCTTGGGAGGGATCCATGGAGCGTTTGATTGTAATGGCCAGAAATGAAGCCGGCCGCTGGATCGACGGGAGGTGGAGGGAAGAAGATGAGATGGCGCGGGATCGATGGGAGGTGCTGATGCGGAGTATTTGGATCTCGGAGAAGCCGGGGACTGAGCTGTAGATGAATGCCGAGCTGGGTTTCCGGCGGTTGGGAGCCGATCACGGCTTGGTGCTAGGGATGAATCCGGACGGAAAGATGTTGCAGATGCTCGGGTGGAGGGCGATTGCTGGGTCGGAGGCGTCACGGGCGGAAGAGGAGGCGGGAGATCCGGTCGCTGGCTGCACCGCGTGGGGCTCGTGGCTAGAACGGAAGGGAGTGATCTGTGAGCCCGGGATGGTGGCTGTGCGGAGGCGGGGATGCAGGCGGATGAAGAGGCGGAGGGATGGCTGGATTACCGGCGTTCACCGCGTGCGGGCTGTTGATGGCCTCATCGCGATGGAGCTTGGAATGGGCTGGGGTTGGCACGGGCGGCGGATCGACGCGAGATTGATGGGAGGAAGGTGGACGGCCCTGATGCAAGGAGGGAGGAAGAAGATGAACAGTGGGATTAGTTTTTATATTTTTTTTTTGTAACACTGTTCATATGAACAGTGTTTTCACGGGATACTGTTCATATGAACAGTGAATCATGGATATTCAATTATTATTATTATTATTTTTGTTTTAAAATTATAAATTTTATATGAAGGCAGGTAAGGAATTGGGAATTGGCTTTGGATTTGAGGTGGGTCATGATCGTTGATTTGCTTGAAATTGTTCTTGAGCCCAATGTTATTTAAATTTAATTCTTGCTGAGCTGCTTCAGATCGAACTCGACCAGACAAGACTAAAAATCGGACTGTGACCTAATAAAAAGGGTTAATCAAACTTTTGCCCCATACATAATTAATTATAACTTTCGATCGAGTCAGGACCAAAACCTATTTAATCATAGCCTTAGCTTGATTACAATTCCATCAGGTTACTAAACCGGGTCAACACAATCTCCTCCTTATATGTTTTCATGAAAGATTACAACCAGGAGAGAGACATGTTCAAAGTCTGTTTTGAGAAAAGAATTATTTACCTCTTACCATATTTTAAATTTATTTCAATGTTTATTCAATCTTATGGTAAAGTATGTATTTATTAGTTTAAGAACATTGATAAGTGCTATGAAAAGATAACTAAATTATAAATTATTCAGCACTTATCACACCCCCAAACCTATGTTTTGCTAGTCCTCGAGCAAAATAAAACTAGAAAAGAAGAATTTTAACTCACTTTCGCAGGCATCGCGGTTACATTTACCATATGTAACAAGGCTTTAAACCCCTAGGTTACCCTAGTGGACGAGTTGTAGTCTCGTGAGGATTTTCAGTGAAGATACCCACAAACTTCAATAAATCATTTATCATAATTGTTATTATTAATTTCTTTTTTTTTTTAAATCAAATTTAAGATACATAAATGATAAGAATTTCAAAGCACACATGGTTTTATTTACTAAGTCAGCCCAAATCCTAGGTTAAGATGCAATTCAAGTTGAAGTCATTAAGTTTCCGTTAGGGAGTTGTAAGACTTATTTATACTGGAGTGCTTGGTGAAATCTGGACCGTACACAAGCTAAGGGTTCAGATCAACAAAATATTGCAAAGACTAGTAGTTTCCAAGGATTGGTCGAAAGGACCTGTTCACTGATTCAAAATCATTTTATCTGCAGGATTTCGAGAGTTGTGGATATTTCCTTTAGTACCTCACGGGCTTTATCTGTAATATTCCAGTTTACTCGAATTTTTACAACGACGGCTTTCACACTATTGTCTTTTTCAAGGTCAATACAGAGTTTTTTTTTTCTTTTTTCTTTTTTCTTTTTATATATATATTGTGCACATTTACTCTTGTGGTGATTTCTCCGTGTAACGAGCAATCAGTCGACAACTCTCACACCAGTTGGCATAAGGTATCGGGCATCAAGACTCCCCTACGGACTTATGCTCGGAGTCCTCATCACAAGCCCACTTGACCTTTGACAATAGGTAGCCCTTTTCGATGTTCCTGACTAAATCCATTTTTATTGATTTTTTTTTTATTGGATTAGATAAGTACGATTCATCAGGGTCCAAGGTTGCTACTATACTATCAACATAATGTCGAGCCTAGACCTTAGAAGGGTCGGCCAGTGTGTAGTGAAATTCCAAAGTATTAATTAGCTTACAACTCCCTAAGAGAGACTTAATAAAAAGAACTTAAATTTGTATTACTTCCCACTAGTCATCGGGCATTTAGATTTTATATACCTTGTGTGTTTATCATTCTCGCATAAATGTATATAAATTAGGTTTTTTTTTTTTTAACAAAACTTTTTTTTAATAATTTTTTTATTATTATTTTATGAAAATAAATACATTTTTTTTAAAAAAATATTTTTAATTTTTTTTTTTAAAAGATGATTTATTATTATTATTATTATTTTTTTAACTTTTTTTTAATGAAAATCAAGATGAATACCCCCAAACCTAAACCTAACATTGTCCTCAATGTTAAGAAATAATCTAAGAGAATTGGGTTGCCTCCCAATAAGCGCTAAGTTTATTGTCTTCAGCCAGAAACAGTGGGTCCTTAATTATTTTGATAAACAGGGTTCGTTAAATTAAGGGATTCGATCAATTGCCCGTCGGCAACACAGTCTACATAAGGTTTTAACCTTTGACCATTGACTTTTAAAACATGTCCAACATTGAGGTGTTGGATCTCTACTACACCATAAGGAAAAATCTTTTTCACTACGAATGGTCCATCCCACCTAGAGCGAAGTTTACCCGGGAAGAGTCGCAACTTGGAATTGAACAGCCAAACCTTTTGACCAGGTTCGAAGGACTTACGGTTAATATTTTTATCATGAAAAGCCTTAGTCCTTGCTTTATAAATTTTAGCATTTTCATAAGCCTCATTACGCAATTCTTCAAGTTCACTTAGTTGGAGTTTTTGGTGAGGACCAGCTACTGCCATGTCTAAGTTAAATTTTTTTATAGCCCAGAAAGCTCTATGTTCAAGTTCTACCGGTAAGTGACAAGCTTTACCAAAAACTAATCGGTAGGGGGACATGCCAATAGGAGTTTTGTAGGCGGTACGGTAAGCCCAGAGTGCATCATTTATCCTTTGAGACCAATCTTTCCTATCGGGACGTACCGTTTTCTCTAAGATGTGTTTTAACTCTCTATTGGACACCTCGACTTGTCCACTCGTTTGGGGATGGTATGGGGTAGCAACTTTGTGGGTGATGTTATATTTGCGAACCAAAGCCTCGAAAGATCGGTTGCAAAAATGAGATCCCCCATCACTGATAATGGCTCGGGGTGTACCAAAACGACAAAAGATGTTTTCATGTAAAAATTTAATCACAACCTTGTGGTCATTAGTTTTAGTGGCGACAGCTTCTACCCATTTTGAAACATAATCAACCCCTACCAGAATATATTCGAAACCAAAGGATGGTGGGAAAGGGCCCATGAAGTCAATACCCCAGACATCAAAGATTTCTACAATTAAAATAGGATTGAGAGGCATCATATCTCTACGAGAGATGGTATCCATCCGTTGGCACCGTTCACAAGTTTGGCAAAAGTTATGGGCATCTTTGAAAAGTGTGGGCCAATAAAATCCACTTTGTAAAACTTTTGCTGCAGTTTTTCTACCCCCAAAATGTCCCCCACAAGCTTGTGAATGGCAGAATGAAAGAATACTTTGAAATTCACATTCAGGGACACATCGACGGATGACTTGATCGGGACAATACTTGAATAAATCAGGATCATCCCAATAATAGAACTTTACTTGTGAAAAGAATCGGTTCTTATCTTGAGTTGACCAATCATCAAGAATTCGTCCTATGGCAAGGTAATTCACTATGTTTGCAAACCATGGCGTTTTTATTCTTTGTACCTCAAATAATTGTTCATCTGGAAAAGAATCGTGTAAGGGTGAGGTATTTTTACAAGAGGGCTCAAGAAGAATCCTAGATAAGTGGTCCGCTACGACATTTGCAGTTCCTTTCTTGTCACGAATTTCTAGGTCAAATTCTTGTAGTAAAAGAATCCATCGAATCAGACGGGGTTTGGTATCCTTCTTTGCAAGAAGGTGTCGAAGGGCAGCATGATCAGTGAATACGGTAACCTTGGATCCTAATAAGTAAGATCGAAACTTGTCTAGTGCGAATACTACCGCTAGCAATTCTTTCTCAGTGGTGGTGTAGTTTAATTGTGCATCTGAGAGTGCTTTACTAGCATAGTAAATGACATGAGGTACTTTATCTAGCCGTTGCCCTAAGACTGCCCCAATAGCATAGTCGGATGCATCACACATTAGATCAAATGGAAGGGTCCAATTAGGGGGCCGTATGATAGGTGCAGTGGTCAATTTCGAGCGAAGATTTTCAAATGCCTCCTCGCATGTTTTATCAAAGACAAAGGGAGTGTCCTTGGCAAGAAGATTGCACAAGGGTTTGGAAATCTTACTGAAATCCTGAATAAAGCGACGGTGAAACCAGCATGGCCAAGGAATGATCGGATTTGTTTCACAGTTTTTGGTGGAGGAAGATTGGAAATAAGATCGACTTTGGCTTTATCTACTTCAATGCCCCTCTTGGACACGACGTGTCCTAAAACTATGCCTTCTTGAACCATAAAATGGCTCTTTTCCCAACTTAGTACTAGGTTGGTCTCCTTACATCTTTTCAAAACTAAGGTCAAATTGTCTAGACAATCATCAAAAGATAGGCCAAAAACTGAGAAATCATCAATGAACACTTCTAGAAAGTTTTCCACCATATCTGAAAAGATGGCCATCATGCATCGTTGAAAAGTTGCGGGTGCATTACATAGTCCAAAAGGCATCCTCCTATATGCAAATGTCCCAAATGGGCAAGTAAAGGTGGTCTTCTCTTGATCGTCCGGGTAGACAGGTACTTGGTTATATCCAGAATAACCATCTAAGAAGTAGTAGAAACCTTGACCAGCCAACCGCTCCAAAATTTGATCTAGGAAAGGTAGAGGGAAATGGTCCTTCCTAGTCATTAAATTAAGTTTTCTATAGTCAATGCACACGCGCCAACCCGTGGTTGTGCGTGTTTGTATTAATTCTCCTTCCGTATTCTCAACCACAGTGATACCTGATTTCTTGGGTACCACTTGTGTCGGACTCACCCACTTACTATCAGAAATTGGATAAATGATTCCGGCATCTAATAACTTCACCACTTCTTTCTTGACTACCTCCTTCATGTTAGGATTGAGTCTTCTTTGCATTTCTTGGGTGGGCTTTGCATCATCTTCGAGATGAATTCGATGCATGCAAACAGAGGGGTCAACCCCTTTCAAATCGGCTACAGACCATCCTATGGCATGTTTATTTTCTTCTAGCACCCTCAAAAGTTTACCCTCCTGTCCAGTAGATAAGTTGGCTGCGATAATTACAGGGAGGCTATCTTCTGGTCCTAGAAAGGCATACTTAAGATTTGTTGGAAGTGGCTTTAACTCAAGTTTAGGTGGTGAATCAATGGAAGGACAAAGTGGCGCGCTAGCAATGGGAGGAAGAGGTTCAGGTCGGCTCTTCCAAGGAAGGGAACTCATGGGAGATTGATTGTCGAGTAAGATGTTGACTTCTTCTATGGCCTTGTCTATGTCAAAGTTGTCAATGTCAAAATGGGCCAAGCATGCCTCTAGGGGGTCATCTACTAAGATATAGGGAAGGGCTTCCTCTACAAGATCATCCATTTCGTCAATTAGGCAACATTCGTCTTCCCTCACATGTTGGTCAGCGGCATGAAACACATTCAATTTAATTTTCATGTTCCCAAATGATATATCCATTGCCCCAGTTCTACAGTTGATGCATGCATTGGCTGTTGCTAAAAAGGGACGACCAAGAATCACAAGGATTTGTTTTTTTAGGTTGGGCACATGTTCCATGTCAAGGACGATAAAATCTACTGGAAAATAGAATTTGTCTACCTTGACAAGAACATCTTCAATCATCCCTCGTGGTATCTTCACAGATCGATCAGCCAATTGTAAGGACACCGAGGTAGGTTTTAATTCACCTAACCCAAATTTCTCATAGACTGAATAGGGTAGAAGATTCACACTTGCCCCTAGATCTAAGAGTGCTCGATCAATGGAGTTATCTCCTATGACACAGAAAATAGTGGGAGCGCCAGGATCTTTGAATTTTGGAGGGGTGTTGTGTTGGAGAATCGAACTTACCTGTTCAGTAAGTAGGACCTTTTTAGGCACATGTGTCCTAGATTTCCGCTTTTGGGTGCAAAGGTCTTTGAAAAATTTGGCATAGGAGGGAACTTGTTTGATGGCATCAAGGAGTGGGAGGTTGATTTTAACTTGTTTGAAGACCTCCATCATCTCTTCTAGTGAAGTTCCTTTTTTGCCAAATGGAGAGGGTGCATTAAGTGCTTCAGGGAATGGAGCCTTTGGAATGTGGGTTGTAGCAGATGGTGAACTAGTTGAAGAAGGTTTTGGATTTTCATGTGATATGGTCTGTTTCTCTTCTTCACCTTCCTTATCATTACCCTCCCCAACCTTATTATCTATTATACATCCACTCCTTAGGGTAGTCAAAGCATTGGCTTGCTCATGATTTAGTCGAGTTTCTTGAGCCACGTATTGTCCCCTAGGATTACTCATTGGTTGACTTGGAAGCTTACCTTCCTCTCGCTTGTTTAATGCATTAGCTAGTTGACCCATTTGGGATTCTAGCTTAGCAATTGATTGCGTGTGAGAGTGCAATAGTTGTGTGTTTGCCTCCAAACCTTGAAGGGCAGTCAACACCTTCTCCTCAAAGTCTGTATTTCTTTGGGTTGGAGGAGGAGGGTGCTGAAATTGAGTTGAGGGACGGTAGGGATGAAAATTCTGAGGGTTTTGAAAATTTTGGGAGAAGGGTTGGGAGGTATTAGAAGCTTGCTGCCTCCAAGAAAAATTTGGATGATTCCACCATCCCGGATTATATGTATTGGAAAATGGATCATTACCCGGTCTGGGCTGTGTCTGGGCAGCATTGATGTGTTCTTGTACGAGTTCGGGATATTGGGGTGCTGAGGGGCACTCATGAATAGGATGCGATGGGCTAGAACAGATAGCACACACTTGTGCTTGGGAAGAGCTAACGACATGTCCTCCTATCATTAGTTGGTCAATCTTATAGGACAATGCATCTACCTTGCTAAACAGGTCCGTAGAATGACTTATTTCACAAATGGCCCCTTTTCTTTGAAAATTCGGGGATGCTTGACGAGAACATGAAGCATGGTGGAGGGAGTTTTCATTTAGATTTTCAAATAATTTCCATGCTTCATGCTCATTTTGAAGCATGAATGTCCCCCCACATGCGGCATCAATCATCTGACGGTTTCGTTCAGTCAATCCGTCATAGAAGCATTGCACTAGCTGCCACTTAGGTATTTGATGATGTGGGCATTTGCAGATTAGGTCCCGAAATCTCTCCCAAGTTTCATGAAATTCTTCTCCCTCAGTTTGGGAGAAGCTTGTGATAGCACGTCTAAACTGGTTCGTTCTTCCTATGGAGTATTTTTTTAAGAATTCTTGTTGCATTTGACCCCAAGAATGAATTGAGTTAGCCTCTAAAGAATTCAGCCATTGCTTAGCTCTATCTTTAAGGGAGAAGGGGAATAATCTAAGTTTTAAAGCATCATCAGTGAAATTTTGAATCTTGACAGTGGTGCAAATATTAAGAAATTCATCTAAATGTTTGTATGGGTCTTCGTTGGTGAGCCCATAAAAAGATGGGAGCATTTGGATCACATTAGACTTTATTTCATATTGTACAGCTGCTACCTCAGGTAATCGAATGCAAGATGGGGAAGTGTAAATAGTGGGAGTAAAGTACTCCCTCAGGAGTTTGGGTTGTTCTTCAGCCATCTTAAGAGGTGGGGATGATTCTAATGTTCTGATCTTAGCTCGAATGTTCCTAAGGGTTCGTTCTATTTCAGGGTCAAAAGGTAATAGGTTTTGTACTCTAGAACGACTACCGTGCATACACTAGTACTCGATTAATCAAGCATGCAATAAAAGAGAAAAGCATATCAATCCTAGTCTTTGTCCTAAAATCACTAGACAGCTCCTAACTGGTTTGAAGAGGGTACCTAAGCCTCCAATCCGGTCTAATGAACCGAGTTGACCAGGTAAGCTCCCAGGTAAGTGGAGGGGTCACGATGCGTTCGCAAAGGTCCCACTTAAAACACACTTGCCTCGAACAGATGAACTGTCTCCCTTATAGGGACAAAGCTTGCCTAGACATCAACTAAGCCACAGAGCAAAATTGGTGCAACTTTCGGTGATCTTCGTCCTATTGAGCTCGAATGTCCCTAGGGGCCAACGTCTAATTGATTTTAATTAAAGATGACACTATGTGAGATTGAGTTCACCTAAGTTGGGCAAGAGTCCGGTGATGAAATCCGGCTCTTATCTTGTTGGGGTGATTGCCCTTACTATGTGCAAATTGATTTGTGTATGTGTTGTTAGATGTATGCCCTAGAAGCCAATCTGGCTGACACATTGTTAATTCTAGGGACATAATTTTGTACTTGACTATTTATTATTGAATAAATAAAAGGCATCTTTTCATTCATATTATTTATGTGTCTATGAATCATCCAAAAAATTAATAAGATGATGATGCATATTCTCAAGAGTTGAGAATTTGAGCCATGTATCATTGGTGATTAATTTCTAAATGCTCCTGATCAATGGATCATCACGAGGATGGTGATCGATCCGATCAGTGCACAGATCACTTTCCTTCTGGATGGACGAGACTTGAGTCCACAGTGTAGGAATACTGAAGTGATAGTGCAGGTGCTTGTTAGAGAACAAGGGTACTGAGCGTGACCAAGACAAGAAGTCACTTGGATGTCTATCCACTCGTCAGTGACTTGCTTGATGTTGCAGTAGTGTGACTGGTCCTTTGACCTGCGGTGCTTCGGCTACTCACAGTGAGGTTATTGTAGTTTGACTGCACACATACATGGTCTCTAGCCATATGGGTCCATGCAGTGTAGATTGGCTGCAGTAAGTTCACTGTAGGAGTAGGGTATGCACCTATAAGGAATCTATCGACCTTGATAGATAAGGAGAGATCCTATGTGATTTATAAGACTGAGTTCGTAAGACCTCGGCCGGGGCAGTATGCACAGTGGAGAAAGAGTTTTCCACTCTCAAACTTAAGTAGAATAAATCTTCACATATGACAGACGATGGGGTTTGACGAGTTGTCCATGACCTCCGTCCTGTAGGGATCCACGATAGTAGGACTGTATCACATGATAACTGCACCTAGAGGTTCATCTTTCTATTCTACTGGGTAGCCACTACATGCTGCTAGGTGTCACTGGTGGATGGTGGGACTCACAGGGATTATCTCGATGATCGATAAACCCTAATGAGTTGAGTTGGAATCGTTCCAACCCATTGAAAGGAGTTTTCAATGATATAGTGATAGAGATCACAATATATCTCACTACCAGTCAGAGTAGAACCTATGGGGTCACACACACTAGAAGTATTGACCGATCCGATGGTTGAAAAGTGATTATGAATCACAAGTAATCAATTCGATTGATATTCAGTTGAAGAAGGAACAAAGGGAATTAATTAATTGGACTTGAAACAAGAGTCCTACTTCGAGTAGGATTCCTAGAGTCCTAATTGGATTAGGACTGGGAATCCTAGTTGGAGTAGGACTGGAATACCTACTTGGAATAGGATTCCTGCAATCCTAATGAGATTAGGAGTTTTGAATCAAAATTGGATTCCTACTTGGAGTAGGATTCCTAGAGTCCTAATCGGATTAGGACTTCAGATTCAAATAGAGTCCTAATTAGATTAGGACTAAAATTATATATGTCCTAATTTGGATTAGGATTTCTTAAGTCATAATTAATTATTAATCTAATGAATCAATAAGACTCCTAATTGGATTAGGATTGAAGAGTTCAATAGAGTCAAAATTGATTTAAGTTCTAATTGGATTAGGACTTACCTAGATTGGATCCAAATTGGTTCACCCTTGGGCTAAGCCTAATTGGATTAGGGCTTGACCACATTAGGGCATTCCAATCCCTACCTAATATGGATTAGGGTTTACCATGAGGAAGGGGATAAGCCCCTCCCCTTTCCACGTGGAGAAGGGAGAAGAGACGGCGCCCCCTCTTAGGAAAGACATCAAGAACTCCTAAATGTTAGGAGCTCCACATGTCTATAAAAAGGGACTTGTGGGCAGCACCTAGGGCATAGAAGAAGTCCTCTTCCTCCTTGCCGTACGCCTCCCTCTCCTCTCCTCTTGGTTCAGCCGCAAGCAAGGAAGATAAAAGCCAAAGGTGTTGGCGGCATCCTCTTCCTCCCTTCTTCCTTCCAACGCAGGGAAAAGAAAGAAGGCTGCGTGGGGATTCTTCTTCTTCCTCTTCTTCATCCTTCTTCTTCCTCCTCTCAAGCACAATCAAGAGTTGATTGAAAGAGAGAAAATCAGCCATCAAAAGAAGTCTTTGCAAGGGAGCTAGAACCCCGGGAAGACAAGAGAGCTTTGATCGGATCACTGCTTCGTGTGGATACCCGTAGAGGCCGGACACTTGAACGGCTTCAAGCAAACCTTCATCCTAGACCACGAACTTCAGTTTGCGGTGATCATCTACCCGCACAAGGTGAAGATCTGATCTTTCTAAAGGTTTAAAAAGTTTTAATTCTTATCTAATTACGAACGATTCATGAAACAACGTTCATGCGATGAACGTCGATCCCGCTTATGCCAATTCCGCTGCCATCTGAAATTTTTGAAATATCAGCGGCATGTGCGGGTTCCCAACAGTGGTATCAGAGCCTAGACTTCATAGATTAAGGTAAGAATTAATTATCTAAAGGCTTATTAGATCTGAAAATTGAATGATCATGCATGCTGAAAATTTCTGCATGCAGATTTTTCAAGGGTGCTGATTTTTGCATGCTGATTTTTATGTGATAAAATGATGATTCTAATTGCGTTGTTAATGAGATTACAAAGTTTAGAATCATGATTAGCATGATCAGCAACCTATGTCATGATATAATCAGTTAGTTTTCAGATCTGAAAATTATAATTGTTGCATATGGTGATGATCATAGGATTGAAACCCTTTTGGTATCGAATGTAATGACCTGCGATGTGATCTGCAATGTCATGTAATTTTTCAGATGCTTGCATGCATTTTATTTGATGTTTTGAGAGGCCTGCGTGCCTCCTAAAAGGAGATGTAATTTATTTTTATTTTTATTTTATAATCTGGTTGTATTTGTGTGATGTGATGTACGTCAACGATCAAGTTGAAGACTAGGCATGAGATGAACAGGTGATCTAAGCGGTTGATGGCGATTGGATCAAGAGTTGATCAAGGATCGGATCAAGGAGGCTTGGAACCAATTCAAGAGTTGAAGACCAGTTGATCGATTGACGTGCATGTGCTTGTAATACGACCTAACTAGAATCCATGATCATCACCTATTTAAAGTTTAGCTTTAATTATTGCTGCGATTATAACTGCCTGCAATGTGCCGTTTGCATGTGATGTGAATGTGAGTCGGGTAGATAGGTTTACATGTGATGTAGCAAACCCAATTGAGACCTAAACTAAAACCTCCTCAATCAAGTCGAGAGTGAACCGACATGAGCAAGTCATATTAGATTAATTGATCTAATTGGTGTCTAGGAAAGCATGAAAGGTGGTTACTTAATTAGGACCTTACTCTCTGAGTAAGGGGAGCCTCCCACCTGCTTACCTGGCCAATTGTTCGATTACCTCTTATGAAGAGCTCAAGTTGCAAACACTAAGACCTGATTAACTAATATTAAGTCAATAGGTCTTCCACTGTAGTAGAGCTGCTAAGGTATTTCTGATGTTGATTTGTCTCGGCTGGACACAGTGGTCAAGTTGCATCGGAGGGCTGGACCTCTCTATAGACATGAGATGTTGTAGGATAAAGGTGGGGTTGGGCACCAATAACTGTTAGATGAGGACCCAATGACGACTTTATTTCTACGGTTATACGGTGGGTCTGACTTAACTAAGAAATGGGACCAATAACTGTTAGGTGAGGTCTTCATGGCTTAGAGACCAAGTTACACTGCAACATGCTTGAGAAGCATTGTACAAGAGTTGTACATTCATCAATCTATGTGTCACCAATAACTGTTAGGTGAGGTGGCATGTAAATCGATGGGACCGCAGTACCCACTAGAGACCCTAGTCATGTGGGATTTCCGTTTTCCTACCAGGAGAGTGTGAGGAATTCAAAAAAATAGTGGGAGTTACATTTGTTCTAAAAGACCTTAGAACGGATTAGGATCAAGTACAAAAGTCTAACTAGAATCTTTACTCTCTAAGGATTATAAAGTCAGCTTCTAGACTCTTAACTCATATCCTATAGAACAACCGTTTGACCAAACCCAATTATAAAGATTGGCTCAGCAAATTTCAAAAATAGTTTTGAATTGTGAGAAATTCGGGTATATGCTAGACCATGGAATCCCCGTGTTACCAATCCGTCCGATCACTGATCAGCGTAAGACGCTTGTTAAGTGGACGAACAATGACAATAAAGTTAGGTGCTGCACAATGGCATCCATGTCCAATGCATTACAATGCCAGCATGAGAACATGAAGACTGCCAGGGACATATTAAATCACCTGCAAGAGTTGTATGGTGATCAGAGTCACGCAGCTCGGTTTGAAGTGTCCAAGAGGCTCTTCAAAGCCAAGATGCATGATGGGCAGTCTGTCCATGATCATAGTTTGACCATGATAAAGGACTTAGAGAAGCTTGAGAAGCTTGGCATGACCATGCACAAGGAATTGCAAACAGATTTGATCCCACAATCCCTTCCAGCTTCATATGAATAGTTTATAGTAAACTACCATATGAATAAGGTTGTATGCACTAAAATAGAATTGTTAAATAAATTGGTAACTACATGAGGGAGCCTTGAAAGGTTCAAGGGGCAATGTCCTTGCTGCTAAGTTGACTTCTGGTTCCAAAAGAGAGTCTATTTGGAAGAAGAAGAAGCCTGCGAAGAAGCAGAAGACTAAGAAAACACCAAGTAAAGAAGTTCCAAGAAAAAGGCCAATTGCAAGGAAAAGTGTTTCCATTGCATCATGAACGGCCATTGGAAGAGGAACTGTCCTACATACATGGGAAGCATAAAGAACATGAAGGGTGACAGACCTTCAGAAGGTATGTCAGATATGCTCAGGATACTTAGGGACTGTTACCTATTGCTAGCAGAAATTTGATTTCTATATTTTATTTAGCACAGAAAGATTTTTATTTATTTAAAAATTAAATTGATTCAAAATGGTTTTATGATTGACAGTCTCTATCACATACATATGGATGTATCTGTGAATATATCTGAGCAAACAGTGAATACCATAGGATCTAATAGATCCAAAAATGAGATAAATCTAAAGTATTTATGGCACCTCAGGCTTGGCCATATAGGAGAAGACAAAATAAACAAATTGGAGAAATATGAGCTTTTGGGCACATTGACTTTCGAGTCATATTTGATTTGTGAATTCTGCCTTCAAGGAAAGATGGCCAAATTATCCTTTGTAGGACACAGGAAGGTCCACTGAAATACTTACCCTAGTGCACACTGATGTGTGTGGCCCATTCGATGAGCAGGCTAGGGGTTGTAATTTTTACTTCATTTTACCGATGATTACTCACGGTATGGATATGCGTATGAGACACAAATATGAAACTTTTGAAAGGTACAAAAAGCTTAGATATGAAGTAGAAAAATAAGCACAAAAACTCATTAAAGTTCTTCGATCAGATCGAGGAAGTGAATACCTTAATGGAGAGTTCCGTGATTATCTCAAGGAGAATGGTATAGTTTCATAATGGACTCCTCCTGGTACACCTCAGCTCAATGGAGTGTTAGAGAGGAGGAATCGGACTCTATTGATATGGTCCAGTCCATGATGAGCTTCACTGATTTACCCTTGTTTCTTTAGATAGATGCCCTATTTTCAGCTATTTACTTGTTGAATAGAGTTTCCTCTAAATCCATTCCTACCACACCGTAGGAGATATGGCATGGTAAGAAACCAAGTCTTGGTCATCTCAAGATTTGGGGATGTCCGGCCCACGTCAAAAGACTATAGGCGGACAAACTAGAGGCTAGGACCATAAGTACTCGTTTTATAGCATATCCTAAAGAGTCATTAGGATACAGTTTTTACATCTCAGAGGATCACAATTTGTTTGTGAGCCGTCATGCCATCTTCTTGAAAAACCAGTTTATCCTTGATAGAGGCAGTAGGAGGAAAATTGAGCTTGAAGAGAAAGTCTCTGAAAAGCAACGAGTCATGGATCCTATCGAACCCATTAATACAGAGCCAGTACACGATGTCCCTCAACCACCTCGTAGATCTAGTAGGGTCTCCCATCCTTCCGATAGATACTTAGGTATACTAGAAGAGGATACCGAGGAAATGTTCCTAGTGGGAGATAGGGATCACATACAGGATCCCAAAACCTACAACGAGGCGATATCTGATATCGATTCCGAGAGATGGCTGGAAGCCATGAAGTCAGAGTTAGACTCCATGTATTCCAACCAAGTCTGGACCTTAGTAGATCCACCAGAAGGTATTGTACTTATTGGATGCAAATGGATCTACAAAAGAAAAATAGGTTCGGATGGAGAGGTAGAGACCTATAAGGCAAGGCTTGTGGCGAAAGGGTATAGTCAGTGCGAAGGCATTGACTATCAGGAGACCTTTTCACCTATAGCCATGCTAAAATCCATCCGAACATTGCTTGCCATTGCAGCATTTCATGATTATGAAATCTGGCAGATGGATGTGAAAACTGCTTTCCTGAATGGATATCTTGATGAAGATATCTATATGGAGCAGCCTTTGGGTTTCACTTCCAGTGATGGAGATCACAAGGTCTGCAAGCTGCAAAGGTCCATCTATGGACTAAAGCAAGCATCTCGGAGTTGGAACACTCGTTTCGATGACGCAATCAAAATGTTTGATTTCATCAAAAAATGAAGAGGAACCGTGTGTTTACAAAAAGGTTAGTGGGAGTGCTGTCATTTTTCTCGTACTGTACGTAGATGACATTCTCCTGATTGGGAATGATATTCCCATGCTAACTTCGGTCAAGGTCTGGTTGTCAAAGGAATTCTCCATGAAAGACCTTGGGAAAGCATCCTATATTTTGGGAATAAAGGTCTATAGAGATAGATCTAAAAGGATGCTTGGCCTATCATAGAAAATGTACATAAAGGAGGTGCTGAAAAGGTTCAGCATGGAAAACTCTAAAAGGGGTCTCTTACCCCTAAGGCATGGAATTAATCTCTCCAAGAAGATATGACCCAACACATCTGAAGAGATTCAACGCATGAGCAAGATCCCCTATGCATCAGCAATAGGGAGCCTCATGTATGCAATGCTATGTACATGACTTGATATAGTACATGCTGTTATGTCACGAGCATATGTCAATCAGATCCAGCAAAAAGCACTGGATAGCTGTGAAGAACCGTCTTAAGTACTTGAGAAGAACCAAGGACTTGTTCTTGGTCTTTGGGAGAAGATCAGAGTTGAAGGTAGAAGGATGCACACATATTGATGATAGAAAGTCTACATCAGAATATGTGCAATGGTGGTTCAGTAAATTGGAAGAGTTCCAAACAACTGATCATTATAGATTCTACCTCAGAAGCTGAATGTTAAGCCGTATCTAAGGGTGCAGTGGAAACCTTCTGGTTAAAAGTTCATTGCAGAGTTAGGTGTAATGTCATTAGATGCCATAACACTTTACTGCGACAACATTGGCACCATAGCACTAGCTATGGAGCCAAGGTCTCATCAGAAGTCCAAGCACATAGAGCGGCGCTTCCACTTCATACGCGACTATATTGAGAAGAAATATGTAAAGGTGCAGAGAGTAGACTCCATGGATAACGTGGTAGACCCGTTCACTAAGCAACTGAGTCAGCAAAAGACTGAAGCCCACCTTGAGAAGATGGGGCTTAGATATATGACTGATTGGCTTTAGTGCAAGTGGGAGATTGTTAGATGTATGCCCTAGAAGCCAATCTGGCTGACACATTGTTAATTCTAGGGACATAATTTTGTACTTGACTATGTATTATTGAATAAATAAAAGGCATCTTTTCATTCATATTATTTATGTGTCTATGAATCGTCCAAAAAATTAATAAGATGATGATGCATATTCTCAAGAGTTGAGAATTTGAGCCATGTATCATTGGTGATTAATTTCTAAATGCTCCTGATCAATGGATCATCACGAGGACGGTGATCGATCCGATCAGTGCACAGATCACTTTCCTTCTGGATGGACGAGACTTGAGTCCACAGTGTAGGGACACTGAAGTGATAGTGCAGGTGCTTATTAGAGAACAAGGGTACTGAGCGTGACCAAGACAAGAAGTCACTTGGATGTCTATCCACTCGTCAGTGACTTGCTTGATGTTGCAGTAGTGTGACTGGTCCTTTGACCTGCGGTGCTTCGGCTACTCACAGTGAGGTTATTGTAGTTTGACTGCACACATATATGGTCTCTAGCCATATGGGTCCATGCAGTGTAGATTGGCTGCAGTAAGTTCACTGTAGGAGTAGGGTATGCACCTATAAGGAATCTATCGACCTTGATAGATAAGGAGAGATCCTATGTGATTTATAAGACTGAGTTCGTAAGACCTCGGCCGGGGCAGTATGCACAGTGGAGAAAGAGTTTTCCACTCTCGAACTTAAGTAGAATAAATCTTCACATATGACAGATGATGGGGTTTGACGAGTTGTCCATGACCTCCGTCCTGTAGGGATCCACGATAGTAGGACTGTATCACATGATAACTGCACCTAGAGGTTCATCTTTCTATTCTACTGGGTAGCCACTACATGCTGCTAGGTGTCACTGGTGGATGGTGGGACTCACAGGGATTATCTCGATGATCGATAAACCCTAATGAGTTGAGTTGGAATCGTTCCAACCCATTGAAAGGAGTTTTCAATGATATAGTGATAGAGATCACAATATATCTCACTACCAGTCAGAGTAGAACCTATGGGGTCACACACACTAGAAGTATTGACCGATCCGATGGTTGAAAAGTGATTATGAATCACAAGTAATCAATTCGATTGATATTCAGTTGAAGAAGGAACAAAGGGAATTAATTAATTGGACTTGAAACAAGAGTCCTACTTCGAGTAGGATTCCTAGAGTCCTAATTGGATTAGGACTGGGAATCCTAGTTGGAGTAGGACTGGAATACCTACTTGGAATAGGATTCCTGCAATCCTAATGAGATTAGGAGTTTTGAATCAAAATTGGATTCCTACTTGGAGTAGGATTCCTAGAGTCCTAATCGGATTAGGACTTCGGATTCAAATAGAGTCCTAATTAGATTAGGACTAAAATTATATATGTCCTAATTTGGATTAGGGTTTCTTAAGTCATAATTAATTATTAATCTAATGAATCAATAAGACTCCTAATTGGATTAGGATTGAAGAGTTCAATAGAGTCAAAATTGATTTAAGTTCTAATTGGATTAGGACTTACCTAGATTGGATCCAAATTGGTTCACCCTTGGGCTAAGCCTAATTGGATTAGGGCTTGACCACATTAGGGCATTCCAATCCCTACCTAATATGGATTAGGGTTTACCATGAGGAAGGGGATAAGCCCCTCCCCTTTCCACGTGGAGAAGGGAGAAGAGACGGCGCCCCCTCTTAGGAAAGACATCAAGAACTCCTAAATGTTAGGAGCTCCACATGTCTATAAAAAGGGACTTGTGGGCAGCACCTAGGGCATAGAAGAAGTCCTCTTCCTCCTTGCCGTACGCCTCCCTCTCCTCTCCTCTTGGTTCAGCCGCAAGCAAGGAAGATAAAAGCCAAAGGTGTTGGCGGCATCCTCTTCCTCCCTTCTTCCTTCCAACGCAGGGAAAAGAAAGAAGGTTGCGTGGGGATTCTTCTTCTTCCTCTTCTTCATCCTTCTTCTTCCTCCTCTCAAGCACAATCAAGAGTTGATTGAAAGAGAGAAAATCAGCCATCAAAAGAAGTCTTTGCAAGGGAGCTAGCACCCCGGGAAGACAAGAGAGCTTTGATCGGATCACTGCTTCGTGTGGATACCCGTAGAGGCCGGACACTTGAACGGCTTCAAGCAAACCTTCATCCTAGACCACGAACTTCAGTTTGCGGTGATCATCTACCCGCACAAGGTGAAGATCTGATCTTCCTAAAGGTTTAAATAGTTTTAATTCTTATCTAACTACGAACGATTCATGAAACAACGTTCATGCGGTCGATCCCGCTTATGCCAATTCCACTGCCATCTGAAATGTTT
Source organism: Phoenix dactylifera (assembly GCF_051530095.1). Classification (NCBI taxonomy): domain Eukaryota; kingdom Viridiplantae; phylum Streptophyta; class Magnoliopsida; order Arecales; family Arecaceae; genus Phoenix; species Phoenix dactylifera. The sequence continues at coordinate 64,002,164 of NC_143190.1, read as the reverse complement.
GAAATATCAGCGGCATGTGCGGGTTCCCAACATGTGTATCAGGCATGCATTCACAATTTTGCTATAATTAAAATAAAACAATCACCACAAAATTTCAAACCAATAATTAATTTAAATAAGAAATGTTTAGAGGTTACCAAAGGGAATTTCCCTAGCAATTTTTTTTTTTTTTTTGCAAACCTCTACAGCATTTCTTTTCCGGCAGTTCTCCTTTTGATCATCCCAGATTCTTTTCCTCGATTCCTGATCAAATAATATAAATAAAAATTAGTAAGGGAGAAAAAGAAGATAAGAAAAGTAACAATAATAGAAATTTTTTTAAAGAATTTTTGTTTAATTTTTTTTAATAAGAAAAATAACTATGCTAGCAATCCCCGGCAACGGCGCCAAAAATTGATCGGTTCTTTTCAATTTCAAAAATAAACCACGCAATAGCACGTATCCTGTAGGATAGTGATTACGGGTGTCGGTCCACAGGGATTGGAGAATAAGTTATTTTTCTTTTAAAAACAAATCAAGAAGAAGGATTTGCTAACTTGATTTAACTAAATTAATCTATGAGTACGAATTGAAATTTTATCAAAGTAAATAGATCTAGGGTTTGGAATCCACCACATAGCATTGCATCAAGGATTGTGTTCTTAATTTTTATCTTTTGGAGAGGCATGCAATTTTGGCTACAAGCCTTTTAAAATAAAAGCATACATAGTGTTAGGAAGATCCATCTTCGGTGTAGCATGAAGTGTCTACCTAAGTATGCTAATCTAGGATGCAGCACACTTCATCTTCCTAGGCATGGATCATCTTAGACTACTTCAGCAAACATGATTAGTAACTAGCATGCTCAAAATTTAAATATCATGAAGAAATATTTCATCGGAAATAAGAATTTAAACAAGCTCCCCTGTTTCTTTCTTCTCAACCGAGCTCCCCCCTGCCACCGAACGCCCTCCTCCTTTTATAGTGGATGAATGGCGTCAATGGCGTGGCTGGATCTTGGGAGGGATCCGTGGAGCGTTTGATTGTAATGGCCGGAAATGAAGCCGGCCGCTGGATCGACGGGAGGTGGAGGGAAGAAGATGAGATGGCCGCGGGATCGATGGGAGGTGCTGATGCAGAGTATTTGGATCTCGGAGAAGCCGGGGACTGAGCTGTAGATGAATGCCGAGCTGGGTTTCCGGCGGTTGGGAGCCGATCACGGCTTGGTGCTAGGGATGAATTCGGACGGAAAGATGTTGCAGATGCTCGGGTGGAGGGCGATTGCTGGGTCGGAGGCGTCACAGGCGGAAGAGGAGGCGGGAGATCCGGTCGCTGGCTGCACCGTGTGGGGCTCGTGGCTGGAACGGAAGGGAGTGATCTGTGAGCCCGGGATGGTGGCTGTGCGGAGGCGGGGATGCAGGCGGATGAAGAGGCGGAGGGATGGCTGGATTACCGGCGTTCACCGCGTGCGGGCTGTTGATGGCCTCATCGCGATGGAGCTTGGAATGGGCTGGGGTTGGCACGGGCGGCGGATCGACGCGGGATTGACGGAAGGAAGGTGGACGGCCCTGATGCAAGGAGGGAGGAAGAAGATGAACAGTGGGATTAGTTTTTATATTTTTTTTTTGTAACACTGTTTATATGAACAGTGTTTTCACGGGACACTGTTCATATGAACAGTGAATCATGGATATTCAATTATTATTATTATTATTTTTGTTTTAAAATTATAAATTTCATATGAAGGCAGGTAAGGAATTGGGAATTGGCTTTGGATTTGAGGTGGGTCATGATCGTTGATTTGCTTGAAATTGTTCTTGAGCCCAATGTTATTTAAATTTAATTCTTGCTGAGCTGCTTCAGATCGAACTCGACCAGACAAGACTAAAAATCGGACTGTGACCTAATAAAAAGGGTTAATCAAACTTTTGCTCCATACATAATTAATTATAACTTTCGATCGAGTCAGGACCAAAACCTATTTAATCATAGCCTTAGCTTGATTACAATTCCATCAGGTTACTAAATCGGGTCAACACAATCTCCTCCTTATATGTTTTCATGAAAGATTACAACCAGGAGAGAGACAAGTTCAAAGTCAGTTTTGAAAAAAGAATTATTTACCTCTTACCATATTTTAAATTTATTTCAATGTTTATTCAATCTTATGGTAAAGTATGTATTTATTAGTTTAAGAACATTGATAAGTGCTATGAAAAGATAACTAAATTATAAATTATTCAGCACTTATCAGTCTCTTATCCCTAAGGCATGGAATTCATCTCTCCAAGAAGATATGCCCCAACACATCTGAAGAGATTCAACGCATGAGCAAGATCCCCTATGCATCAGCAATAGGGAGCCTCATGTATGCCATGCTATGTACACGACCTGATATAGCCCTTGCTATGTACACGACCTGATATAGCCCTTGCTGTGAGTGTCACAAGCAGATATCAGTCGAATCCAGGTGAAGAACACTAGACAGCTGTGAAGAATATTCTTAAGTACTTGAGAAGAACTAAAGATTTATTCTTGGTCTTTGGAGGATCATCAGAGTTAAAAGTAGAAGGGTACACAGATTCAAACTTTCATGACTGATGTCGATGATAGGAAGTCAACATCTGGATATGTGTTCTTGTGCAATGGTGGTACGGTGAATTGGAAAAGTTCTAAACAACCGATCATTGCTGATTCTACTATGGAAGTTGAATGCATCGCCGCCTCTGAAGCTGCTAAAGAAGGCTTCTGATTCAAGAAATTCATTGCAGAGTTGGACGTGATGACATCAGATGCCATAATACTCTACTGCGATAATAATGGCGCCATAGCTCTTGCTAAGGAGCCAATGTCTCATCAGAAGTCCAAGCACATAGAGCGGCGCTTCCACCTCATATGCGACTATGTTGAGAAGAAGTATGTCGAGGTGCAGAGAGTAGACTCCACGGACAACGTGGCAGACCCATTCACTAAGCAGCTGAGTTAGCAAAAGACTGAAGCCCATCTTGAGAAGATGGGCCTAAGATATATGACCAATTGGCTTTAGTGCAAGTGGAAGATTGTTAGATGTATGCCCTAGAAGCCAATCTGGCTGACACATTGTTAATTCTAGGAACATAATTTTGTACTTGACTATTTATTATTGAATAAATAAAAGGCATATTTTTATTCATATTGTTTATGTGTCTATGAATCGTCCAAGAATTAATAAAATGATGATGCGTATTCTTAAGAGTTAAGAATTTGAGCCATGCATCATTGGTGATTAATTTCTGAATGCTCCTGATCAATGGATCATCACAAGGATGGTGATCGATCCGATCAGTGCACACATTGCTTTCCTTATGGATGGACGAGACTCAAGTCCACAGTGTGGCGACACTGAAGTAATAGTGCAGGTGCTTGTTAAGAACAAGGGTACTGAGCGTGACCAAGATAAGAAGTCACTTGGATGTCTATCCACTCGTCAGTGACTTGCTTGATGTTGCAGTAGTGTGACTGGTCCTTTGACCTGCGATGCTTCAGCTACTCACAGTGAGATTATTGTAGTTTGACTGCACATATACATAGTCTCTAGCCATATGGGTCCATGCAGTGTAGATTGGCTGCAGTAGGTTCACTGTAGAAGTAGGGTATGCACCTATAAGGAATCTATCGACCTTGATAGATAAGGAGAGATTCTATGTGATTTATAAGACTGAGTTCGTAAGACCTCGGCCGGAGCAGATTGCACAGTGGAGAAAGAGTTCTCCGCTCTCGAACTTAAGTTGAATAAATCTTGACATATGACAGACGAAGGGGTTTGACGAGTTATCCATGACCTCCGTCTTGTAGGGATCCACGATAGAAGGACTGTATCACACGATAACTGCACCCACAGGTTCATCATTCTATTCTGCTGGGTAGCCACTACATGCTGCTAGGTGTCACTGGTGGATGGTAGGACTCATAGGGATTATCTCGATGATCGATAAATCCTGATGAGTAGAGTTGGAATCGTTCCAACCCATTGAAAGGAGTTTTCAATGGTATTGTGATAGAGATCACATTATATCTCACTACCAGTCAGAATAGAACCTATGGGGTCACACACATTAGAAGCATTGACCGATCCGATTGTTGAATCGTGATTAGGAATCACAAGTAATCAATTCAATTGATAAACAGATGAAGAAGGAACAAAGGAAATTAATTAATTGGACTTAAATACGATTCCTACTTGGAATAGAATTCCTAGAGTCCTAACTGAATTAGGACTGGGAATCCTATTTGGAGTAGGACTGAAATTCTTACTTGAAATAGGATTCCTAGAGTCCTAATTGGATTAGGACTGAAAATTCTATTTGGAGTAGAACTAGGATTCCTACTTAGAGTAGGATTCCTAGAGTCCTAATTGGATTAGGACTGGGAATCTTATCAGAGTCCTAATTGGATTAGGACCAAAATTAAATAAGTCCTAATTGGATTAGAATTTCTTAAGTCCTAATTAATTATTAATCTAATGAATCAACAAGACTTCTAATTGAATTAGGATTGAAGGGTTCAATTGAGTCATGGTTCATTAAGTTCTAATTGGATTAGGACTTACCTAGATTAAACCCAAATTGGTTCACCCTTGGTCCAAGCCTAATTAGATTAGGACCTAACCATGAGTGACCTTCCTAATCCTCCTTAAAGGAGGATTAGGTTAACCATGAAGGAGGGGCACACGCCCCTCCTCCTTTTCCTTGCTTGGTGCGGCAAAGAAGAGGGGCCGGCGCCCCTCTTGGAAGTTTATCAAGGAGCTCCTACAAAGTAGGAGCTCCACATGCTATTTAAGAGGAGGCGTGGGGGCTGACCTAGGGCATCATTGAAGCCCTCTCCCTCTCCAATTCGTGGCTCCCTCTCCTCCCCTTTCCTTGGTTCAGCCACAAGCAAAGGAAGAAAAAGAAAGGTGGCCTCTTCATCCTCCTTCCAACGCAAGGAAAAGAAAGAAGGCTGCAGGGTTTTTGTTCCTTTACTATTCTTCATCCTTCTTCTTCCTCCTCTCAAGCACATTCAAGAGTTGAAAGAAAGAAAGGAGATCAGCCATTAAAAGTTGTCTCTGCAAGGGAGCTAGCACCCCGGGGAGACAAAGAAGCTTGATCAGTTCTTGCTTCGTGTGGATATCCGTAGAGGCCGGGCACTTGAACGGCTTCAAGCGAACCTTCATCCAAAACCACGATCATCAGTTTGCGGTAATCATCTACCCGCACAAGGTGAAGATCTGATCTTTCTAAAGGTTCTAAAATATTTTTTAATCCTTATCTATCTACGAACGGTTTTTGAACGACGTTCATGCGATGAACGTCGATCCCGCGCATGCCTCTTCCGCTGCATCTGAATTTTTTAATTTTTCTGCAGCATGGGCGGGTTTCTAACAGGAACCTCTCTTGCTGAAGGTCAATCGACCAATAAGCCACATTTGTTTAGTAGTTTAAATTATAACAATTAGAAAGCTAGAATGAGAATATATGTCCAAACTGTAGATTATGAATTATGGAAGGTCATTGTAAATGGGCCTAAAATATCAACTAAGATTGTAGAGGGAAAAGTCATTACCAAGTCCAAAAATGAATGGGCCTAAAATACCAACTAAAGCTTTTTCCTTGCTTCCAAGTACATAATCCACATAATATACACATCTAGAGAATGTTGAATTGAAACAACAGGGGCAGAATCATTCAAACAACCTTTTGGTGGGGCTAAAAAGCGTAATGAAGATGCTGAGATCATGTCACAGGATAAAAATCATAGACATGCACAGAAGTGGTAAAATGGGATTTGGATAACTAACTAAAATTTTCAAGATCATGTCTAGTCTCAAAGTGGCCTATAGAAGGATGTATCACTACAGAAAAATCGGCCTTTCTCGACGCTTTTTTACCGACTATAGGGACAAGCATCAGGAAAAAATTGAATACCGCCAAGATTTGCCGACGCTTTAGCTAAGCGTCGGTAATTCTTGAGAATAGATGACGTGATTTAGTGTTGTCGTAATGTTATAAAAAAGCCGACGCTTTTTGTAGGAATAGACGACGCTTATTAGCGTCATCGTAGTTGCATCCTAAAACGACGCGTATACGCATCGTCAAAAGCCAAAATAATAACAAAACCAAGCGGCCGGCCCCTCCTCCTCATTTTGCATCCCGATCGATCAATCCCTAAGTCCTCTCCTCTTCCCTTCTCTCCGACGACGAGCGGCCGGCCCTTGTCCTCTCCGGCGCCGAGCGACGTCCGACGGCAAGCTCCTCTCCTTCTCCCTCCTCTCCGGCGCCGAGCGACCGTCCGCATCCTCCTCTCCTCCTCCCTCCTCTGCGGCGCCGACCAGCTGACCCCATCTCCCTCCGCCTGAGACTGAGGTAATTCAAAAGATTTTTAGTGGCAAAGATAGGTTACAAAAATGAAGCCTTACATCTTAATGATTCGTATGCTGAATGCTTATTTTAGAAGGAATTTGTAGTGTGTTTATGAAATTAAGGGTTTTGGCGATAGTTTCTATTTGTTTCTACCGGGTATTACTGCATTTCTTGAATTTGAGTAATGCTAATGGAAGTATGCTAGCAAAGACAATCAAATCTCACAAAAGGTTGGGATTAGAAACAAAGCAAGGTTAGATGCATACTTTTCTCTGTGTTCTTGGTAAGAACATCCATCTCTGTAATGGTAGTTTTCATGCATCATTCTTGGTATTACCCTATACTTATTTTTTTATGGACATTTTTTTAAAGAAGCAATGTTACTGTGCGTGGCTTACCCTGCATGGATGTCATTTTTCAAACTTCAAACATGGCATGTTATTGTCAAATTATTTCGTAAGCAGATCAGAAAATTGTGTTACAATCCATCAGTGTTTTGATGAATCAACTACCAGATTTATGATATGAAGGGCTCTTATCTTTTTCTGTTTTTCCACTTTAGTATAAACTATACCAAACACCCACACTTGTTTCATAGAACAGGCATGTGCATGTATGAGGGGAATATGTTGCAAGTTTCAAACTGGATCAAGTTTTCTGGTCGTTGACCTACTAGTTGTTTAAGTGAAACTGAATAAATTTAATAAACAGATATTACGCTGTAAATTAATATTCAGCATCCTATTTTCTTTCTTTTTGAAGTTGAATGAGATCTCTAGAATGTGGAAGACTTGGAAGCCGTTTGGAAACTAAAAACCAAAATATTGGATGAAAGGCAGAAAGATGAAGCTGCTAATGGTTAGATAATTGAAGGAATGCTGCATGACAAATGGAAGTAAAGCATCAAAAAATAGTCATTGAAATCCACAAACCTTCCATCAAATTCTGTCCCTTCTGGTTGTTTGCAAGGTTTGTGCTAAGGTCTGAGAATTGCCCAAGAGTCGCCTGATCAAGAAACCTCTGGTAAGGTCTGAGAATTTAACTTTCTTTGTGCTTGGTTGCAACATGTACAGTAAAATTGTTTCAGATATTGCAGTGTTCCTTGCATGGTTGCAATATGAAGGAGACAGGGCCAGCTTGAGCTAAGCTTGATATTCAGTCGAGCTTGTTTGAGCTGAGCTTTTATTTTTGAGAAGCTCGACTAGAGATTTTATTTCTTATAGACAAGAAAAATGGTAGATAAATGGCATATGGCAGAGGCACCAATATATACTGTATAGGAGTGCAATTAAGCTGAGCTTAACTGAGGGCCAGCTTGAGCTTAAATGAGGGCCAGCTTGAGCTTGGCTCAATATTCAGTAGAGCAACTTCAATCTTGGCTTGTCTTCATGATGGGATGGAAGGATCCTATTCGAGAACTACTTACTTGGATTCTTAGAAGCTGAAGCTTAAATTGTTTCAGCTTGATCATGTGCTAGCACCACTGAGCTAGATTTGGGTTCAACGGCATTTCAGAAGGAACTTGGATCAATCTTTGTTGGTGATTGACTAACCAGTAGAGGATCTAAAATAAAAGCAGTTGCCAGCGAGCAGACAGCAGGAAGTTTTGGTAAAGTTGGGTAGCGCAAACTATCTATTTATATTGTTGGTGATGGGGGTTGCCTATGAGGGAGGGTGATAGTCAGTGCAAACAATTTTTAAACTCTTCTACCATTCAGCCTTAGCATTGAATTAATTAGCAATTTATTTAGATTTTATTTATTATTTAACTAATATTGCTTCTTTTTGTGCATACTAGGTAACAACATGCCGCGAGGAAAACGATTCAGAGATGTTGAGTTTCAGCACACATTTGTGGGATCTTCTTCCGATCAGTCGCTGCGGTCCCAGCAGCCCGACGAGCCCCAGCAGCACGAGTCCCATTCTCAGCATGAGTCTCATACTCAGCACGAGTCTCAGTCTGAGCACGTGTCACATGCTGATTGTCCAGACATGGATGATGTGCACATCCAGGATAATTTGATTCAATTTTATATATTAATTTTTCTTACAATCTAATTATATTAAATCATTTTCCTTTAATGTTTTAATTAATGGATATTTTATTTTTTTTATAGATGGACTGGGGAGAGTGAGGAGGACACGAGGACCCACTCGAGCACGGGACGTGTGAGAAGACATATTTCAAATTTAGATTACAAATTTATATTGTTTATTCCTTTTTTAGGAAGACATATTTCAACATTGGTAGAGCTGCACGAGCCTCTCAGACTGTTCCTCATACTTCAGGCTCGATGAGTTATGCTCGACGTAAAGCTGAATTCGTAAGTTTTTTTGAAACTCTTTGAAACTATTTTAAATTGTTCTATCATATAGCATGTATCATAATAACTAGCTTGCCAATATATCTTTTGTTGTAGATGGATGATAATGGGAGGGAGCCTGGTAAGGTGGAGATTTATAAGATGATTCACACCCACCAAGATGGCAGTTTTGTTCGGGAGGAATCAAGAGATATAGTTGTATGTATTCATCTTTGAATCTTTCAATGATATTTTTATTAGTTCTATTATTGGCATACATTAATATGACCTTTTCTTTTGAGAGATATAGGATAGGACAACAACTCTTATTTCAGAGCGCGTCGGGGAGTCATCATCATCCGACGCGACCAGTCATGTCGAAGCTCAGGTGCTCGCTGTATTATTGGGCCCAGAGCGTTATGGTAGAGTGAGGGGTTATGGCGTTGGAGTTACCCCTACTCAGTTGTCTGCAGTGGGCATGTATACAAGAAATGCTGGAGAAGGCAGTAGCAATGCAGAAGTTAGTAGACTTCGGGCAATAATTGAAGATATGAAGGATCGCCATCAGGCAGAGTTGGCAGAGTTGAAGCAGAACCAACAAACTTTGCAGTCTCAACTGGAGCATATTTCATCTATGTTACAGCGATTTCTTCCTCCTCAGGTAAATAACTATATGTATTTGATGACTTTACATAATTATCATTTATTTTGCATGAGTTAATGATTTTCATATTTCTAACTTCTAAAGTTTTTTTTTTTTTTGGTAGATTCCTGATACTTCAACAGCTCGTAGAGATAATGATGGCGCTAAATTCAGCCCGTGATACTTTTTAGACTGTTATTTAAGGAGTTTTCTATGTATCTTTTTTATATTTTTCAAAGTACATTGTAATTCTAAACTTATTAATCATATATGACAATATGAATGTTTTGAATGATCTGAATATTTGTGTTGATGTAAATGTAATGCAGGTTCATATTGATGTAAATGTTGATTTATGACGAGCATGTGTTTTTCTAATATATTTTTTTTAAAAAAAATTCCACCCTCGACGCTTTAAAGCGTCGTTAAAAACCAGCTGCTGAAGCTCTTTAGCCGACGCTTATATGCGTCGAAAAAAACACCGCCAAGAACCTCGGCACGCCTGAGTAATAGTCTATGCCAACGCTAAATTGCGTCGGCGAAATAAGATACACCGACGCTTTATTAAGCGTCGGTAAATCCTTTGTTTGCCAACGCTTTTCTCTTGCGTCGGCCAAAACCTTTTTCACTCAGGTATATCCGACGCATCTACGACGCTTGCCTTAGCATCGGCGGGGTTTTGGCCGACGCTAATAAGCGTCAGGAAAGGTCATGAAAAATGCCGGCAAAAGTTACTATTCCTGTAGTGTATCGATGCATAAAAAAAGCTTACAGACTGAAATAATTTAAGTATAAAGCACTGTGAACGGATGCATTTTTGGTAGTTCATACAAACAGATTTATTTCTGAACATTTTCAGGCATTTGAATAAATAATGCACAAATATGAAAGTAAAAACAAGAAATTTACATATTAAATGGCCAATATGCACTAAAAGAATCAATGATGCACTAGCCAAAATAATGCATGATGGTGATGGTGAATAATTCATGATTAGTAATAAAACGGTTTCTTTCCAATACAAAGCCACCAATCTCATTTCCTTCGAATAGTTTCAAAAAAGGCTTCATAATCAACATGACTCGATGTTATGGCGTATATTTTCTTCCCCATTGAATGTAGCATTCAGTAAATAAGCAAGCTTAACGACCTCATCTCCCACTGATAAGCTCAAACTCTTCAGGAACAGAAATAATTTAGTTTAGTAATGAATCTGACAAGTTAACTGGTTGTTCCATTGTTGATTTACATGTAACATAAAATGTTGTCCTATAAACAGTGCAAAATTATTTATAATGGTTGATAAAATATGGTCAACATACCACATGAAAAATTCCTTGAGTAGCCAAAGAATGAACATCGACAGGAACTTGACCATCTCTAAGAACCAACAAATCATTTGATGTAATCACTGGGCTGCACATGAAAAGAGTAGGACAGAATCATGAAAAGCAAAATAAAACGGGATTTGTTTCCATGTTATGGCATGAACAATGAATAGAAATATATCAGCCTCAAGAGATAACTGACACATGCAATAACCATATAAAACAAATCTATAAAGTATGGCTTATCAGTAGCCAACAAGTTATCATCACCTACCACAAGGATTGACTTGAGATAGACTCTCTCTTTATCTATCTCGATATCTCAGAAGAATCTTGGAGTCCATGGGCTTCACAACAAGGGTGGCCCTCTTCCAGTTACCTCTTGACCCTTAAAGCCCTGGTGAAGGAAGGATTCCTTAAAGCCATATGAAGATGTATTGCCCTTTGTAAAACCCCTTCTAACATTTTTGAAATTTCTTTTTTCTTATTAGACAAGAATGCTATTGGAAATCAAGAAACCATTGCAAGAGCCGATCAACCCATCTCTTTTTATGGAGTCTCCCTTTAACCTTCGGGATTTTTTTTCTTTTTTCTTTTTTCGTGGACAATAATGCACGATCAAGATCTCTCTGTATTGATCCTTCTTGTAATTTACAATCGACCAATATCCTCAACACCTTCTCCTATTTTATCTTTTATCTCTAAAATCAAGAAACCACCACAAACTCATTCTTTTGGATTCATATGATGAAATCCATGCAAGAATTAAAACAAAAACACGATATGGAGTTTTGGATCAAGAACACATATATCTATATATAAAAAAAAGAAGGAAAAGAGAAAGAAACAAGAACGCTGTTAAGGATCACGAAATCATTGCAAGACATATTTCTGGAATTGATTTGTTGGATCTTGATGCAAGAATTGAAACAAAAGCATGATCTTGAGAAAGAAAATATCAATATATGACGAAGTAATATAAGAGAGAAAGATGAGATGGGAGAGAAGCGGCAAACCCGAGAAGGCGAGCAATGAGACCGCAGGATCAGGGTTAGGGCTCGAAGAGAAAGAAGATGCCGTGCCTAGATAGGAAGCACCGTTGCAATGCCCTGCCGCCATGGGAGGATCGGGACAGAGAAAGAGGAGGAGGAGGAGGAGGAGGTGACGAAGGGGAAGGGATAGGGGGAATGAGAAGCAGAGGAGAGGGCTTCGCACCGCCACGGGGCCCAAACCGCCATTGGCCGTTACTTTGCGCCCTTTCCCACTGTCCCATTGCTCGCCGTTTTGTCACTCTCTCCGTAGAATTTGAGGAAGTCCCTTTGTTCAGAGCTTGAAGCATGGACGGTGGTGATGTTAGTGGGCTCACTACCAAGGCCCAATCACAGGCCGACATAATCTTCAAAATATCTTTGGTCCACAAGAAAATTAGTTTTGCACACTACTTTTGGAACCACGAGATCAGTCCAAGTTGATGCACGCGGAGGGTTGCCAAGCTAATTTTTTTGTAGGGGCCTACCGTGCCCAAACTCATCAATCCTGCGCTTGCGTCACAGGATGTGGTGTGTATGGAGGACAAGCCCGAACCCAGAGCCAGGCTTAAGACTCTATTGGGCCTGGGTCTACGATTTGAGTACCAGTTACGAAGTAAGTCCAGGGTTTGGAAACTTTTATCCAGGGTCAGGCTAGCCAGTCTTATCAAGAGAACATTGCTCGGCCCAAACCTTGCCTTGGTCCACGACATGCAACCAGACCAAGCCTATTCTTTCTAGTGAAACGGAAGGCATACTTTTCAACCCAAAAAATTGGAGCTTGTCTACGTCATATCAATATCAACTACTTTTGCCTATAATTACTTAATTCATTAAGTTAGACGCAGCCTACAAATTAGATCCCATCAATCTGTTTTAAAATGTACTTAATCTAAAGACAGAAGGATAACAACCAGCAAGACTCGACTCCGCCATTTGGTTGCTGCTCTCCTAAATTCAGAAGCAAGAGAGAGAGAGAGAGAGTTTTGGATTTGAAGCCAAGTGACAATGCTAGTGGTATTTCATTTGAGGAAGGTCGAGCAACGTGGGAGCCACATTAGAAATGGAAAAACTAATTTGTTAAATCTATGCTCTTAACTGATAAGTGCAGTTTATGATGATAAGATTGTCAATAGGACAAATAAAACATTTAACATTTCATACATGAAAAGCAAAAAGAAAAACTTAATTTCTTTTTTAATTTTATCTAAGTAAACCCACTTCATTAAGAGATCATATTGTGAATAATCAGTCCAAACCGCAGCAAGCAAACCAAAGCATCAAATACTCCTATACCATAAAGTTTAATCCCGAATGTGCGCAGAAATCCAAAATCATATAATAAATTACTTAAATTAAGTACGATTACAATTTCATGCTTCAAATTGACATAGGACAAATGCTGGCATGATTGAAATTAAGATTGATCCACAAACACAGGCCGATGCCCATAGCCTATATCATACAAGAATAGGAGAGTTTTCGAATTCATGCAGTTGGGTAAGAAGCCTGTATGGCAATGCCGCAGAGCCCTTCGGCCGCAACAACATCTCGTTCCATCCTTATGTATCCACTCGCACCCCATGACTTACCCCATGAGTTCTTCACCAGCCAATGCTTAGTCCCATCGGCAGTCTTTCCGTAGCCAACAGCAGTAACACCATGGTCCAATTCAGTCCTGCAGTCACCGGTGAATACACCGCTTTTATAGAACTGAAAGTCTGAGCCGCCGGCATCGATAGCAACTGAGACAGGCTGGTTGTCCACAACCTTCAAGAGGGCTGACTCACTATTTGCGAGGACATCTTCATAGTCACTGACAGTGGATGCACTCGAGGATGCCTTCTTGGTGTTGCAAGTACCATCTGATGCTTTGTAAGGATAGTTACTTTCGATTGTTAAACCTCCATTATCAATTATAAATTGGAAGGCATCATCCATTAGACCCCCGTTACATCCTTGGTCCTCTCCATTAACATCGCAATCCACAAGCTCTTGCTCCGACTAAGAGATCAACTCGTCGGTGCTGAGCTTTGTCATACCTTCGGTTGCCGCCACAACAGAGAATGCCCAGCAACATCCTATTGTATGGGTTCCATATTAGCCAACCAGTTGATGCGATGTTACAAAACCGCAGCAAACTTGTAACAAGATGGTAAATTTTTTCATTACCACATTGGCCTTGATCCTTGATGGGAGTAACTGCACCCTTGGTCCTCCAATCCATGCTAGCGGGCACGGCCGCCACATTTTTGTACCTGAAGGTATTGGCCGGCTTCACGATCCCGGGCTTGTATCCATTGCGAGACGCTTTGAACTCCTCATTGGTTAGGTCAATATATTGGTTGATCCCAAGATTGTATTTCTAGTCGTCGGCCTTGTTGACAGACTCGATGCACTCCACATGCATTAGCCTTAAAGATTTGGTACATGTGCTCCTTCTTAGCTGCATCCTTGTACACTCGCCCATGTCGAGCCATCCATTGCTCATGTCTTAAGGTCATGGGCATGTCACCGATTGAAAGAGACCTGGTTCCATAGGCCCAAATAGCCAAGATGGCCAAGGTAATCCACAAGCATTGGTGGCTAAAATAAGACATGGGGTTGTTGGGATGCACTAGCATGGCTGGAGTTTATATGGAGGTTGGAGTAGGGGAATTCTACCAGTGGAAAGTGGATAAGGACTTGATACATGCCGTGGAGATTAAAATGAGTGGGATGGGTTAGCGGATGAATCATACAAATTATAATAGCACAGATGTACCGTGCGGTATGCTGGTCTAAACTGCAATATCTTGCATCTTGCAGAAGTAGCATACAAATTATAATAGCTCAGACATTTGAGGATGCAAAAAAAAAAGAGAGCGATGGGCGTGGTCTTTCAGCCTCTGCCCACCAATAGAAGAGTAGGTTAAGTATTGTCCATGAGGGATTTCAACAGTTTGTTTACCAGAAGGGTATATCTTCCATGGCATAATGTTGGACCCTGACATAACCTAATAGAAGATTGGATTGGGTCTGGTCAGATCTACGGCCAAATATTTTGACCCAACAGATCATTCAGGTCAACTCAGGTCCATGTATGACCCAATCCCAACTTGAAAAACTTAGATCCGAAATTAGATTTGGGTTGAGTCCGGATCTCTTATAGCTGTAAAGACTCCTAATGGTTAAGAGGCTCGTATATTCATATGTTTCAAGAATTCCTGTTAAATTCACAAATCGTAGGTGAAATAAATAATCTTCATTACATCAAGTCAAAGCATGCCTAGCCTAGCTGAAAGAAATAAAAAAAATAAGAAAATTAAGAGGAAATATGAGTTCATTAAATATAAAATCAAGATAAATTTAACAGACATCATTATTAGACCAAGAATCAAGAAGATCTCAGGTTTACATATAGCAAGCAAGAATCTAAATAAAATAATTCAACATTCACTTAAGAAGATAAAGTAAAATCAAAAATAAAAATAAAAGAAAATGACTGAAAGGCTTACTTAGATCGAAACCCCAAAACCTAACAGCTCTTGAAAGAGAGATCGAAAGCAAGAGGGATTCAAGAGGAAATTAACCTCTTTAGCGGAGGAGGATTACATCTCAACCTTTTTAGCAAGACAAAACTACACTAGTATGTCAGCTCGCTCTTGTTGGAGAAGCAGAAGTAATCGGATCAAAAAAATGATAGGAGATTATCTCCGTCTATGTTGCCCTCAATTTGGTGGTGTGCTGTTAACCAGAAATTAGGAGGGGGATACATTGATAGACCACCATGAAAGAGGTTCAATTGCTCGAAGTACGATAATGTGGTGGTCAATGGTGATATCTCGGAAGACCATCGTGAAAGCTTGAAGCACACCACCAACATCGCAGAGTAGCAACATTAATTGATTGCCATGGTGGAAGAGAATCTAGTGTTTCGAAGTTAGAAAGAGACTAAATAGGGATTCGAAACTAATCGGGAGAGTAGAAACCGACTTGACACCCCCTCCTCAAGTTAATCGATATGCCAGGTTTGGGCTCGACTTGGGTCGAGTAATAGGTTGAAAGACCCAAATTAGACCTAGCTAATAATCTGGTCGGGTCGGATTGGATTAAGTCAAGACTCCATAAATCCAAACCCGATTTAGGATTTGGAATGAGTCCAAATTTGGAACTCGATCCGGTACTATGGGTTCTTAAATCAAATCCGGATCAAGTCTAAGCGGATTGAGTCAGGTCAGGTCATGGATCAATCCGACCCATTTGCCGCTCTAACAGTATGAAAGTAGATCCGGTCAATAGCTTAAGTGGATTCTAACGTACTGTATCGTGGGCCTATTTGAGTTAATCATGGTCTAAAGTATTTGTGACTGGATTTCTGGTACTTATGATTAGATTTAAATAGATTTGGACCCTTAGCGTAGTGAGGACACTAGAGCTTAAACAAGAGGAGTATATAAGGATGCGCGAAGGTGTGTCTAAGCCAAATAGCTAGAGTTACCTGAGTGCTATTTGCAGTGTTGTTGCTTGAGCTATTTTCATGAGACCTCATGGCTCTACATATATTTAATTATGGATATTAAGATTTCATTATATAGAATTTTTGGATGTGCGAAGAAATTCCATAGTAAGCCTTAAATTATAAATAAAAACTTCTACTTTTGAACATTGTTCTTGCAACAACCAAATGGTGAGAACTTTGACTTGCAGAAACCAAAATTTCCAATTTCGTAGTGAAAAAAAAAATACTCATAGGTTCAAGAAAGTTAAAAACTTTTCCAGAAAAAATCAAGATTAAGAATTACTTTTGTGCATAAATATTTCCACACAATATAGTCCTTTTTTCCTTAATCAAATTTAATAACTACACAGGAAGAAAAATGCACATCAAATTTAATAACTAACTCATATCATAGATTCATGGACAATACAAAGCAGCTTTGTATCGAAGTAAGCTACAAATAGGAGCAAGTCTCAACACTATAAGATTACTTTGCTTAATAAAGCACTAACACATAAAAGTTATTACATGACAGAAGAATATAAATGTTATTAATTTCCTCTCTCTCTTTTTTTTTTCATTCTTCTTCTATTTTTGTGTGTGGGGAAGGATTCCTCTAAGTTATTAATAAGATGCCATTGTAGAAGATAGTTGAATTTATGCTGTTGGGTAAGAAGCAAGCTTGGCAATACCACAGAGCCCTTCTGGTGCACCAACATCACGCTGGATGCGCATGTATCCCATCTCACCCCAAGTTGTACCCCATGAATTCTTTACCAGCCAATATTTAGTCCCATCCTCAGCTGTCCCGTAACCAACAGCGGTCACAGCGTGGGCCATTTCCGTTTCACACGGACCGGTGAAGATGCCGCTGGAGTAGTGCTGGAAGTCTTGCCCACTACCATCGATGCCAACTGAAACAGGCTGGTTCGCGACCGCCTGTAAGAGCGAGGACTCGTCATTTGCAGGCACGGTCTCATAGCCGCTGATAGTAGCTGCCGATGATGATGCCCTGTTGGTGTCACAAGTGCCATCAGCTGCCTTGTAAGGGTAGTTATCTTCAGTTGTTATCCCTCCATTATCAATGACGTATTGGAAGGCACGAGTCATGAGTCCCCCGTCGCATCCTTTGTTTCCATCGTTAGTATCACAGTCCACGAGTTGTTGCTCCGACAAGGAGACCAAGTTGCCGGTCTTGATTTCAGTAATTGCTTCAATGGCAGCCACAGAAGAGAATGCCCAACAGCACCCTACGTATATACTTGTCGTTGGTTAGATATATAACTTGTTTGTGAGCCATGTTAATTACTTGATGACATCTTTCATGTATCTTGTTGTTCTTTAGATTTAAATAACTCATTGTACGTCATATCTTACCGCACGAGCGTTGATTCTTGACGGCAGTAACTGCACCTTTGGTTCTCCAGTCCATGCTGTCAGGCGCGTCGCTCAGGTTGGCATACTGAAAGCTTCCTGTCGTGGACTCCGTAGGCATGGGCTTGAATCCAAGGCGAGAGGCCTTGAACTCCTCGTTGGTCATGTCCGCAAACTGGTTGAGGCCGAGCTTATACTTGCGATCGCCAGCTCTATTGATAGACTCGATGTACTCGTAGTTGCCCCTGAAGATTTGGAATCGTCGCTCCTTCTCTGCTGCGTCCTTGTAGACCCGCCCATACTGAGCCATCCACTGCTCGTGCCTTCTCAGCATAGGCTCGTCAGCAATGCCACGAGCCATCGCTCCAGAGACCCAAACACCCAAGACCATCAACGTGAGCACAAAGCATTGGTGAGCCATTGCTTTGGAAACACTTAATTTGGAATGGTGCAGCTACGTGGGTTAAGTAGCTGCTATTTAGAACTGGAGGGGATGTGGGCAAAGAGCTAGGGTGGCTTGAGTGTTTATATAGAGGTTTGCCTTGGGAGAAACCTGTTGTGCATCCTCTTGACGCGCATCGCACGTCTTCTAGAGCGTGATGAGCGGCAGCTGATTTGGTTGAACGTAGACTGCTCGCCCGTCCAATTTTGTTTGACCGCTCGATTCATACTCTCTAGAAAACGTGTGATGCAGTTCAGAAGAAGACCGGAGTCGCCTCGTTAGCCACAATATAATGATCCATGCGAGCATTGCGCACCCAATTTCGTTGTGAGTTGCTATCAGAGTAGCCTCCTAATTTTTGTATAGCGCATCTTGTTGCATGTGAACGAGTCTTTAGATGCCCGGCCTCCATGATTAATAATTTGGATTTTCTTCCTCGATCGGCCACAGTCTTTTTCTTGATTAAAATATCTTGGGTAGCTTGTGATGACTTGGAAAAACAAGAATGAAAATAGAAAAAAGAAGAAGAAGAATATGACGCGCGATGATCATCTTAAACAATTCTTATAGACTCGTTTTTCTTTTTCGTCTTTATTTTAGCTTTAATTTATGGATTTGTCAGGTTTGCAATTGATTAAGACAGACAGTAATTGGTCCCCCATCGAAGTAGATGGGTTTTGGGTCATAGTGTCATATTTAGAGTTTCTCTGAGAATGGTTGCACGGGGACATGGGGCTGTTGGATTGCACTAGCATGGCTGGAGTTTTTATTGGGGGTTGGAGCAGGGGAATTTTGCCAGTGGGCAGCGGATAAAGAATTGACACGTGCCGTGGAGATTGAAATGAGTGGGATGGGTTAAGGGACGAATCATACAATTTATAATATCTTAGATGTACCGTGCGGTTTGCTGGTCTAAATTGCGGTTATCTTCTAGCCTACAGACGTAGTTTACATTCTCACGCAGGTTTTTTTTTTGGCAGATAGCCTTGTCCACATTGCCCATCAAAGCAAGCTTAATGTGCATCACGCATGGATCGTCTGAGGATCCGTATAGGTACATATTTAGCTCTATATTGACCATATACTGGATAAATCTTGAATATTTAAGAAGAATCAACCAATCAAATAACTTCGGGCTAGCTTTTTTGAGTGGGATTCTAGGTTGTTATTTAGTGGTGCAAATAGGTCCAGTCAGATCGAAACATGAGTAATCCCAACTTAACTTAGTTCTTTATTCGGGTCTAGTATATACTTTTTTTGATTGAAATGGGTGGTGAGACTATTCGGGTTTTATTAAGTGGTATGTACAGTTTACAAATGATTATGCTAGAGTAGGAAGACTGTAAAGTTTTAACTGGACGTGCATGGGACGTCCTGTCAGATGTTTGAGGATGCAAAAAAAAAAGGAGAGCAATGGGCATGGTCTTTGGGCCATTTCCCACCAATAGAAGAGTGGGTTAGGTACTGTCCATGAGGGCTTACCATAGTTTGTTTACTAGAAGGATATATTTTGCATGGAATATTATTGGATCCAGACCTAACCTAATAGAAGATCGGATCTACTGCCAAATATTTTTACCCAAGAGATCATTTAGGTCAGCTCAGGACCATGTATGACCCAATCCCAACTTGAAAAATTTGGATTTGAATCAGATCCGGATTAAGTCCGGATTGTTCATTACATTAATGACTCCCAATGGTTAAGAGGCTCGTAGATTCATTTGTTTTAAGAATTCCTGTTAAATTCACAAATCATAGGTGAAATAGATAATCTTCATTAAATCAGTTCAAGGCATGTGTGGCCTAACTGAAAGAAATAAAAGAGATGAAAAATAAGAGGAAATATGAGTTCATTAATTATAAAATCAGGAGAAATTTAACAAACACCATCATTAGACCAAGATTCAAGAAGATCAGGTCTATAAATAGAAAGCAAGAATCTCAATAAAATAATTGTACATTGCACTTAAGAAGATCAAGTAAAATCAAAAAGAAAAATAAAAGAAAATGATTAAGAGGCTTACTTATATCAAAATCCCAAAACCTAACAGTTCTTGAAAGAGAGACCGTAAGTAAGAGGAATTGAAGAGGAAATTTACCTCTTTAGGGGAGGACGATTAATTCTCAACTTTTTGAGCGAGACAAAACTCCACTAGCACGCAAGCTCGCTATCGTTGAATAAGCAAAAGTAATTGAATCAAGAAAATTATGGGAGATTATCTCCGCCGATGTTGCCCTCAATTTGGTGTTGTACTTTTAAATAGAAATTAGGAGGGGGATACATCAATAGACTGTTATGAAGAGGCTCGATTGCTCAAAGCACGACAATGTGGTGGTGGAGGGGGATACCTCAAAAAACCATCGCGAAAGCTTGAAGCATGCCAACATCGCCAACCTGCAGGATTAGTCAATTGCCACAATTGAAGGCAATCTGGCGTTTCGAAGGAAGAGAAAGACTAAATGGGGATTCGAAACTAATCAGGAGAGTAGAGACCGACTTGACACCCCCTCCTCGAGTTAATCGGTATACTAGATTTGGGCTCGAGTTGGGTCAAGTAATAGGTTAGAAAGACCCAAAGTAGACCTAGCTAATAATTTGGTTGGGTTGGATTGGATTAGGCCAAAACTCCATAAATCCAAACTCAACTCAGAACTTGGAATGGGTCCAAATTTGGAACTCGATCCAACACTATGGGTTCTTAAATCAAATCTAGATAAGGTCTAAGCGGATTGAGTTAGGTCAGGTCATGGATCAATCCGACCCATTTGCCTCTCTAATGGTATCAGAGTATCGTGCACTAGTAGATACTACCACTGAGTTCTTATAGCTTCGTTGGCTACTGCATGATATGGGTGTTCGTTTCACCAGCAGTTTCTCTCGTCATTGTGATTATATAAATACCATGCAGATTGCTCATAATGATGTATTTCATGAGTGAACGAAGCATATTAAAATAGATTGCCACTTCATTCGGCGTCATATCAAGCAAGGCACTTTTCAGTTGATACATGTCGCTTCTGCGGATTAGTTTGCTGACATTTTACTAAGGCCCATCCACCAGGGCGTCATCGTGATCTGGTCAGCAAACTCAAGTTGGCATCTTCGCTACCATCCTGAGTTTGAGGGAGGATGTTAGTTGTTGAAAAGTTATGTATGAGTTGTATTGATTAGTATGTGAGTTGTATACATAAACTATATGTGAGTTGTACATTGCCGCCTTCAATTATAAAAGGTAGGCTATGGCACTATTTGTACATACATAGAAAAGAATACATCCGTCTCTCCCTACGTATCTCATTCCTCTCCCTCTACAACTCTCTCTCTCTCTCTTTTCTCTCCTTTTTTGTTAACACCTACCATTCTTACACAGCTTGTTATCATCGACTCCAAGCAGAAAAGGGATAACAAAGTCCCAGCCCAGGTGGTTGTGATTGTTTTGGGATGGTTTCTAGTTGGACCTCACATGGGAAGAGGTGAAGGGTTAAGGTCGCAATGCTAGCATCTTTTTGCTAGCAGCCGTTGGCACTCATTCCCTTAGCAAAATATGATCCAAAAATCTTTCTTTTCAATCACTCACACAAATAGTTAAAAGGGTTGTGGCCATGAAGCCCAATCAAATTCTAGTTCTATCCAATTCTATTCAATTCTAGCTCGAACTATGTGGTTCCTAGGTTTAGATCTAGTATGGAGCAATCAGTTGGTAGGTCAAGGATAACTTAGGTCTCTCTTTAATTAGGTTGCTAGGTTGCACCTCAGGGAAAGGCCATGAAGAACATGGCAACATCATGTAGCCATGCGAAAATATGTGCATGGGCAAAGTATCATGCTACTCATGTTTTCGAGAACAATAACAGGAGAATCATCTGATAAGATTAAAGATCATAATAAAATGTTGGGGAAATGATAATACTAAGGCTCAAACAGAGGATCTCCCCTAGCATGCAAGAGGGAAGCAACTAATAGGTTATAAATCTATTTTATGTTTTGTAATATGGCGCAGCAGATATTGCAATCTTTGGAATATGAGAGTAATTTTTGGATTGCTTGAGTTCTGCATGATTTGTTGCTTCACAATTATGGCAATGTTAGATCATTGATTTAGTGTTTAAAAATTTCATCTAAAAATGGAGGGGAAAAATCAAGCAAATCTTGACCTATGTAACTGTATACCATAATATATCTTGAAGAAGTCAAAGCACTTAGACATTTATGTACAACACAATCACAAGCAGTTGATATAAAAGCAAACAAATGTTCAATCAAGTCCTGGCCATGAAAACATTTATTCCAAAATAACCATTAAATTGTTATGCAAGTTAGAGTTTGGTGATTAAAAAGAGTAACATAAAAATTACTTGCTAAATTAGGTACACATCAAATTTAATAACTAACTAATATCTTAGATTTATGGACAACATAAAGCAGCTTTGTATCGAAGTATAGCTACAAATAGGAGAAAGTCTCAACACTATAAGATTACTTTGCTTAACAAAGCACTAACATATAAAAGTTATTACATTACAGAATGATATAAACATTATTTCCTCTCTATTTTTTTTTCATACTTCTCTTTTTGTTTTGCGGGGAAGGAATATTCCTTTGAGTTATGCAAGGAAGAGTTTTTGTTAAGCTTAATTTACATTTTTGATTTTTTCTCATCAATTTAACTTTTGGAGATTAATTGGTTAATTAACATGATATCGGTGCTTAGATTTGTCAGAGAAATTTGATCAGTATACTTGTACATAATTAATAATCTTATGGATCAAATTTAATTCACCTTTTGTTCCAATTGTCAAGCGATACACATGCACCTTATTAGAAAAAAAATTATATTTTCAGAAATCAGTATGGATGATAAATTTAAATAAAAGATGCTAGAGGGCGTCCTTCCCTTCAAGAATTAGTTCGATGTTATGTGGCGGGCAAAAGTTGGTACGCTTTATGGAGATGGGTAAGCATCAATCGAGCTCCACATATCATCAAGCAAATTAATAATTGATGAAAAAGAGAAACATAAAAATTACTTGCAAAATCAGGTACACATCACATTTAATAACTAACTAATATCTTAGATTCACGAACAACACAAAGTAGCTTTGTATCAAAGTGTAGCTACAAATAGGAGCAAGTCTCAACACTATAAGATTACTTTGCTTAACAAAGCACTACCACATAAAAGTTATTACTGTTAGAAATTAATGCACTTAGAACTTGTTTTAATTACTGTTGTCTTTCCTATGTGGTCCAAGTTGTATTGTCAATGTGTCTCTTCCTTTCTCTATGATCATGTCTGCTCTTTTTAATGTTCTAGAACTATCCAATGTGTTTTGAAAAAAAATTTGAAAGCCCTGCTGTCTCTGATGTAAGTCATCTAGACATAAGAAAAAGCCCTGAAGAATATTGCCTCTGTTACACTCTGCACATCTGATTTATGAGCTCTGCTGCAGCAACTCGAGTTTGATTAAATCAGAAACTTTATTCAGATTCTTTAGACAACCAACAAGTGGTATCAAAGTTGTGTTTCGATAGATATACCTAGGCGTATTTCTCCCACAAAAGAAGATAGCAACAACAGTACCAGATGGCTTCCTCTGCTACAGAAAATCCTGCTCCTTCTTTCTCTATTATTCCAGTTTTTGGAAGTAAAAATTATGAATTTTGGAAGGTGAAAATGAGGAGTTTCTTTTGAACATTGTTGAAAAAAGTTTCGAAGATCCTGATGATGAGAGTGGACTTTCTGATGCCCAAAGGAAGAGACTTGATGCAAACAGAATGATAGATGCTAGAGCTCCCTCCAAGATTCAAAATGGAGTTTCTCCAACCATTTTTCCAAGAATCATCAGAGCCCACGCAGTAAAACAAGCTTGGGAGACCTTGCAACAGGAGTTTCAAGGTGACAGTAAGGCAATAACAATAAAACTCCAATTCTCATGAACGGAGTTCGAAAATTTAAAAATGAAGCAATTTGAATCTGTAAAAGATTATTTCTCCAGAGTCATTAATATGGTTAATCAGATGAAGATGTATGGTGAAGATATGTTTGATCAGAAGATAGTCGAGAAAATCTTAATCAGCTTGCCCGAAAAATATGATTACATTGTTGCGGCGATTGAAGAGTCTAAGGATCTCAGCACCTTATCCATTGAGCAATTGATGGGTTCCTTGGAGTCTCATGAGCAGAGGAGACAATGGCATTCTGACCAATCGATTGAAAATGCTTTTCAATCAAAGCTCAGCTTGAAGCCTCAAAGATCCTTCAAGAATGGTGATTCAAGCAATCAACAAAGAAGATGGAAGAAGAATGACTCAAAGAAGGAAGAAGGAAAATATGAGAAAGGTATGTTCTCTAATGACTCTAAAATGTCATGTAAGTCTTGCAAAAAGACAAACCATGATACATCAAGTTGCTGGCATCATGGGAAGCCTCAATGCAATCACTGTAAGAAGTTTGGGCATATTGAAAACATTACAGATTTAAGACAAACAGTCAAGCTAACTTCACTAAGCAAAAGGATGATGATGAGGGAAATTTATTTTATGCTTGCCAAGTAGCTTGTGAAGAAAAGAATAGTGTATGGTACCTAGATAGTGGGTGAAGTAATCATATGTCACCAAATGAAAAAATATTTGTTGGTATTGATACTACAGTCACACCTAAGGTGCGGTTGGGAAATGGAGCTATTGTACAAGCCAAAGGAAAAGGAAGCATTGCTGTTGAAACTAGGAAAAAAACAAAGCATGTTCATGATATTTTGCTTGTTCCTAACCTTGAATAGAACTTGCTAAGTATTGGGCAACTAGTGGAAAATGGCTATCGTCTCTGCTTTGAAGATGATGGCTGCATAATTTAGATTGAAAAAATAAGACTATGGCAATTGCATCTATCAAGATGGCCAAGAACAGAAATTTTTTTGTTGAATTCAAGTATAAATCAGTTTCAGCTTTTAAAGGAGAAGTTGTTGAAGATTCTTGGCTATGGCATAAATGATTGTTGCCCAGATAGACAACCCAAGAGGGGGGGTGAATTGGGTTTTAAAATAATTATTACAATTAAAAAATTTATGAAATACTAATTAACACCTTTTGCAAGTTGATTAATTAGATGCTATGTGCTGTGAATGAAATAAAGATAAGAAACAACAGAGCAATCACAAACACAAGGAATTTATAGTGGTTCGGAGCTAACCCTTGCTCCTACGTCCACTCCCCAAGCCTCACTTGGGAATTCACTATAACTCCTCGGATTACAGCCGGTTGTTTTACAAGCTCACAACCCAACTTGTTGTTTTACGAGGTCACAACGAACTCGGTCGGTTTTTCCAGGCTCACCGACTAGAACCACCCGATTGTTTTCCAGGGATCACAATCGAACCCTTACATGTTGGTTTCAACCTAGGCTCACCAACAAACCTTTACACCCTTGATTCAATCCCCTGATTGAATCAAGTAAGGACCAAATGGATAGAAAGAACAAAGAGAAAAATACAGCTTCTAAATAAGCAGATATTCAGCAATATGAATAATAGAAAAGTTAAGAGCCCTCAAACAAGTTTATGATGATGTAGTGGAGGGCTTCTCGAACTTTGGGTCTCCTCTTGAATGTCTTGAAGACTTGAAGGCAGAAGGAGACTTCTTTAATGCTGGGAAGAGTTGGTTGAATGGAGTTAATGGCTCTCTTCCTTCTTTTCCGCTGAAATCCCTTTGGCAGATGAAGTTATTGTGTTTTCTTTGAAAGAAATGTTTCTTCTCTGCTTTGCTACAGTCTTCTGTGGCTATTTAAGCCATTCCCCACGGAAACTAGCCGTTAGACACAATCTACTAGCCGTTCTGCACATTCTGCACATCCTGACAATATTTTCATTGGGATCGGAGTCGACTCGCGTTATCTGGAGTCGACTCGGCTGCAGCAGGAGTCGACTCATGCTTTTCTGGAGTCGGCTCGGCAACTGTTTCGGATTTGAATTAAAGTGGTCTTCTCGACTGGGAGTCGACTCGACTTAACCCGGAGTCGACTCCCCAAAATCTGGAGCTGACCTGGCACTTTTGGAGTCGACTCATTCCAAGGAATCCATAGAGGTATTCTTCAACTTCGCTCACTCGAGTCGACTCGGAAATTCTGGGAGTCAACTCGGCGCTCAGAGCCCGAACTCCTGATCTTCTGTCTTTTGGCTCGTGTAGTCTTGGAGTCGACTCGGACTGTTTCAGAGTCGACTCGGCTCTCAGTACCCGAAAAACAGTCTTCTGTCTTTTTGGAGTAGCGCTGCCTTGGAGTCGACTCGAACTGTCTTGGGGTTGACTCGCGTCTCAGAGACAAAAATATTGTCTTCTGTCTTTTTGGGTCGCGCTGTCTCGGAGTCGACTCGGGCTTTGCGGGAGTCGACTCGGCTCTCAGTGTCCGAAAGTTGCTCTTTGACTTTTGCCTTGTATAACACTGAGAGTCGACTCTCGCTTCCTTTGGAGTCGACCTGCCAACTATCGGAGTCGACTCGCGTTCCTCAGGAGTCGGCTCGGCTCTCAGGGTCCAAAATGACTTCTCTGTCTTTCTGTCTGTAACTCCCTGGAGTCGACTCATACTACTCTGGAGTCGACTCGGCAAGCATCGGAGTCGACTCGCGTCTTCAGGAGTCGACTCGCTGACAGGTTTTGAGTTGGGTCTTTCTGTTCGTCTGTCTGTTCTCAGTCGGAGTCGACTCATAATGTTCCGGAGTCGACTCGAGCCTGTGCCAGTGCTTCTGATACGCTTGGAGTCGACTCGTAATATCCCGGAGTCGACTCGAGTCTCAGACTTTGGTTCAGATTGACTTCTTAACTTATCCAAAATGTCTTGAACCAAATCTAGAGACACTTAACCATAAATTTACAAGATTTTCACTGAAACACTAGATTGAATTCATTAGTAAACATAGGGTATACTCAAATGCTTTGAGCTCATCAAAATTAAATAGGGTTATAATCAATCACTCCACAATCTCCCCCTTTTTGATGATGACAAAACATTAAGTATATGTAAAGTGAATTGCTCAATAAACCAGGAAATTTATAATAAAATTTAAAAATAAATTCAAGTGTCTGGTATTTTAATTTATCCAAACTTGAAAGGTGTGAAACAATAAATTTTGAAGTTAAAGCTTCCTCTTTCATTTGAAATTATATAAGCCTTCATGTCATGCAATCAATTGTTTGGCTTATATATATTTAATGATTTTGCTTTCTTAAAACTTCAGATTCTCCCCCTCAACATATGCATTCAACTTTGTTTCGATTCTCTGAATTTTCTTTTAGTGCATTGAAGCTTTTGAACTTAAATTTTTGGTTTTTAGAGGAAAAATCTGCCAATTTGTTCTTAAGTATGATTCAACTAATCTCCGAATATCCCTTGAATAGATTCTGGAGATTACTCCATTAGGAGCCCCAACAGAGAGATAATGAGCCTCGAGGTATCGAATCCACTAAGAACAAATTCTTGTGTGTTATAAAAGTTTTCTTTTTATTGATTTTCATTGATTCCCTTTATATGTCTATTCAATATATTTCTCCCCCTTTTTGTCATCATAGCAAAAAGGAAGTAAGCAGAACACACAAGCAGTTAGAGATTAAATTGCACAGTATTGAAGAAAATTGTCTACTCATTGTATTGATGTATGTGTAGGTACATTTGTGAATACAAAGAGTAAAGCAGTAAATACATGTCAAAATACACAAAATAAGCTAGGGCTTCCTGGAGGATGTGGCTCCTCTGCTCAGTCTTGATTGTTCCATTAGGAGACTGACCCCATCCGTGACGTTCCCTAGCTGGGTGATGATGACCGAGGTGGCTCTACTGTGCGTCGTGGAAAGCTCAGTCAGAGTCTCCTGGACTTTGTCCACCTTGGCGATCAACACATTCGCCAAGCGCTTGGCCCCCTGGTTCAGGCTGCCCATGTCGTGTCGGATGTCATCTCGCATCTTTCTTGTGTTGCTTGTGACATCGCTCATGTTGGAGAATTGGGCTTGTATCAGGCTTCTGACATTGAAGATCTCCTCCCTCTAATGAGCCGTCATCTCGGTCACGGCTAATAGGGAGGGAACTAATGCAGAAGAGGGGGCAGGAACTGGACCTCTGAGCTCCCTCAGTAGATCGTCCCGAAGATCTCGTACAATCTCCTGCCGCAACTCCCGGAGCTGCTCAGGAGAAATCCGGACTTCCATCGGCTGAGTGGGTGGAGCTGAGGAGGAGGGTCCGGCTGAGGTGGATGGTGCTGATGTGGAGGAAAAGGTGGGATAGTCAGAATCTGGATCAGGACTGGGGGAGCGTCTAGTGGTAGGTGTGGAGGTGGATGGTTTCCTGACCCAGGTTCCCTCTACCTTATGAAAACCCATCCTATGTAGGGTTCCCTCACCCATGCGATCTGTCCATCGCAGTGCGCGAGAGGGTTCCCCCTCAGGAATGGGGATCCCGGACTTCCTAAAGATCAGGGTGTACATCATCTCATAAGGAAGGGTGAGCCTAGGTCTGTCTAGTGGCTCACAAAGGTACTTGTAGATCATCTTGGGGAAGTTAATAGGTGTGTCTTGGAGGATGTAGAACATAAGGGCTAGGTCCCTCTCAGATACAAAATCAAAGCGGCCGGTCTTAGGAAAAAGGGTCCTAGAGATGATACTCAAGAGGAGCCGCATTTCAACTGACAGTGAACTAGCGGACACCTCATCTAATGGAGACTGGGGTGGACTCCCTAAAATGGCCATAAGGGCCTCAGTCCTATCCTCAGGGTGTGTAGGAAATACCCCAACTTGGGGAAGATGGAGGATTTGTGCTATGAAATCCTCAGAAATGAATAAAGGGACACCCGCTACGGTTCCCTGTATCCCCCCATTGCCCCTATGCACTGTTCCATAGAACTCCCTAACAAGACCTGGGTATGTGGGGAGATCTAATGAACAAAAGAACTCTAAACCTTAGCCCCTCAACCTATCTCCTATGGTGAAGCCCTCCCAGGAGAGATAGTCGAAGTTGACGTATCTCCCGGTGGAGACCGCCTTCCCGGCGCACGGTCGCGAGGGAACCGGCCTCGGCGGGGAACGAACCGGAGGTTGTGGCCTCACGGGATCGTTCCGAGCCTTGGACCGTCGCTCGGCACCGGTCGCGGGTTGGGGCCTCTTCCGGCTTGGGACAACCATTTTCCGAGGCATCCTTGACCTAGGGATGGGGTAAAAACCTAAGGGACGGAAGAAGGTCGACGGAAAAGCCCTAACGACGGTCGGAGACGTTGTCGGAGACGGCTCTAGGGTTTGTGAACAGTGGAGGCGGTGAATAGAAGTGTTGATTAAACGCTTGGATTAGGGTTAAAAACTCGGATCCCGACCTCGAGTCGACTCCTGTAAGTCGCGAGTCGACTCGACCTTGAGTCGACTCCAACATATGCGCGAGTCGACTCCCCTAATGCTGTCATCGACCTCGAGTCGACTCCCGTCTATGGGTGAGTCGACTCCCCTTATGCTGCCATCGATCTCGAGTCGACTCCCGTCTATGTACAAGTCGACTTCCCCGTATGAGCCGACTCTGAAACTTACTCGAGTTGACTCGAATTCTGGCACGCACCTAAAAATCATGCTATTTTTGTACCAACCAAGGGACAATCACTAAGTTATGATCTGATTTGATGATTATAGATGAGAAACTCTATATTTAGCACAAACTAATCATCAAAATCAATGAACTAGAAGAGAATATTACTAGGATGGATCAATCACTCCTAATCCTCTCCTAAGCACAATAAATCTCTCTTCACTCAAGGGTTTTGTGAAGATATCAGCTAATTGATCATCAGTGCAAACAAATTGAAGTGTAACATCACCATTCAGTACATGATCTCTTATGAAGTGATGTCTTATCTCAATATGTTTAGTTCTTGAATGCTGAATTGGATTTTTAGTTAGATTAATGGCACTTGTATTATTACAATTAATGAGAATTTTATCTTATTTAATGCCATAGTCTTCCAATTGTTGTTTGATCCACATGATTTGAGCACAACAGCTCCCGGCTGCAACATATTCAGCTTCAGCAGTAGATAATGCTGTTGGGTTGTGGAGCCTGATCCATTCCCTTTTTTCAAGACCCCTATGTGCACTATGGTGGTGGAGGATCAAGGGAAGACAAGCCGGAAAGAGTTCGAAAAGATTCAGAGTTGAATCAGCAAAGAAAAATTTCAGCAAGGTCCGGAGTCGACTCCAGCAGACTTGGAGTCGACTCTAGCATGCAGGCAGACTTGGCACAGTCTTGGAGTCGACTCCAGATCCATAGGAGTCGACTCCCCAGTGTTGGAGTCGACTCGAGAACTCCAGGAGTCAACTCCCACAGGCAGACAGAGAGGCTTTTTCTGTGGACTGTGGCCGAGTCGACTCGCAGAATTGCGGGAGTCGACTCGAGCACGATTTTCACGCGAGGCTGAGTTATGAACCGGGTTCAAGCCAAGGTTTTTTGAAGCCCTAATCAAAGTAAGAGATTGGGAGGTATATATAGACTTCTTGTGGGACACGAGAGGTGTGTGGCAACCTTGAGAAACCCTAGAACTCATCAACGAGAAGTTTCCAAAAGGAGATCCTTTGTGTGCATCAGGAAGACGACGCGTTGCTCGTCTTGAGAGAGATTGTTTTGCTGTAAGAAAGAGAGTTTGTTCTCTTCTCTTGAATCTCTGTAACTTTCTTTGATTATATAGTGAAGTATTGATCTGTGCGGCTGTGGACGTAGGAGCAAGGGACTCCGAACCACATAAACTTGGGTGTCTTGTGCGTTTGTTATTGTTTCTTGCCGTGTTCTTTTTTCTCCTACTATTTCTTATATTCCGCAATCGTAGGGTTGAATCCCTAACAACTGGTATCAGAGCCATCTGGTTCAAAGGAAAAAGTGGGAGCAATGGCGGCTGAAGAAGGCAAGGTCAAGATTGACAGATTTGACGGCAAAGACTTTGGTTTCTGGAAGATGCAGATCGAAGATTATTTATATCAGAAGAAACTTCATCTACCTCTTGAAGGTATGAAACCGACAGATATGTCACAGGCCGACTGGGATTTAATGGATCGTCAGGCTTTGGGAGTTGTTCGCTTGACGTTGGCTCGAAACGTTGCGTTCAACGTTTTGGAAGAGAAGACAACAGCAGGTTTGCTGAGAGCATTGTCGAATATGTATGAAAAACCCTCGGCCTCCAACAAGGTGTACCTGATGCGCCGTTTATTCAATCTGAAGATGAGTGAAGGTTCCTCTGTTACTGATCACATCAATGAGTTCAATCTGATTACAAGCCAGTTGAGTTCGGTGGAAATCAGTTTTGAAGATGAAGTCCGTGCCCTAATTCTTCTATCCTCCTTGCCAGAAAGTTGGGGTGCAACGGCGACAGCTGTAAGCAGTTCCTGCGGCTCAAACAAACTGAAGTTTGAGGAGGTCCGAAATCTGATACTCAGTGAAGATATCAGAAGGAGGGAGTCTGGTGTGAAATCTGGTTCGATTCTGAATACATCTGAAGGCAGAGGAAGAACTGTGCAACGCAGTGAAAACCGTGGCAGATCGAAGTCTAAGAGGAGGAGCAAGTCTAGATCGAAAGACGATGGCTGCTGGCATTGTGGCAAGATGGGCCACACGAGGCAGAATTGTTGGCTTAGAAAGAAGAATCCAAGCAAGGGGCAGAACGAGGTGTCCGTGAATGCAACCACAGATGAAGCCAACGATGCTTTGATTCTCAGCGTGGACAGCCCTATAGAATCGTGGATACTAGACTCTGGAGCTTCGTTTCATTCTACCTCACGGAAGGAGTGTATGCTAAACTACACTGCAGGAGACTTCGGAAAGGTTTATCTCGCTGATGATGAGCCTTTAGATATTGTGGGGACAGGTGAAGTTCATATCAGTATGATGAATCAGTCAGTGTGGAAACTGAAGAATGTGAGGCATATCCTAGGCTTGAAGAGAAACTTGATTTCTGTTGGGCAGCTTGACAGCGAAGGGTATGTTACTACCTTCGTAGGTGGTTTATGGAAAATCACCAAAGGAGCTATGGTGATAGCACGTGGGAACAAGTTGGGGACTCTCTACATGACCAATGACACCAAGGATACGGTGGCATTAACAGAAACAGGTGCAGATAGTTGTCTTTGGCATCGCAGACTTGGACATATGAGTGAGAAAGGTATGAAGATGATGGTGAAGAAGAACAAGCTAGCAGATCTGAAAACTGTTGATGTAGGTCTCTGTGAAGACTGCATATTTGGGAAGTAGAAAAAGGTTAGTTTCTCAAAGGGTGGAAGAACACCGAAGACAGAAAAGCTAGAGCTTGTACACACAGATGTGTAGGGGCCTTCACCGGTTGCATCTCTTGGAGGCTCACACTATTATGTCACGTTCATTGACGACTCTACCAGAAAGGTTTGGATTTATTTCATGAAGCACAAATCAGAGGTATTTGTCACCTTCAAAAAGTGGAAAAGTCTGGTGGAGAATGAATCTGGTGCAAAGATAAAACGACTAAGGTCTGACAATGGCGGTGAGTATGACAGCAGTGAGTTCAAGGAATTCTGCGCAGTGAATGGAATCCGAATGGAGAAGACAATACCGAGCACACCGCAGCAAAATGGGGTGGCTGAGCGAATGAACAGAACCCTAAACGAGAGAGCCAATAGTATGAGGATCCATGCTGGTTTGCCCAAGATGTTTTGGGCTGAGGCAGTCAACACCGCAGCGTATCTAATAAACAGAGGCCCGTCGGTTCCCCTAGATTGCAAATTGCCTGAAGAAGAGTGGACAGGAAAAATAGTAAATTTGTCACACTTGAGGGTCTTTGGGTGTGTCTCCTTTGTGCACATTAATGCAGAAAAAAGGGACAAGCTAGATGCAAAGTCCAGAAAGTGTTTCTTCATTGGATATGGTACAGATGATTTTGGTTACAAGTTCTGGGATGCACAGAACCAGAAGGTCATCAGAAGCAAGGATGTGATATTCAATGAGCGAGTTCTCTATAAGGACAAGAATACTTCAGATCTTGAGAGTGCAGGGGAGCAAAGCAAGGAAAAACAACAAGTTGAGCTGCAAGAGATTACAGAAGAAGATGTTGCCAAAAGTTTTCAGAAAAATTCTGAAAATTCAGAAACTGTTGTGGCACAACCTCAACCAAGTATACCACAGCTGAGAAGATCAACAAGAATCTCGAGACAACCGGATAGATATTCATCCTCTTTACATTATCTGCTATTGACAGATGGAGGTGAACCCGAGTGTTATGAAGAAGCCATGGAAAGTGAAGATTCGGTGAAGTGGGAGTTAGCCATGAAGGACGAGATGAAGTCCTTGGATAGAAATCAAACTTGGGAACTCAGTTCACTACCAGAAGGCAAGAAGGCTTTACAGAACAAGTGGTCTACAAAGTTAAAGAGGAACATGATGGCAGCAAAAGGTACAAAGCAAGGTTGGTTGTGAAAGGCTTCCAACAGAAGGAAGGTATCGACTACACTGAGATTTTCTCTCCGGTAGTCAAATATTCAACAATCAGAGTGATTCTGAGTATTGTGGCAGCAGAAAATCTATATTTGGAGCAGTTGGATGTTACGACTGCATTTCTCCATGGAGAGATTGATGAAGACATCTACATGCAGCAACCTATCGGCTTTGCAGTCCCTAGCAAGGAGAACCTTGTATGCAAGCTGAAGAGAAGTTTGTATGGTTTGAAACAGGCCCCGAGGTTGTGGTACAAAAAGTTCGATGGATTCATGATCAACAATGGTTTTGTAAGATGTCAAGAAGATCATTGCTGTTATCTTAAGGTACTTGATGGCAGTTTTATCATCTTACTTCTGTATGTTGACGACATGTTGATAGCCGGACCGAACCTACAAGAGATTGAAAGATGGAAGAAAGAGCTATCAAGGAAGTTTGCAATGAAAGACATGGGTGCAGCAAAACAGATGCTTGGGCTGAGGATTGAAAGGGATAAGGTGGCTGGCACACTGAAGCTTTCTCAAGCTAACTACATTGATAAGGTGTTGAATAGATTCAATATGACAGATGCAGATTCTGTGAAGACACCTTTAGCGAGCCATTTCAAACTTTCAAAAGAGCAATCACCCAAGGATGAAGAGGAGCTGAAGAAGATGTCAAGGGTACCATATGCTTCAGCTGTAGGCAGCTTGATGTATGCTATGATATGCACGAGACCTGACATTGCACATGCAGTGGGAGCTGTGAGCAGATACATGGCCAATCCGGGTAGACAACATTGGGAGGCTGTCAAGTGGATCCTAAGATATTTGAAAGGTACTAGAAATGTAGGCTTGTGTTGTAGAAAAGGCAGTCAAACACTACAAGGTTTTGTGGATGCAGACCTGGGAGGTGATACTGACACTAGAAGAAGCACCACAGGGTATGTTTATACCATAGGCGGAACAGCAGTGAGCTGGTTCTCACAATTGCAAAAGATCGTTGCTCTTTCGACAACAGAGGCAGAATATGTTGCCATTACAGAAGCCAGTAAGGAGATGATTTGGCTACAAAACCTTCTGAAAGAGCTGGGCAGAGAACAGAACTGTAGTGTACTATTTTGCGACAGTCAGAGTGCTATTCACTTAGCTAAGAACCCAATGTTTCATGCGAGAACGAAGCACATACAGCTGAGATATCACTTCATCAGGAAGTTGCTAGAAGATGGCAGTTTGTTACTTGAGAAGATTCAAGGAGCAAAGAATTCAGCGGATATGTTGACTAAGACAGTCACTACAGAGAAATTGAGGCTATGCATGGCCTCAATTGGCCTCCAAAGCTAGTTGAATGGAGGTGCCGCACAGAGAATACAGATCAAGATATAGAAGTTTGTTTATTTTTCAGAGAGATGCACAATTGGATGTATCAGTCTCCAAGTGGGAGAGTTGTTGGGTTGTGGAGCCTGATCCATTCCCTTTTTTCAAGACCCCTATGTGCACTATGGTGGTGGAGGATCAAGGGAAGACAAGCCGGAAAGAGTTCGAAAAGATTCAGAGTTGAATCAGCAAAGAAAAATTTCAGCAAGGTCCGGAGTCGACTCCAGCAGACTTGGAGTCGACTCTAGCACGCAGGCAGACTTGGCATAGTCTTGGAGTCGACTCCAGATCCATAGGAGTCGACTCCCCAGTGTTGGAGTCGACTCGAGAACTCCAGGAGTCAACTCCCACAGGCAGACAGAGAGGCTTTTTCTGTGGACTGTGGCCGAGTCGACTCGCAGAATTGCGGGAGTCGACTCGAGCACGATTTTCACGCGAGGCTGAGTTATGAACTGGGTTCAAGCCAAGGTTTTTTGAAGCCCTAATCAAAGTAAGAGATTGGGAGGTATATATAGACTTCTTGTGGGACACGAGAGGTGTGTGGCAACTTTGAGAAACCCTAGAACTCATCAACGAGAAGTTTCCAAAAGGAGATCCTTTGTGTGCATCAGGAAGACGACGCGTTGCTCGTCTTGAGAGAGATTGTTTTGCTGTAAGAAAGAGAGTTTGTTCTCTTCTCTTGAATCTCTGTAACTTTCTTTGATTATATAGTGAAGTATTGATCTGTGTGGCTGTGGACGTAGGAGCAAGGGACTCCGAACCACATAAACTTGGGTGTCTTGTGCGTTTGTTATTGTTTCTTGCCGTGTTCTTTTTTCTCCTACTATTTCTTATATTCCGCAATCGTAGGGTTGAATCCCTAACAAATGCAACCGAGTTTTATTTCTTGCTAAACCATGAGATTAAATTTTCTCCTAAGAATTGACACGACCCGCTGGTGCTTTTTCTATCAAGTTTACAACCAGCAAAGTCTGAGTCTGTGTATCCTATTAAGTTCAGGCTAGATTCTTTAGAATACCATAAGCCTATATTTTTTGTTCCTATTAGGTATTTAAAGATTCTCTTGACTGCAATTAGATGAGATTCCTTAGGATTAGACTGATATCTAGCATACATGCATACACTAAACATGATATCAGGTCTACTTGCAGTGAGATACAATAAAGATCCTATCATACCTCTATACATCTTTTGAACTACAGATTTACCTGATTCATCTTGGTCTAATTTGCATGATGAGCTCATGGGTGTGCTGATTGACTTGTTTCCCTCCATATCAAACTTCTTAAGCATCTTCTTGATGTATTTAGCTTGATTGATGAAGATCCCTTCTTTAGATTGTTTGATTTGAAGCCCGAGAAAATAGTTCAGTTCTCCCATCATGCTCATCTCAAACTCACTCTGCATCAAGTTAGCAAATTCTTCGCAGAGGCGATTGTTAGTAGCACTGAAAATAATATCATCAATATAAATCTGCACTACTAGCATATCTTTGTTTTTCTTCTTTAGAAATAGTGTTGTATCTACATTTTCCCTAGAGAACTCATGTTCTAGTAGAAATTTGCTAAGTCTTTCATACCATGCTCTAGGTGCTTGTTTCAAACCATAAAGTGCTTTGTTCAATTTATACACATGATTGGGGTATTGATGATTTTCAAAACCAGGAGGTTGTTCTACATATACCTCCTCATTAATATACCCATTCAAAAATACACTTTTTACATCCATTTGAAATAATTTGAACTCCTTAGAGCATGCAAATGCTAGTAATAATCTAATTGCCTCAAGTCTAGCTACAGGAGCAAAGGTTTTATCAAAATCTATACCTTCTTCTTGATTATAGCCCTTTGCTACTAGTCTAGCCTTATTCCTTATTACAATTCCATTTTCATCAAGTTTATTTTTAAATATCCATTTGGTACCTATAATTGAATATTCAGAGGGTCGTTCAACTAGGTTCCATACCTTGTTTCTAGCAAACTGGTTTAATTCCTCTTGCATTGCATTTATCCAATTTATATCCTTTTCAGCTTCTTCTACGTGTTTGGGTTCAAAATGTGAGACAAAAGCTAGATGATTATTTAAGTTCCTAAGAGATGCTCTAGTCCTAACAGGTTGAGATGGATCATCTAAAATCAGTTCCTTAGGATGCCCGTGAGCATACCTCCAAGCCTTATCCATCCCATGATCCACAATAGCCTCTTGGCTTGATGATGCATTTTCAATTAATTTTTGTTCATCATCTTGTAATGTCATCTCATCAATCTTTTCTTCAAGAATTTCAGCATCATCATCAAGATTGACTCTTTTACTAGAAGAGATATCACTAGAATCATCAAAAACAACATGTATAGATTCTTCTATAACTAGTGTTCTTTTATTAAAAACTCTATAGGCTTTACTAGTTGTAGAGTACCCCAAAAATATACCCTCGTCAGATTTGGAGTCAAATTTTCCTAGATTATCTTTTTCATTATTATGAACAAAACACCTACATCCAAAGACATGAAAATAGTTCACTTTTGGTTTTCTGTTTTTCCAAAGTTCATAAGGTGTTTTCTTTATAATGGGTCTCAATAAAACTCTATTTAATATATGACATGAGGTATTGATGGCTTTTCCCCACAAGTACTTAGGGAGGTTACTTTCACATAACATGGTTCTAGCCATTTTCTCTAGAGTTCTATTTTTCCTTTCCACAACTCCATTTTGTTGTGGTGTCCTAGGTGCAGAAAAATTATGAGTTATCCCCTTTTTACTACAAAACTCATCAAATAAATGATTTTCAAATTCGGTTCCATGGTCACTTTTAATAGCTGTGACTGAAGTATCTCTAGCGTTTGTTACTTCCTTATGAAATTTTTTAAAAACAGAAAATGCTTGATCCTTATGAGCTAAGAACATGACCCAAGTGTATCTAGAATAATCATCTACAATAACTAGACCATATTTATTTCCACCTAGACTTGTGGTTCTAGTTGGTCCGAATAGATCCATGTGTAGTAGTTCTAGAGGTCTAGAGGTAGAGACACAATTTATGGATTTAAAGGAGTTCCTTGATTGTTTGTCATATTGACAAGCTTCACATATTTTATTCTTTTCAAACTTTAGTTTTGGCAAACCTATCACGGAATCTCTTTTAACTAGTTTTGATATTGTGTCCATGCTTGCATGACCTAACTTACGATGCCATAACCAACTAGCATCATTATCCTTAGTTTCATTAACAACTAAACATGGGTTATGTTTGGCAAGATCCTCAAGGTCTACAATATACACATTCCCACGTCTTATTCCTTTAAAAACTAAACTATTGTCATTTGAGTTGGTAATGATGATAGTGATGGTTTGAACAAAACATCAAAACCTCTATCACACAATTGACTAATGCTAAGTAAATTATGCTTAAGACCATCAACATATCGAACATTATCAATAAAGGTTGAAGGGATAATTTGTACTTTACCTATACCAATGATGTGACCTTGGTTATTGTCTCCAAAAGTCACAGCACCTCTCTTCTTAGCTTCAAGGGTGAAGAATTGATCCTTGTCACCCGTCATGTGTCTTGAGCAGCCACTATCCAAGTACCAACAATTTTTGTCGACCTTGGCTGCAAGACACTCCTACACAAGCAAATCATACAATTTTAGATACCCAAGTTTTTTTGGATCCTTCATGGTTAGTAATATTGGTTCCTTTTGGAACCCAAACCCTTTTAATTTTTCTTTTAGTTTTTTCTTTTCTATAATCACATACATTTGCTTTGTGTCCTAATGTTCCACAGTAAAAACATGTTATTTTCTTAGTTTTGCTTTCTCCTGCTTTAACAAAGAAATTACTAAGGAGTTTTTGCTTATTTTTAGGTTTATACCCTAAACCAGCTCTATTGAACACAGCTCGTTGACTATTAAGTATCATTTCTAATTTTTCTGAACTATAAGTAAATTTTTCTACAAAAGGCTTGTACTTCTCAAGTTCTAGTGCCAACTTTTGTTTTTCTGTTTTTAGTGCATCTAAGTCTTTTGTGAAATTACTTCCAATAGTTTGTTTATCCTTTTTAAGTTCAGAAATTTTCTTGGCTAGTTTTTCGTTATCTTTACTCAAGGTATTAGTTTTTTGAATTAACATTTGGTTGCTTGTCTTAAGTTCTAAATTTTCTTTAGTGATAAAATCCTTATCCTTAACTAATTTATCATATTTATGGAGGTGAGATTGATTGGTTAGTTTTAGCTCTTTATTCTTAAAGTTTATTGTCTTATATTCATCCATTAATTCATTAAACGCATCATATAACTCATCAAAGGTAAAATCTAAATGCGTTTCAGATGTTACCTCATTTTCGTTTGCCATAAAGCATAGATTGGCCTTTTCTTCTTGTTCCTCATCCGATGATGATGAAGATGTATCGGAGTCCGATAGGGTGGAGACGAGGACCTTCTTTTTCTTGTACTTGCTGGCCTTCTTGAGCAAAGGACAGTCTGCTCTGAAGTGTCCCGGCTTCTTACATTCGTAGCATCCGATTTCCTCATTTTTCCTTTCCTTACCTTTATCCTTGTGATAGGAACTTGAGGGGCTTCTCCTTTGATGAAAGATCTTCTTACGGTTGATGAATTTTCTGAACTTACGTACGAGAAGAGCCTCATCATCATCTCCCTCATTGTCTTCCTCTTCACTGCTGCTGCTGCAAGATAAGTCTTTGTTAGTAGAAACAGATTTGAGGGCTATTACCTTTTTCTTGTGGGAGGACTCTTCTTCACTGTGTTGTTTCATTGTGAGCTCGTGCGTCATTAGAGATCCAAGAAGCTCCTCAAGTGGAAGCTTGTTCAAGTCCTTGGCTTCTTGGATTGCCGTCACCTTGGCTTTCCATGACCTTGGTAGACAGCGAAGAATCTTCCTGACAAGCTCACTGTTAGTATAATTTTTGCCAAGGCTTTTTAGGCCATTGACAATGTCAGTAAATCTAGTGAACATGCAAGTGATTGTTTCATTAGAATCCATTTTAAATAATTCATACTTATGTACTAATATATTTATTTTGGATTCTTTTACTTGATTTGTGCCATCGTGGGTCACTTCAAGTCTATCCCAAATCTCTTTTGCAGAATTGCAAGTAGAGACTCTATTGAATTCATTTCTATCTAATGCACAGTAAAGCACATTCATTGCTTTGGCATTGAGTTGTGCCTTCCTAATGTCATTGTCATCCCAATCCTTTTCAAGTTTGGGTACAGTGACACCCTCTACATAAATGGATGGGATGTATGGTCCATTTAGTATAATGGTCCACATCTCATAGTCTTGGGCTTGGATAAATATTCTCATCCTAGCCTTTCAATATGAGTAGTCGGATCCATTAAAGAATGGGGATCTTTGGGTGGACTGGCCCTCAATGTGGGAAGATCCAAATGGGGTTGTCATTTTGATCTTTTACTCTTTGGGTAAAAGAGTTCCGGCTCTGATACCACTTGTTGCCCAGATAGACAACATAAGAGGGGGGGTGAATTGGGTTTTAAAATAATTATTACAATTAAAAGATTTATAAAATACTAATTAACACCTTTTGCAAGTTCTGATTAATTAGATGCTATGTGCTGTGAATGAAATGAAGATAAGAAACAACAGAGCAATCACAAACACAAGGAATTTATAGTGGTTTGGAGCTAACCCTTGCTCCTACGTCCACTCTCCAAGCCTCACTTGGGAATTCACTATAACTCCTCGGATTACAGCCGGTTGTTTTACAAGCTCACAACCCAACTTGTTGTTTTACGAGGTCACAACGAACTCGGTCGGTTTTCCCAGGCTCATCGACTAGAACCACCCGATTGTTTTCCCGGGATCACAATCGAACCCTTACACGTTGGTTTCAACCTAGGCTCACCAACAAACCTTTACACCCTTGATTCAATCCCCTGATTGAATCAAGTAAGGACCAAATGGATAGAAAGAACAAAGAGAAAAATACAGCTTCTAAATAAGCAGATATTCAGCAATATGAATAATAGAAAAGTTAAGAGCCCTCAAACAAGTTTATGATGATGTAGTGGAGGGCTTCTCGAACTTTGGGTCTCCTTTTGAATGTCTTGAAGACTTGAAGGCAGAAGGAGACTTCTTTAATGCTGGGAAGAGTTGGTTGAATGGAGTTAATGGCTCTCTTCCCTCTTTTCCGCTGAAATCCCTTTGGCAGATGAAGTTATTGTGTTTTCTTTGAAAGGAATGTTTCTTCTCTGCTTTGCTACAGTCCTCTGTGGCTATTTAAGCCATTCGCCATGGAAACTAGCCGTTAGACACAATCTACTAGCCGTTCTGCACATTCTGCACATCCTGACAATGTTTCCGTTGGGATCGGAGTTGACTCGCGCGATCTGGAGTCGACTCGGCTGCAGCAGGAGTCGACTCATGCTTTTCTGGAGTCGGCTCAGCAACTGTTCCGAATTTGAATTAAAGTGGTCTTCTCGACTGGGAGTCGACTCGACTTAACCCGGAGTCGACTCTCCAAAATCTGGAGCTGACCTGGCACTTTTGGAGTCGACTCATTCCAAGGAATCCATAGAGGTATTCTTCAACTTCGCTCACTCGAGTCGACTTGGAAATTCTGGGAGTCGACTCGGCGCTCAGAGCCCGAACTCCCGATCTTCTGTCTTTTGGCTCGTGCAGTCTTAGAGTTGACTCGGACTGTTTCGGAGTCGACGTGGCTCTCAGTACTCGAAAAACAGTCTTCTGTCTTTTTGGAGTAGCGCTGCCTTGGAGTCGACTCGAACTGTCTTGGAGTCGACTCGCGTCTCAGAGATAAAAATATTGTCTTCTGTCTTTTTGGGTCGCGCTGTCTCGGAATCGACTCGGGCTTTGCGGGAGTCGAGTCGGCTCTTAGTGTCCGAAAGTTGCTCTCTGACTTTTGCCTTGTATAACACTGAGAGTCGACTCTCGCTTCCTTTGGAGTCGACCTGCCAACCATCGGAGTCGACTCGCGTTCCTCAGGAGTCGGCTCGGCTCTCAGGGTCCAAAATGACTTCTCTGTCTTTCTGTCTGTAACTCCCTGGAGTCGACTCATACTACTCTGGAGTCGACTCGGCAAGCATCGGAGTCGACTCGCGTCTTCAGGAGTCGACTCGCTGACAGATTTTGAGTTGGGTCTTTCTGTTCGTCTGTCTGTTCTCAGTCGGAGTCGACTCATAATGTTCCGGAGTCGACTCGAGCCTGTGCCAGTGCTTCTGATACGCTTGGAGTCGACTCGTAATATCCCGGAGTCGACTCGAGTCTCAGACTTTGGTTCAGATTGACTTCTTAACTTATCCAAAATGTCTTGAACCAAATCTAGAGACACTTAACCATAAATTTACAAGATTTTCACTGAAACACTAGATTGAATTCATTAGTAAACATAGGATATACTCAAATGCTTTGAGCTCATCAAAATTAAATAGGGTTACAATCAATCACTCCACAATGATTTTGTCATCTAAACTTCCACAGGCTAAAGCTATTAAAGCAGAAAAATATGGTGAATGGGCTGCCAGACATTGAAATCAGTTTGGATCCATGTGAAGGGTGTATAATGGGCAAACAACAACGTGGATCATTTCCAAAACAAAGCTCATGGAGAGCAAAGGCACCATTGGAGCTTATAGACACGGATTTATGCAGACAAATGAGAACTCCCTCTTTGAATCATAACAGGTACTTTCTTATTTTTGTTGATGATTTCTCTCGGATGACCTGGGTTTATTTTTTGAAGGAAAAATCAGAGGCCTTTCTTGTGTTCAAGAAATTCAAGGCATTCCTTGAGAAACAAAGTGGCAGGACTATTAAGACTATTCGAAGTGACTAGGGAGGCGAGTACACATCAAAAAATTTTGAAGAATATTGTAAAGATGAAGGTATTTGGAAGTAACTGACGG
Organism: Phoenix dactylifera; assembly: GCF_051530095.1. Classification (NCBI taxonomy): domain Eukaryota; kingdom Viridiplantae; phylum Streptophyta; class Magnoliopsida; order Arecales; family Arecaceae; genus Phoenix; species Phoenix dactylifera. Next base: position 63,959,487 of record NC_143190.1, on the reverse strand, counting down.
CAGGATACAACCCACAAATGGAGTGGCCGAGCGCAAAAATCGGACTCTTGTGGATATGGCTATCTCAATGTTAAATGATAAAGGCTTACCAAAAACCTTCTGGGCTGAAGCTGTTCATACAACAGCTTATATTCTCAACAGAAGTCCAACAAAGGCGGTGAAGTTAATCTCTTTAGTTAATCTTTCTTTATCTTTAATCAAGGTGCAGTTCTTTTGAGTTAATAAATGGTTGCTTGTTTTAAGTTCTTAATTTTCTTTAATAATGGAGTCCTTTTTCTTAATCAGACTATCATTTTTGTGACTATAAGATTTATTAGTCAACCTCAAATCTTTGTTTTTAAGGATTTATACTCATCCATTAGTTTATTAAAGGCATCATATAATTCATCAAAAGTAAACTCTAACTGAGTTTCAGATGTTACCTCATAACATTTGCCATGAAGCAAAGGATGGATTTTTCTTCTTGTTTCTCTTCCGAAGATGATGATGATTGATCGGAATCTGTCAAGGTGGAGACAAAAGCTTTCTTCTTCTTGAGTTTGTAGCTCTTCTTCAGCAAGGGACAGTCAACTTTGAAATATCCCGGCTTCTTGCATTTATAGCATCCAATTTCCTCACTTTCCCTTTCCTTACCTTTATCCTTGTTGAAGGGACTTGAGGGACCTCTCCTCTGATGAAAAGACTTCTTCCGGTTGATGAATCTTCTGAACGTTTGCACGAGAAGAGCCTCTTCTTCATCTCTCTCATTGTCTTCTTCTTCACTGCTGCCACTGCAAGATAGTTCCTTGTTAGAAGAAGTGGATTTGAGGTCAATTACCTTTTTCTTATGTGAGAATTCTTCTTCGTTGTGTTGTTTCATTGTGAGCTAATGCATCATTAGGGATCCAAAAAGCTCCTCTAGTGGCATCTTATTCAAGTCTCTTGCTTCTTGGATTGTCGTGACTTTGATTTTCCAAGATCTTGGTAACGAATGAAGAACTTTTCTGACAAGATCAGTGCTAGTATAACTTTTGCCAAGGCTTTTTAGGCCATTGACAATATCAGTAAAACAAGTAAACATGCAAGAGATAGTTTCATTTTGCTCCATTTTAAATAGTTCATATTTATGAACTAACATGTTAATTTTAGTTTCTTTAACTTGATTTGTGCCCTCGTGGGTCACTTCAAGTCTATCCCATATCTCTTTTGCAGAAGTGCAAGTAGAGATTCTATTGAATTTATTAGGATCTAGGGCACAGTAAAGTACATTCATAGCTCTGGCATTTAGCTGTGCCTTCCTTTTATCATTGTCATCCCAGTCTTTGTCAAGCTTGGGTATAGCAATGTCATCTACATAGATGGAAGGAATATGTGGTCCATTGATTATGATGTTCCAAAGATCATAATCTTGGGCTTGGATGAATATTCTCATTCTAGCCTTCCAATAGGTATAATTAGTTCCATTAAACAATGAAGGCCTATGAGTAGATTGCCCCTCACTATAGGAAGATCTAAAAAGGGTTGTCATTTTGATCTTTTGACTCTATTTAAAGATTGGAACACCAATCGATATGAGAGCACCTGCTCTGATACCACTTGTTGCCCAAGGAGACAACCCAAGAGGGGAGGTGAATTGGGTTTGGATTAATTATTGACAAATTAAAACTTGATTAGTAAATAATTAAATTTAATGCAAGCAAGTTAATTAAGCTACTTAATGAGAAGATTGGAAGAGACAAATAGCCAATGCAAACATAAGAAAATTTTATAGTGGTTCGGAGCCAACCCTTGCTCCTACATCCACTTCCCAAGCTTCACTTGGGAGTTCACTATAATTCCTTGGATTATAGCCGGTTCTTTTACAAGATCACAACCCAACTTGTTGTTTTCGCGAGATCACAACGAACTCAGTCGGTTTTCACGGGCTCACCGACTAGAACCACTCGATTATTTTTTTGAAATTACAATCAAACCCTTACACCGTTGGTTTTATCCTCGGATCACCAACAAACCTTACAACCCTTGATTCAATCCCCTGATTGAATCAAGTAAGAAAAACAAATATGAATCAATATGAATAGAATAAAGTTAGAAGCCCTCAAACAGATTTTGGAAGAGAAAGTAGGGGCTTCTCGAACTTTGAGTCTCCTCTTTGAGTGCACTGAAGATTTGATGTCAGAAGAAGAGCCTTGAATGTGAAGGAAAAACTTCTAAGAATGAATTGAATGCATTTCTTCCTTCTTTTGCTTTTCTTTTCTCTCAATGGACTCTTGTTAGTTGGAAATGCCTTAATGCACAGATGGAGTAACTCTCTTGCTGTCTACTACTGTTTTCTCTGGTTATTTAAACTGTTCCCCACGAAAATTAGCCGTTAGAGACTGATTTGTAGCCGTTCTGCACAGTCCGCACCTCCTAACAAAGTATCCGTTGGGATCGGAGTCGACTCACTCGATCTGGAGTCGACTTGGCTGTTATTGGAGTCGACTCATGCTTTACTGGAGACGACTCGTCCACTGTTCAGGATTTGAATTAAAGTGCTGCCCCAACCTGGAGTCGACTCGGTCCAAGCCTGGAGTCGACTCACCAAGATCTAGAGATGGCTCGGCATTTTGGAGACGGCTCATTCTCAGGATTCCAGAGATCTATTTTTCTGCATTTCTCTCTCGAGTCGACTCGGGTCCTCTTGGAGTCAACTCGGCTCTCAGAGCTCGAAAACTCGATCCTCTGTCTATTGATCTGAGCTGCCTCGGAGTTGACTCGCACTTTCTTGGGGTCGACTCGGCTGACTTGAGGTCGACTCTGGAATTCTCGGAGTCGACTCATTCACAGGGTCACTGAGTTTGGTTCTCTGCCTTTCAGTCCGCTTTCCTCTGAGAGTCGACTCTGGCATGATTAGGAGTTGACTCACCAAAACATCGGAGTCAACTCGCATCCTTCTAGAGTTGACTCGGTAACAGGGTCTAGAAAATACTTCTCTATCTTTCTGTCTGTTACTCCTTGGAGTCGACTCGGATCTGTAGTGAGTCGACTCGCCAAGCATTGGAGTCGACTCAAAGCCTTCTGGAGTCGACTCGCTGACAGGGTCTGAAACCATTTTTCTGTCTTTCTTTCTGTTCTCAGACGGAGTCGACTCATAGAGTATCAGAGTCGACTCGAGCTCGTGGCAGAAACTCTGAGCCAATTGGAGTCGACTCGTAATCTTCTGGAGTCGACTCGAGAGTCAGCCCTTGGTTCAAATAGGGTTCAATACTTGTCCAACTTATTTTGAACCAAAGCTTGAGGCACTTAATTGAAAATATATAAATATATGCCTGAAATACTAGATTGAATTTATTAGTATAACATAAGATATACTCAAATGCTTTGAGCTCATCAAAATCAAATAGGGGTTTAATCAATCACTCCACACAAAGATAGTTACTCCTAGTTGTTAAACCCCTATTATCAATAATAAATTGGACGGCATCATCCATTAGAACCTCCAATATAGATACATACATACATGCATGCATGCATACATACATATATATATATTTATATATATATATATAGGGGATTGATAACCTACCATAACAGAGAGTAGGTTATCAATCTACCCATTTTTTATTGAATAAAAATTATCCTTACTTTTTATAACTCTTAAGTATATTTTACGTCTTTTTACAAATCTCACATTAACTCACCCTCTCAACCCCCAATTAATAATCACTCCCTCTCTCTCTCTCTCCGGTATATATGTGTGTGTGTGTGTGTGTGTGTGTATGTATGTTTGTATGTATGTATAGATGTACATATATGGCAACGTTGTCCAGAAACCACTATTCTAATCATCGGTGGCGCAGTGTTGAAACCGATTCCTCACAGACTACAAGTCGATAAGTCAAATGTATAATCTCCATTGCTGGGGCTAGAACAGAATAGAACAGATCATAGCCATGCTGAGAATGCATATATATATAAAAATAGATCTCATAAATTGTCTAGTTATATTTCACGAATTTCAGAGCATATAAAATGATTTTCAAATAAAATTTAACATGTCTGACCCATTTTACTGAACACAAAATATATAGTAAAATATAATCAGTTTATCAAATAATTTAGAAATCACACTTGAAGTATTAAGTTACTTACCTCTTCTCGCTTAATCCCTACTTCAGATAGGCAGATTAGGTTCACCTATTTAAATTTAATTAATTTCTTATTAATTTCAGAACTAAGCAAAATCCAAAAATAATACTATTGAACACGGCCCAATAGAGCCTAGAGTTGGCCCATAATGGGTATGGCCTGATAGGGCCCATATCGGAAACGGCCCAATGGGCCCACATAGATCCGGCCAAATAGAGCCCCCAAGGTTGGCTTCTAATCGGTTCATTTATGCGGTAAAATTTATTGCAGGGACTAATACTTAATTACAGGATACTGTTCTATAATAAAGCTTGAGTGAAGGGACTAAATAGATATAGTTGGGGACCTTTATGTAATAAATCTTTTCTATAGGGATCAAATACAAATTGCAGAAGGCCCTTTTTGAAATAATATACTGCCAAGGGCTTAACTGCAAAATTCCATTTATTAGCCGAATGGGTTCGAATTTTGGGTTCCGGGTTTTGGGTTCCGGGCTCGGATCTGAACTGGGTTTCGGATTTCGGATTTTCTTTTTTTTTTTGTTTCGAGTTTCGAACCGGGCCCAAGTTGGGCCCGCAATGAATAGGACCCGTGAACCCTTCTTCCTCCCCAAACTCCCACGGACAGAGGAAGAAGAAGAAGAAGAGGAAGAAAGAACCGGGGGGGTCTAGACGGCCAGCCTGGGTGGCGGAGGCCGTCGTCCGGTCGACGGCCAGCCGGCCACAGTGGTGGCCGGCGGCCGTTGCAGTGGTCGAGGTCGAGAATTAACAGAGAACGGTCTCGGTTCATGGGTTCAAAACATAGGGAGGAAAGTATGCTATTTGGCATGGAATCAAGGGCAAAAGAGGAGGAAAGCTCACAGGTGGTCGATGGAGGTGGTGGGTCTCGGCCAAAGGAGGCTCGATCCGGTGTCAAGCGGCGGCGGCGGCGGCGGTGCCCTTCGAAGAGAAAGGGGATCTCGAAATTAAGTATGATTAAAATTTCATGCTTCAAATTTACATAGGATAAATGCTGGCATGATTGAAATTAAGATTGATCCACAAACACAGGCCGATGCCAATAGCCAATATCATACAAGAATAGAAGAGTTTTCGAATTCATGTAGTTGGGTAAGAAGTATTGAGGAACAGCACTCTCAACTCCACTTCCTGTATTCTAGATATACTTCACTCCATGAAGAACTTCTCTACTTCCTGTATTCTGGATATACTTCACTCCATGAAGAACTTCAAGAACTGTGACTTACTACTTTAACGTCTCTACCTGTTTTTAGTTAATCTGTTATCATATTAGTTAGTCGGTTATTCTGTCAATATAATATTATAAATAGGACGTATCATGTAAGAAAGAACCAATCAATAAAGTCTTGAGTTCTTCATTCAAGCTTCCCCTGTTTTTCAACAGCCTTCTTGCCTGTTTCTTTACAAGAAGCCTGTATGAAAATGCCGCAGAGCCCTTCAGCCGCAACAACATCTCGTTCCACCCTTATGTATCCACTCGCACCCCATGACTTACCCCATGAGTTCTTCACCAGCCAATGCTTAGTCCAATCGGCAGTCTTTCCATAGCCAACAGCAGTAACACCATGGTCCAATTCAGTCCTGCAGTCACCCGTGAATACACCACTTTTATAGAACTGAAAGTCTGAGCCGCCGGCATCGATAGCAACTGAGACCGGCTGGTTGGCCACAACCTTCAAGAGGGTTGACTCGCTATTTGCGGGGACATCTTCATAGTCACTGATAGTGGATGCACTCGAGTCCTTCTTGGTGTTGCAAGTACCATCTGATGCTTTGTAAGGATAGTTACTTTCGGTTGTTAAACCTCCATTATCAATTATAAATTGGAAGGCATCATCCATGAGACCCTCGTTACATCCTTGGTCCTCTCCATTAACATCGCAATCCACAAGCTCTTGTTCCGACTAAGAGATCAACTCGTCGGTGCTGAGCTTTGTCATGCCTTCGGTTGCCGCCACAACAGAGAATGCCCGGCAACATCCAATTGTATGGGTTCCATATTATTCAACCAGTTGATGCGATGTTAAAGAACTGCAGCAAACTTGTAACAAGATGGTAAATTTTTTCATTACCACATTGGCCTTGATCCTTGATGGGAGTAACTGCACCCTTGGTCCTCCAATCCATGCTAGCGGGCACGGCCGTCACATTTTCGTACCTGAAGGTCTTGGCCGGCTTCACGATCCTGGGCTTGTATCCATTGCGAGATGCTTTGAACTCCTCGTTGGTTAGGTCAATATATTGGTTGATCCCAAGATTGTATTCCTAGTCGCCGGCCTTGTTGACAGACTCGATGTACTCCACATGCATTAGCCTTAAAGATTTGGTACATGTGCTCCTTCTCAGCTGCATCCTTGTACACTCGCCCATGTCGAGCCATCCATTGCTCGTGTCTTAAGGTCATGGGCATGTCGCCGATTGAAAGAGACCTGGCTCCGTAGGCCCAAATAGCCAAGATGGCCAAGGTAATCCACAAGCATTGGTGGCTAAAATAAGACATGGGGTTGTTGGGATGCACTAGCATGGCTGGAGCTTATATGGGGGTTGGAGTAGGGGAATTCTGCCAGTGGAAAGCGGATAAGGACTTGATACATGCCGTGGAGATTGAAATGGGTGGGATGGGTTAGCGGATGAATCATACAAATTATGCTAGCACAGACGTACCATGCGCTATGCTGGTCTAAACTGCAATATCTTCCATCTTACAGAAGTAGCATGCAAATCATAATAGCTTAGACATTCGAGGATGCAAAAAAAATGGAGAGTGATGGGCATGGTCTTTCAGCCTCTGCCCACCAATAGAAGAGTAGGTTAAGTATTGTCCATGAGGGATTTCAACAGTTTGTTTACCAAAAGGGTATATCTTCCACGGCATAATGTTGGACCCTGACATAACCTAATAAAAGATCGGATTAGGTCTGGTTAGATCTACGGCCAAATATTTTGACCCAACAGATCATTCAGGTCAACTCAGGTCCATGTATGACCTGATCCCAACTTGAAAAACTCAGATTCGAAATTAGATCCGAGTTGAGTCCGGATCTCTCATACTGTAAAGACTCCTAATGGTTAAGAGGCTCGTATATTCATTTGTTTCAAGAATTCCTGTTAAATTCACAAATCGCAGGTGAAATAGATAATCTTCATTACATCAAGTCAAAGCATGCCTAGCCTAACTGAAAGAAATAAAAAAATAAGAAAATTAAGAGGAAATATGAGTTCATGAAATATAAAATTAGGATAAATTTAACAGACATCATCATCAGATCAAGAATCAAGAAGATCTCAGGTTTACAAATAGCAAGCAAGAATCTAAATAAAATAATTCAACATTCACTTAAGAAGATAAAGTAAAATCAAAAAGAAAATAAAAGAAAATGATTGAAAGGCTTACTTAGATCGAAACCCCAAAACCTAACAGCTCTTGAAAGAGAGATCGAAAGCAAGAGGGATTCAAGAGGAAATTTACCTCTTTAGTGGAGGAGGATTACATCTCAACCTTTTTAGCGAGACAAAACTACACTAGTATGGCAGCTCGCTCTTGTTGGAGAAGCAGAAGTAATCAGATCAAAAAAATGATGGGAGATTATCTCCGCCGATGTTGCCCTCACTTTGGTGGTGTGCTGTTAACCAGAAATTAGGAGGGGGATACATTGATAGACCACCATGAAAGAGGTTCAATTGTTCGAAGTACGATAATGTGGTGGTCGATGGGGATATCTTGGAAGACCATCGTGAAAGCTTGAAGCACACCACCAACATCGCAGAGTAGCAACATTAATTGATTGCCATGGTGGAAGAGAATCTAGTGTTTCGAAGTTAGAGAGAGACTAAATAAGGATTCGAAACTAATCGGGAAACCGACTTGACACCCCCTCCTCGAGTTAATCGGTATGCCAAGTTTGGGCTTGACTTGGGTCGAGTAATAGGTTGAAAGACCCAAATTAGACCTAGCTAATAATCTGGTCTGGTCGGATTAGATTAAGTCAAGACTCTATAAATCCAAACTTGATTTAGAATTTGAAATGGGTCCAAATTTGGAACTCAATCCGGTACTATCGGTTTTTAAATCAAATCTGGATCAAGTCTAAGCGGATTGAGTCAGGTCAGGTCATAAATCAATCCGACCCATTTGCCGCTCTAACAGTATCAAAGTAGATCTAGTCAATAGCTTAGGTGGATTATAACATACTGTATCATGGGCCTATTTGAGTTAATCATGGTCTAAAATATTTGTGACTGGATTTTTGGTACTTATGATTAGATTTAAATGGATTTGGACCCCAAGCGTACTGAGGACACTAGAGCTTAAACAAGAGGAGTATATAAGGATGCGCGAAGGTGTGCCTAAGCCAAATAGCTAGAGTTACCTGAGTGCTATTTACAGTGTTGGTGTTTGAGCTATTTTCATGAGACCTCATGGCTTTACATATATTTAATTATGGATATTAAGATTTCATTATATAGAATTTTTGGATGTGCGATGAAATTCCATAGTAATCCCTAAATTATAAATAAAAACTTCTACTTTTGAACATTTTTCTTGCAACAACCAAATGGTGAGAACTTTGACTTGCAGAAACCAAAATTTCAAATTTCGCAGCAAAAAAAAAATACTCATAGATTCAAGAAAGTCAAAAACTTTTTCAGAAAAATCAAGAGTAAGGATTACTTTTGTGCATAAATACTACCCCACAATATAGTCCTTTTTTCATTAATCAAATTTAATAACTACACAGGAAGAACAATGCACATCAAATTTAATAACTAAATCATATCATAGATTCATGGACAATACAAAGCAGCTTTGTATCAAAGTAAGCTACAAATAGGAGCAAGTCTCAACATTATAAGATCACTTTGCTTAATAAAGCACTAACACATAAAAGTTATTACATGACAGAATAATATAAATGTTATTAATTTCCTCTCTCTCTTTTTTTTTTCATTCTTCTTCTATTTTTGTGTGTGGGGAAGGATTCCTCTAAGTTATTAATAAGACGCCATTGTAGAAGATGGTTGAATTTATGCTGTTGGGTAAGAAGCAAGCTTGGCAATACCACAAAGCCCTTCTGGTGCACCAACATCGCGCTGGATGCGCATGTATCCCATCTCACCCCAAGTTGTACCCCATGAATTCTTTACCAGCCAATATTTAGTCCCATCCTCAGCTGTCCCGTAACCAACAGCGGTCACAGCGTGGGTCATTTCCGTTTCACACGGACCGGTGAAGATGCCGCTGGAGTAGTGCTGGAAGTCTGGCCCACTACCATCGATGCCAACTGAAACAGGCTGGTTCGCGACCGCCTGTAAGAGCGAGGACTCATCATTTGCAGGCACGGTCTCATAGCCGCTGATAGTAGCTGCCGATGATGATGCCCTGTTGGTGTCACAAGTGCCATCAGCTGCCTTGTAAGGGTAGTTATCTTCAGTTGTTATCCCTCCATTATCAATGACGTATTGGAAGGCACGAGTCATGAGTCCCCCGTCGCATCCTTTGTTTCCATCGTTAGTATCACAGTCCACGAGTTGTTGCTCCGACAAGGAGACCAAGTTGCCGGTCTTGATTTCAGTAATTGCTTCAATGGCAGCCACAGAAGAGAATGCCCAACAGCACCCTACGTATATACTTGTCGTTGGTTAGATATATAACTTGTTTGTGAGCCATGTTAATTACTTGATGACATCTTTCATGTATCTTGTTGTTCTTTAGATTTAAATAACTCATTGTACGTCATATCTTACCGCACGAGCGTTGATTCTTGACGGCAGTAACTGCACCTTTGGTTCTCCAGTCCATGCTGTCAGGCGCGTCGCTCAGGTTGGCATACTGAAAGCTTCCTGTCGTGGACTCCGTAGGCATGGGCTTGAATCCAAGGCGAGAGGCCTTGAACTCCTCGTTGGTCATGTCCGCAAACTGGTTGAGGCCGAGCTTATACTTGCGATCGCCAGCTCTATTGATAGACTCGATGTACTCGTAGTTGCCCCTGAAGATTTGGAATCGTCGCTCCTTCTCTGCTGCGTCCTTGTAGACCCGCCCATACTGAGCCATCCACTGCTCGTGCCTTCTCAGCATAGGCTCGTCAGCAATGCCACGAGCCATCGCTCCAGAGACCCAAACACCCAAGACCATCAACGTGAGCACAAAGCATTGGTGAGCCATTGCTTTGGAAACACTTAATTTGGAATGGTGCAGCTACGTGGGTTAAGTAGCTGCTATTTAGAACTGGAGGGGATGTGGGCAAAGAGCTAGGGTGGCTTGAGTGTTTATATAGAGGTTTGCCTTGGGAGAAACCTGTTGTGCATCCTCTTGACGCGCATCGCACGTCTTCTAGAGCGTGATGAGCGGCAGCTGATTTGGTTGAACGTAGACTGCTCGCCCGTCCAATTTTGTTTGACCGCTCGATTCATACTCTCTAGAAAACGTGTGATGCAGTTCAGAAGAAGACCGGAGTCGCCTCGTTAGCCACAATATAATGATCCATGCGAGCATTGCGCACCCAATTTCGTTGTGAGTTGCTATCAGAGTAGCCTCCTCATTTTTGTATAGCGCATCTTGTTGCATGTGAACGAGTCTTTAGATGCCCGGCCTCCATGATTAATAATTTGGATTTTCTTCCTCGATCGGCCACAGTCTTTTTCTTGATTAAAATATCTTGGGTAGCTTGTGATGACTTGGAAAAACAAGAATGAAAATAGAAAAAAGAAGAAGAAGAATATGACGCGCGATGATCATCTTAAACAATTCTTATAGACTCGTTTTTCTTTTTCGTCTTTATTTTAGCTTTAATTTTTGGATTTATCAAGTTTGCAATTGATTAAGACAGACAGTAATTGGTCCCCCATCGAAGTAGATGGGTTTTGGGTCATAGTGTCATATTTAGAGTTTCTCTGAGAATGGTTGCACGGGGACATGGGGATGTTGGATTGCACTAGCATGGCTGGAGTTTTTATTGGGGGTTGGAGCAGGGGAATTTTGCCAGTGGGCAGCGGATAAAGAATTGACACGTGCCGTGGAGATTGAAATGAGTGGGATGGGTTAAGGGACGAATCATACAATTTATAATATCTTAGATGTACCGTGCGGTTTGCTGGTCTAAATTGCGGTTATCTTCTAGCCTACAGACGTAGTTTACATTCTCACGCAGGTTTTTTTTTTTGGCAGATAGCCTTGTCCACATTGCCCATCAAAGCAAGCTTAATGTGCATCACGCATGGATCGTCTGAGGATCTGTATAGATACATATTTAGCTCTATATTGACCATACACTGGATAAATCTTGAATATTTAAGAAGAATCAACCAATCAAATAACTTCGGGCTAGTTTTTTTGAGTGGGATTCTAGGTTGTTATTTAGTGGTGCAAATAGGTCCAGTCAGATCGAAACATGAGTAATCCCAACTTAACTTAGTTCTTTATTCGGGTCCAGTATATACTTTTTTTGATTGAAATGGGTGGTGAGACTATCCGGGTTTTATTAAGTGGTATGTACAGTTTACAAATGATTATGCTAGAGTAGGAAGACTGTAAAGTTTTAACTGGACGTGCATGGGACGTCCTGTCAGATGTTTGAGGATAAAAAAAAAAAAAAGGAGAGCAATGGGCATGGTCTTTGGGCCATTTCCCACCAATAGAAGAGTGGGTTAGGTACTGTCCATGAGGGCTTACAACAGTTTGTTTACTAGAAGGATATATTTTGCATGGAATATTATTGGATCCAAAGCTAACCTAATAGAAGATCGGATCTACTGCCAAGTATTTTTACCCAAGAGATCATTTAGGTCAGCTCAGGACCATGTATGACCCAATCCCAACTTGAAAAATTTGGATCTGAATCAGATCCGGATTAAGTCCGGATTGTTCATTACATTAATGACTCCCAATGGTTATGTTGCCCAGATAGACAACCCAAGAGGGGGGGGGGGGGGTGAATTGGGTTTTAAAATAATTATTGCAATTAAAATGTCTGTGGATAACTAATTAATACTTTTTGCAAGTTAATTAATTAGATGCTATGTGCAGTGAATGAAATGAAAGTAAGAGATGATAAGGCAATCACAAACACAAAAATTTTATAGTGGTTCAGAGCTAACCCTTGCTCCTACGTCCACTCCCCAAGCCTCACTTGGGAATTCACTATAACCCCTTGGATTACAGCCGGTTGTTTTACAAGCTCACAACCTAACTTGTTATTTTACGAGGTCACAACGAACTCGGTCGGTTTTTCCAGGCTCACCGACTAGAACCACCCGATTGTTTTTCCGGGATCACAATCGAACCCTTACACGTTGGTTTCAACCTAGGCTCACCAACAAACCTTTACACCCTTGATTCAATCCCCTGATTGAATCAAGTAAGGACCAAATGGATAGAAAGAACAAAGAGAAAAATACAGCTTCTAAATAAGCAGATATTCAGCAATATGAATAATAGAAAAGTTAAGAGCCCTCAAACAAGTTTATGATGATGTAGTGGAGGGCTTCTCGAACTTTGGGTCTCCTCTTGAATGTCTTGAAGACTTGAAGGCAGAAGGAGACTTCTTTTAATGTTGGGAAGAGTTGGTTGAATGGAGTTAATGGCTCTCTTCCTTCTTTTCCGCTGAAATCCCTTTGGCAGATGAAGTTATTGTGTTTTCTTTGAAAGGAATGTTACTTTTCTGCTTTGCTACAGTCCTCTGTGGCTATTTAAGCCATTCCCCACGGAAACTAGCCGTTAGACACAATCTACTAGCCGTTCTGCACATTCTGCACAACCTGACAATGTTTTCGTTGGGATCGGAGTCGACTCACGCGATCTGGAGTCGACTCGGCTGCAGCAGGAGTCGACTCATGCTTTTCTGGAGTCGACTCGGCAACTGTTCTAGATTTGAATTAAAGTGCTCTTCTCGACTGGGAGTCGACTCGACTTAACCCGGAGTCGACTCCCCAGAGTCTGGAGCTGACCTGGCACTTTTGGAGTCGGCTCATCCCAAGGAATCCATGGATGCATTTTCCAAGTTTGCTCACTCGAGTCGACTCGTGAATTCTGGGAGTCGACTCGGCACTCAGAGTCCGAACTCCCGAGCTTCTGTCTTTTGGCTCGTGCTCTCTTGGAGTCGATTCGAACTGTTCTGGAGTCGACTCGGCTCTCAGTATCCGAAAAGCAGTCTTCTGTCTTTTTGGGGTCGCGCTGTCTCGGAGTCGACTCGCCCTTTGCGGGAGTCGACTCGGCTCTCAGTGTCCGAAAATTGCTCTCTGACTTTTGCCTTGTATTACACTTAAAGTCGACTCTCACTTCCTTTGGAGTCGACCTGCCAACCATTGGAGTCGACTCGCGTTCCTCAGGAGTCGACTCGGCTCTCAGGGTCCAATATACCTTCTCTGTCTTTCTGTTTGTAACCCCCTGGAGTCGACTCATACTACTCTGGAGTCGACTCGGCAAGCATCGGAGTCGACTCGCGCTTTTCAGGAGTCGACTCGCTGACAGGTTTTGAGTTGTATCTTTCTGTTCGTCTGTCTGTTCCCAGTCGGAGTCGACTCGTAATGTCCCGGAGTCGACTCGAGCCTGTGCCAGTGCTTCTGATACGCTTGGAGTCGACTCGAAATATTCCGGAGTCGACTCGAGTCTCAGACTTTGGTTCACATTGACTTCTTAACTTATCCAAATTGTCTTGAACCAAATCTAGAGACACTTAGCCATAAATTTACAAGGATATCACTGAAACACTAGATTGAATTCATTAGTAAACATAAGATATACTCAAATGCTTTGAGCTCATCAAAATCAAATAGGGTTATAATCAATCACTCCACAATCTCCCCCTTTTTGATGATGACAAAACATTGAGTATATGTAAAGTGAATTGCTCAACAAACAAGGAGAATTATAGTAAAATTTGAAAATGAATTCAAGTGTCTAGTTAGTTTTAATTTGTCCAGACTTGAAAGGTGTGAAACAATAAATTTCGACGTTAAGGCTCCCCCTTTCATTTGGAATTATATAAGCCTTCATATCATGCAATCAATTGTTTGGCTTATATATATTTAATGATTTTGCTTTCTTAAAAATTCAGATTCTCCCCCTCAACACATGCATTCAACTTTATTTTGAATCTCAGAATTTTCTTTTAGTGCATTGAAGCTTTTGAACTTAAATTTTTGGTTTTTTTTTTGAGAGAAAATCTGTCAATTTGTTCTTAAGTATGATTCAACTAATCTCCGAATATCCCTTGAATAGATTCTGGAGATTACTCCATTAGGAGCCCCAACAGAGAGATAATGAGCCTCGAGGTATCGAATCCACTAAGAACAAATTATTGTGTGTTTTAAAAATTTTCTTTTTTTATTGATTTTCATTAATTCTTTTTACATGTCTATTCAATATATTTCTCTTCCCTTTTGTAATCATACCAAAAAGGAAGAAAGCACATCGTACAAGCAATTTAGAGATCAATTTGCACATTTTTGAAGAAAATGGTCTACTCCTTGTATTGATGTATAAGTGAGTACATTTGTGAATACAAAGAGGAAAGCAATAAATACATGTCAAAATACAATAAGTAAGCTAGGGCTTCTTGGAGGATGTGGCTCCTCCCCTCAGTCTGGATTGTTCCATTAAGAGACTGACCCCGTCTGTGACGTTCCCTAGCTGGGTGATAATGGCCGAGGTGGCCCTACTGTGCGTCGTGGATAGCTCGGTCAGAGTCTGCTGGAGTGTGTCCAACTTGGCAATCAAGACATTCGCCAAGCGCTCGGCCCCCTGATTCAGGCTGCCCATGTCGTGTCGGATGTCATCTCACATCTTTCGTGTGTTGCTTGTGACATCGCTCATGTTGGAGAATTGGGCTTGTATCAGGCTTCTGACATTGAAGATCTCCTCCCTCAGATGAGCTGTCATCTCGGTCACGGCTGATAGGGAGGGAACTAATGCAGAAGAGGGGGCAGGGGCTGGACCTCTGAGCTCTCTCAGAAGATCGTCCCGAAGATCTCGTACAATCTCCTGCCGCAACTCCCGGAGCTGCTCAGGAGAAATCCGGACCTCCATCGGTTGAGTGGGTGGAGCTGAGGAGGGTCCGGCTGAGGTGGAGGGTGCTGAGGTGGAGGGAAAGGTAGGAAAGTCTGAATCTGGATCAGGACTGGGGGAGCGTCTAGTGGTAGGTGTGGAGGAGGATGGTTTCCTGACCCAGGTTCCCTCTACCTTATGAAATCCCATCCTGTGTAGGGTTTCCTCACCCATGCGATCTGTCCACGCAGTGCGCGAGAGGGTTCCCCCTCAGGAATGGGGATCTCAGACTCCCTAAAGATAAGAGTGTATAGCATCCCATAAGGAAGGGTGAGCCTAGGTCTATCTAGTGGCTCACATAGGTATCTGTAAATGAGTTTGGGAAAGTTAATTGGAGTATCCTGAAGGATGTAGAACATAAGGGCTAGGTCCCTCTCAGATACAAAATCAAAGCGGCCGGTCTTAGGAAAAAGGGTCCTAGAGATGATACTCAAGAGGAGCCGCATTTCAACTGACAGTGAACTAGCGGACACCTCATCGAGTGGGGACTGGGGTGGACTCCCTAAAATGGCCGTAAGGGCCTTAGTCCTATCCTCAGGATGAGTAGGAGATACCCCTACTTGGGAAAGATGGAGGATTTGAGCAATGATATCCTCCGAAATAAATAGTGGGACACCTGCTACGGTCCCCTCTATCCCACCATTTCCCCTATGTACTGTTCCATAGAACTCCCTAACTAGACCTGGATATGTGGGGAGATCTAGGGAACAAAAGAACTCGAGTCCCTGGGCCCTCAACCTATCTCCTATGGTGAAGCCTTCCCGGGAGAGATAGTCGAAGTTGACGTATCTCCCGGTGGAGACCGCCTTCCCGGCGCACGGACGCGAGGGAACCGGCCTCGGCGGGGAACGAGCCGGAGGTTGTGGCCTCACGGGATCGTTCCGAGCTTTGGACCGTCGCTCGGTGCCGCTCGCGGGTTGGGGTCTCTTCCGGCTTGGGACAACCGATTTACTGGGCATGGTTGACCTAGGTATGGGGTAGAACCCTAATGGACGGAAGAAGGTCGACGGAAGAACTCTAACTGAGGTCGGAGACGATGTAGGAGACGGCTCTAGGGTTTTGTGAACAGTGGAGGCGATGAATAGAAGTGTTGATTAAACGCTTGGATTAGGGTTAAAAACTCGGATCCCGACCGCGAGTCGACTCCAGTAAGTCGCGAGTCGACTCGACCTCGAGTCGACTCCAAAATATGCGCGAGTCGACTCCCCCTATGCTGCCATCGACCTCGAGTCGACTCCCGTCAATGTGCGAGTCGACTCCCCTTATGCTGCCATCGACCTCGAGTCGACTCCCGTCTATGTGCGAGTCGACTCCCCGTCATGAGCCGACTCTGAAACGTATCTGAGTCGACTCGAACTCTGGCATGCACCTAAAAATTATGCTATTTTCGTACCAATCAAGGGACACTCACTAAGTTATGATCTGATTTGATAATCATAGATGAGAAACTCTATTTTTTAACACAATCTAATCATCAAAATCCATGAACAAGAAGAGAACATCACTAGGATGGATCAATCACTCCTAATCCTCTCCTAAGCACACTAAATCTCTCTTCACTCAAGGGTTTTGTGAAGATATCAGCTAATTGATCATCAGTACAAACAAATTAAAGTGTCACATCACCATTCAGTACATGATCTCTTATGAAGTGATATCTTATCTCAATATGTTTAGTTCTTGAATGCTGAATTGGATTTTTAGTGAGATTAATGGCACTTGTATTATCACAATTAATAAAAATTTTGTCTTGTTTAATGCCATAGTCTTCAAGTTGTTGTTTAATCCACATGATTTGAGCACAACAACTCCCGGCAGCTACATATTCAGCTTCAGCAGTAGATAATGCAATCGAGTTTTGTTTCTTGCTAAACCATGAAATTAAATTTTCTCCTAGGAATTGACATGACCCGCTGGTGCTTTTTCTATCAAGTTTACAACCAGCAAAGTCTGAATCTGTATATCCTATTAAGTTCAGACTAGATTCTTTAGAATATCATAAACCTATACTTTTTGTTCCTATTAGGTATTTAAAGATTCTCTTTACTGCAATAAGATGAGATTCTTTAGGATTAGACTGATATCTAGCACACATGCATACACTAAACATGATATCAGGTCTACTTGCAGTGAGATACAAGAAAGATCCTATCATACCTCTATATAACTTTTGATCTACAGATTTACCTGATTCATCTTGGTCTAATTTGCATGATGAGCTCATGGGTGTGCTGATTGGCTTGTTTTCTTCCATATCAAACTTCTTAAGCATCTCCTTGATGTATTTAGCTTGATTGATGATGATCCCCTCTTTTGATTGTTTGATTTGAAGCCCGAGGAAATAGTTCAGCTCTCCCATCATGCTCATCTCAAACTCACTCTGCATTAAGTCAGCAAATTCTTCGCAGAGGCGATTGTTAGTAGCACCGAAAATAATATCATCAACATAAATCTGCACTACTAACATATCTTTGTTTTTCTTCTTAAGAAACAGTGTTGTATCTACATTTTTCCTAGAGAACTCATGATCTAGTAGGAATTTGCTAAGTCTTTCATACCATGCTCTAGGTGCTTGTTTCAAACCATAAAGTGCTTTGTTCAATTTATACACATGATTAGGGTATTGATGATTTTCAAAACCAGGAGGTTGTTCTACATACACCTCCTCATTAATATGCCCATTTAGAAATGCACTTTTTACATCCATTTGAAATAATTTGAAATCCTTAGAGCATGCAAATGCTAGTAATAGTCTGATTGCCTCAAGTCTAGCTACAGGAGCAAAGGTTTCATCAAAATCTATACCTTCTTCTTGATTATAGCCCTTTGCTACTAGTCTAGCCTTATTCCTAATTACAATTTCATTTTCATCAAGTTTATTTTTATATATCCATTTGGTACCTATAATTGAATATTCAGAGGGTCGTTCAACTAGGTTCCATACTTTGTTTCTAGTAAATTGGTTTAATTCTTCTTGCATTGCATTTATCCAATTTACATCTTTTTCAGCTTCTTCTATGTGTTTGGGTTCCAAATGTGAGACAAAAGCTAGATGATTATTTAAGTTCCTAAGAGATGCTCTAGTCCTAACAGGTTGAGATGGATCATCTAAAATTAAATTCTTAGAATGCCCATGAGCATACCTCCAAGCCTTAGTCAGCCCATGATCCACAACAGCCTCTTGACTTGATGATGCATTTCCAATTAATTTTTGTTCATCTTCTTGTAATGTCATCTCATCAATCTTTTCTTCAAGTATTTCAGCATCATCATCAAGATCAACTCTCTTGCTAGAAGAATTATCACTAGAGTCATCAAAAACTACATGTATTGATTCTTCAATAACAAGGGTTCTTTTATTAAAGACTCTATAGGCTTTACTAGTTGTAGAGTACCCCAAAAATATACCCTCATCAGATTTAGAGTCAAATTTACCTAAATTATTTTTCCCATTATTATGAACAAAACACCTACATCCAAAGACATGAAAATAGTTTACCTTTGATTTTCTGTTTTTCCAAAGTTCATAAGGTGTTTTCTTTATAATGGGTCTCAATAAAACTCTATTTAGTATATGACATGAGGTATTAATGGCTTCTCCCCAAAAGTACTTAGGAAGGTTACTTTCACATAGCATGGTTCTAGCCATTTTTTCTAGGGTTCTATTTTTCCTTTCTACAACTCCATTTTGTTGTGGAGTCCTAGGTGCAGAAAAATTATGAGTTATTCCCTTTTTACTACAAAACTCATCAAATAAATAATTTTCAAATTCGGTTCCATGGTCACTTCTAATAGCTATGACTGAAGTATCTCTAGCATTTGTTACTTCCTTATGAAATTTCTTAAAAACTGAAAATGCTTGATCTTTATGAGCTAAGAACATGACCCAAGTATATCTAGAAAAGTCATCTACAATAACTAGACCATATTTATTTCCTCCTAGACTTGTGGTTCTAGTTAGTCCGAATAGATCCATGTGTAGTAGTTCTAGAGGTCTAGAGGTAGAGACACAATTTATGGATTTAAAGGAGTTCCTTGATTGTTTGCCATATTGACAAGCTTCACATATCTTATTCTCTTCAAACTTTAGTTTTGGCAAACCTATTACGGAATCTCTTTTAATTAGTTTTGATACTGTGTCCATGCTTGCATGACCTAACTTACGGTGCCATAACCAACTAGCATCATTATCCTTAGTTTCATTAACAACTAAACATGGGTTATGTTTGGCAAGATCCTCAAGGTCTACAACATACACATTTCCACGTCTTATTTCTTTAAAAACTAAACTATTGTCATTTGAGTTGGTAATGATGCATAGTGATGGTTTGAACAAAACATCAAAACCTCTATCACACAATTGACTAATGCTAAGTAAATTATGCTTAAGACCATCAACATATCGAACATTATCAATAAAGGTTGAAGGGATAATTTGTACTTTACCTATACCAATGATGTGACCTTGGTTATTGTCTCCAAAAATCACAGCACCTCCCTTCTTAGCTTCAAGGGTGAAGAATTGATCCTTGTCACCTGTCATGTGTCTTGAGCAGCCACTATCCAAGTACCAACAATTTTTGTCGACCTTGGCTGCAAGACACTCCTACACAAGCAAGTCATACAATTTTAGGTACCCAAGTTTTCTTGGGTCCTTCATGGTTAGTAATGTTGGTTCCTTTTGGAATCCAAACCCTTTTAATTTTTCTTTTAGTTTTTCCTTTTCTATAATCACATACATTTGCTTTGTGTCCTAGTGTTCCACAGCAAAAACATGTTATTTTCTTAGTTTTGCTTTCTCCTGCTTTAACGAAGAAATTACTAAGGAGTTTTTGCTTATTTTTAGGTTTATACCCTAAACCAGCTCTATTGAACACAGCTCGTTGACTATTAAGTATCATTTCTAATTTTTCTGAACTATAAGTAAATTTTTCTACAAAAGGCTTGTACTTCTCAAGTTCTAGTGCTAACTTTTGTTTTTCTGTTTTTAGTGCATCTAAGTCTTTTGTGAAATTACTTTCAATAGTTTGTTTATCCTTTTTAAGTTCAAAAATTTCCTTGGCTAGTTTTTCGTTATCTTTACTCAAGGTATTAGTTTTTTGAATTAACATTTGGTTGCTTGTCTTAAGTTCTAAATTTTTTTTAGTGATAAAATCCTTATTCTTAACTAATTTATCATATTTATGGAGGTGAGATTGATTGGTTAGTTTTAGCTCTTTATTCTTAAAGCTTATTGTCTTATATTCATCCATTAATTCATTAAACGCATCATATAACTCATCAAAGGTAAAATCTAAATGCGTTTCAGATGTTACCTCATTTTTGTTTGCCATAAAGCATAGATTGGCCTTTTCTTCTTGTTCCTCATCCGATGATGATGAAGATGTATCGTAGTCCGATAGGGTGGAGACGAGGACCTTCTTTTTCTTGTACTTGCTGGCCTTCTTGAGCAAAGGACAGTCTGCTCTGAAGTGTCCCGGCTTCTTACATTCGTAGCATCCGATTCCCTCATTTTTTCTTTCCTTACCTTTATCCTTGTGATAGGAACTTGAGGGGCCTCTCCTTTGATGAAAGGTTTTCTTACGGTTGATGAATTTTCTGAACTTACGTACGAGAAGAGCCTCATCATCATCTCCCTCATTGTCTTCCTCTTCACTGCTGCTGCTGCAAGATAAGTCTTTGTTAGTAGAAACAGATTTGAGGGCTATTACATTTTTCTTGTGAGAGGACTCTTCTTCGCTGTGTTGTTTCACTGTGAGCTCGTGCGTCATTAGGGATCCAAGAAGCTCCTCAAGTGGAAGCTTGTTCAAGTCCTTGGCTTCTTGGATTGCCGTCACCTTGGCTTCCCATGACCTTGGTAGACAGCGAAGAATCTTCCTGACAAGCTCACTGTTAGTATAATTTTTGTCAAGGCTTTTTAGGCCATTGACAATGTCAGTAAATCTAGTGAACATGCAAGTGATTGTTTCATTAGAATCTATTTTAAATAATTCATACTTATGTACTAATATATTTATTTTGGATTTTTTTACTTGATTTGTGCCCTCGTGGGTCACTTCAAGTCTATCCCAAATTTCTTTTACAGAATTGCAAGTAGAGACTCTATTGAATTCATTTCTATCTAAAGAACAATAAAGTACATTCATGGCTTTGGCATTTAGTTGTGCCTTCCTTATGTCATTGTCATCCCAATCCTTTTCAAGTTTGGGTACAGTGACACCTACATGAATGGATGGGATGTATGGTCCATTTAGTATGGTGGTCCACATCTCATAGTCTTGGGCTTGGATAAATATTTTCATCCTAGCCTTCTAATATGAGTAGTCGGATCCATTAAAGAATGGAGGTCTATGTGTGGACTGGCCCTCAATGTGAGAAGATCCAAATGGGGTTGTCATTTTGATCTTTTACTCTTTGGGTAGTAGAGTTCAGGCTCTGATACCACTTGTTGCCCAGATAGACAACCCAAGAGAGGGGGGGTGAATTGGGTTTTAAAATAATTATTGCAATTAAAATGTCTGTGGATAACTAATTAATACTTTTTGCAAGTTAATTAATTAGATGCTATGTGCAGTGAATGAAATGAAAGTAAGAGATGACAAGGCAATCACAAACACAAAGATTTTATAGTGGTTCGGAGCTAACCCTTGCTCCTACGTCCACTCCCCAAGTCTCACTTGGGAATTCACTATAACCCCTCGGATTACAGCCGGTTGTTTTACAAGCTCACAACCTAACTTGTTGTTTTACGAGGTCACAACGAACTCGGTCGATTTTTCCAGGCTCACCGACTAGAACCACCCGATTATTTTTTCGGGATCACAATCGAACCCTTACACGTTGGTTTCAACCTAGGCTCACCAACAAACCTTTACACCCTTGATTGAATCCCCTGATTGAATCAAGTAAGGACCAAATGGATAGAAAGAACAAAGAGAAAAATACAGCTTCTAAATAAGCAGATATTCAGCAATATGAATAATAAAAAAGTTAAGAGCCCTCAAACAAGTTTATGATGATGTAGTGGAGGGCTTCTCGAACTTTGGGTCTCCTCTTGAATGTCTTGAAGACTTGAAGGCAGAAGGAGACTTCTTTTAATGCTGGAAAGAGTTGGTTGAATGGAGTTAATGGCTATTTTCCTTCTTTTCCGCTGAAATCCCTTTGGCAGATGAAGTTATTGTGTTTTCTTTGAATGGAATGTTACTTTTCTGCTTTGCTACAGTCCTCTGTGGCTATTTAAGCCATTTCCCACGGAAACTAGCCGTTAGACACAATCTACTACCCGTTCTGCATATTCTGCACAACCTGACAATGTTTCCGTTGGGATCGGAGTCAACTCGCGCGATCTGGAGTCGACTCGGCTGCAGCAGGAGTCGACTCATGCTTTTCTGGAGTCGACTCGGCAACTATTCTAGATTTGAATTAAAGTGCTCTTCTCGACTGGGAGTCGACTCGACTTAACCCGGAGTCGACTCCCCAGAGTCTGGAGCTGACCTGGCACTTTTGGAGTCGGCTCATCCCAAGGAATCCATGGATGCATTTTTCAAGTTTGCTCACTCGAGTCGACTAGTGAATTCTGGGAGTCGACTCGGCACTTAGAGTCCGAATTCCCGAGCTTCTGTCTTTTGGCTCGTGCTGTTCTTAGAGTCGACTCGAACTGTTCTGGAGTCGACTCGGCTCTCAGTATCCGAAAAGCAGTCTTCTGTCTTTTTGGGGTCGCGCTGTCTCGGAGTCGACTCGCCCTTTGCGGGAGTCGACTCGGCTCTCAGTGTCCGAAAATTGCTCTCTGACTTTTGCCTTGTATTACACTGAGAGTCGACTCTCGCTTCCTTTGGAGTCGACCTGCCAACCATTGGAGTCGACTCGCGTTCCTCAGGAGTCGACTCGGCTCTCAGGGTCCAATATACCTTCTCTGTCTTTCTGTTTGTAACCCCCTGGAGTCGACTCATACTACTCTGGAGTCGACTCGGCAAGCATCGGAGTCGACTCGCGCTTTTCAGGAGTCGACTCGCTGACAGGTTTTGAGTTGTATCTTTCTGTTCGTCTGTCTGTTCTCAGTCGGAGTCGACTCATAATGTCCCGGAGTCGACTCGAGCATGTGCCAGTGCTTCTGATACGCTTGGAGTCGACTCGAAATATCCCGGAGTCGACTCGAGTCTCAGACTTTGGTTCACATTGACTTCTTAACTTATCCAAATTGTCTTGAACCAAATCTAGAGACACTTAGCCATAAATTTACAAGGATATCACTGAAACACTAGATTGAATTCATTAGTAAACAAAAGATATACTCAAATACTTTGAGCTCATCAAAATCAAATAGGGTTATAATCAATCACTCCACAGGTTAAGAGGCTCGTAGATTCATTTGTTTTAAGAATTCCTGTTAAATTCACAAATCATAGGTGAAATAGATAATCTTCATTAAATCAGTTCAAGGCATGTGTGGCCTAACTGAAAGAAATAAAAGAGATGAAAAATAAGAGGAAATATGAGTTCATTAATTATTAAATCAGGAGAAATTTAACAAACACCATCATTAGACCAAGATTCAAGAAGATCAGGTCTATAAATAGAAAGCAAGAATCTCAATAAAATAATTGTACATTGCACTTAAGAAGATCAAGTAAAATCAAAAAGAAAAATAAAAGAAAATGATTAAGAGGCTTACTTATATCAAAATCCCAAAACCTAACAGTTCTTGAAAGAGAGACCGTAAGTAAGAGGAATTGAAGAGGAAATTTACCTCTTTAGGGGAGGACGATTAATTCTCAACTTTTTGAGCGAGACAAAACTCCACTAGCACGCAAGCTCGCTATCGTTGAATAAGCAGAAGTAATTGAATCAAGAAAATTATGGGAGATGCCCTCAATTTGATGTTGCCCTCAATTTGGTGTTGTACTTTTAAATAGAAATTAGGAGGGGGATACATCAATTGACTGTTATGAAGAGGCTCGATTGCTCAAAGCACGACAATGTGGTGGTGGAGGGGGATACCTCAAAAAACCATCGCGAAAGCTTGAAGCATGCCAACATCGCCAACCTGCAGGATTAGTCAATTGCCACAATTGAAGGCAATCTGGCGTTTCAAAGGAAGAGAAAGACTAAATGGGGATTCGAAACTAATCAGGAGAGTAGAGACCGACTTGACACCCCCTCCTCGAGTTAATCGGTATACTAGGTTTGGGCTCGAGTTGGGTCAAGTAATAGGTTAGAAAGACCCAAAGTAGACCTAGCTAATAATTTGGTTGGGTTGGATTTGATTAGGCCAAAACTCCATAAATCCAAACTCAACTCGAAAGTTGGAATGGGTCCAAATTTGGAACTCGGTCCAACACTATGGGATCTTAAATCAAATCTGGATAAGGTCTAAGCGGATTGAGTTAGGTCAGGTCATGGATCAATCCGACCCATTTGCCTCTCTAATGGTATTAGAGTATCGTGCACTAGTAGATGTTGGGAATTGTATCCTAAATGTCAATCGTCAGCATATTGATGATTGAATATTGTAAATAAATTGACAAATTAATAAAGTATTATTTGGCATTATTCATCATTTCATCTTCAAATGAACTCTTATATGATGAAGTCCTTAGGACTTATGTTATGATAAAGGAGGATTTATCTTTGAGTCCTTAAACTTGTTCGCGACCAAATGATATGTTGTTACTAGGACGACAACATTATCGAGATTAGGTCGTTGTGTGACATATACGTTGGTTGTCCTCTTAACCAAGGAGTGTGGAGACACTGGTATGCCATACAGGTGAAGTGTAGGAGTACATTTCACTGAACGTGACCAATTCCGAACGCTCTACTGTCGAGAGATATTCCGAGTGGATATGGGTATAAGTTTGGCCCTCTGACCTGAGACCGCAACCTGTGACTAGCAAGCAACTCACTGTACTTTGGTACCGGACTACCTGAATTTCTAATTCAGTGACGGAAGGTCACTGGGTGCAGTCAAGTACTTGCGTAGTCAGTTGTGAGTCAAGATGGAATTGACCCCTCCTGCAAACAGGAGATAATGTCTTGTGACTAATTTAGCAAAACCTTGGCCAGGGTAATCTCAGTGAGGAGTCACGGGATATCTAAAGTTAATCACATAATGGATGTACTAATTATAGGGTTGACAGTGAGCTCTAAGTCATCCTGGCATTAAGAGTCAAAGGGATTGAATTATACAGTAACCATAGTTCAGGGTTCCAGAATATTTGCTTCGCATATATTCGGCCTATTCGGACGTCGGGTACCATTACTAGATGGTCACATCGATTAGTGTAGGAAGTCGTTCCTATACTACCGGCTTAGGTTCGAACCTATGAGGTCACACGCATAGAAGATTTCTGATTGATCAAGAAGGCTGATGAATGATTAAGAATCATTCAGGGGTAATTTGGTCAATTCGATTGGCAAATTATCTTATAAAATAATTAAAGTAATTATCGGAGGATTAATTAGTAATTAGATTGCTAATGAACTCAATTGGATTGAGTAATTAGACTAAGGATGAGCCAAATTGAATTAGATTCAATTCTGGGCTCAATCAGGGTTTTTGACCTGATTGGATTAGGTCTGAATCAAGAGGACTTAGGTTGACCAAATTAAATTAGATTAAATTTATGCTTAATTAGGGATTGACCTAATTGGATTAGGTTCAACCATGGTAATTGAATCATTCTAATTGTTAGGATTTAATTAAATTAAATGGGTTTGATCTGAAACTATTCGGATCTTGAAATCCACTTGTCACATATCCATGCATGGCGCCATAAATTGATTTTTAATATGATTAAAAATTAATTTAATTTATTTAATGGTGCCATGGGACACTTGGCAACATCAGGGACCTCTTTCATCATTAGATGGGTCGAAATGGAGAGATAAATTCATGAAAAGATTGGATAAGATCAAATTCTCTCTCTTCATGACATATGTCATCCTTATCTTTATCTCACTTCTAATTAAGGTTGAATTTCGAATTTAATCACCACAAAATCACCACGTGACCCTCTAATCTGATTAGGGGCATGGAAATTTCGAAATTGAAAGAGGGAAGTGGCAACATGATGAATGGTTTAGATTAGATCAAGCTTCATCATGTAATGGCACATGAACTTGAATTTTGAATTCAAAATTCAAAACCCCACAAAATCCTCCACAAATATGGGATGGTTGGCATGAAGTTAGGTAGGAGAGCAACATTAAAAGGACCTCCATCATCTGGTGGTCGAATTCAAGGAAAAAAGAGAGAAAAAGAAGAAGAAAAAAGGGAAAAGAAAAGAGAGGAACCCTAGTTCATGCATGGAAAAATTCTGCATTCAATCTAGCTGACTTCTTCCTCCTCTAAGTCCATCGCACCATTAGTGTTAGGGGTCCCTGATAAGAGTCTTTAGATCAGATCTAAGTCCTCTTCAATCCCTTTAAACCTTTCCTCCAAGTTCTTTCAAGAAGGCGGATCAAAAGTTGATAGTGTTTGGAAGATCAAATTTCAGCCTCAAGAAATTCTGCGCAAGCTAGCACTTCCGCAGGATTCGATCTCTTCAGGAACTTCGCGTGGACTTCTCGTAGAGGCCATTCGTGTGCGTGGCTGCGAAGTCGAGGATCAGATCCACAAGTTTCATCCATCATAAAAGGTATTAATCCTACATTAATCTTTTATTATGGTGTCAAGATCTAGGTCTGATTCCCCGAGGTTTTACCCTCTTTTGGGGCTCCTCACGGAGATATCTCCAGAATCCATTCAATGGATATTCGGAGATTAATCGGAATAGAGTTCTTAAGTTTCAGATCTGATAGTTAATCATGCATGAAAGTTTTAGCATAATTGTTTAAACGATTCCGGCATAATCCTATGTGTTCTTAAGGTGCTGATTTTTAGATTTGATCTTGTAAGCATGCATGAATTAAATTGTTTGATTCGATTTTTCCGCTGCGTTTTAAAACTTAAAAAGAACTACGTATGGCTTGATCCCCCTTATGAAGGGGTACGTAGGCAACCCGATCAGGTTCAGCCATGGTTTTAAAAAAAAAAAAAAACCGCATGCTTAACACCGAAGAACCTAGGATTCACTTTAAGTGGTATCAGAGCAAAGGTCCAAGAGTTGTGACCAATCTCCGGAAACTCTCACGCGTGATCGTGTGACGAAGCGTGGCTCTCCGTCCGGAGGCGTATAGAGATGCGTGCTCTGATAGATATACATGGGTGTCACCCTATTTTTAATAGGACCGAACCCATGTAGGAGTGGAGACTCCCCCATTTTCAGTGGTATCAGAGCCAGGTTCATGTTTAAACTTTTATGTTTTAATTCTTGTAATTAAATCTGAAATCATGAGCATGCTTAGATTAGATCTAAAGTATTTTTTATGATTGATTTAATTGCTGATTATGCATGATTAACTAGATCTGAAATTTTGAATGCATATGATGCATGTTTGTGTTAAGATTTGTAACATAAATAAATCTGAAATCATAATATTGTTTAGATTAGATCTAAATAAAATTTATGATTCATATGATCTCTGATTTTAATGAACAAATCAGATCTGAAAATAAAAGTGAAAAAACAAATACATAAGATGTATGTTGTTTGTATTAATTCATGTTGTTATGTATATGTGATGCATAAACATTAAATATAATGACTTAAACATGAATTTAATCTGATTACATGTGATTAATTACAAAAACTCAGATCTGAAAATATGTTTTAAGAACTGAAAGATTGTAATTAATATGTAATTAAAAAAAATATGCAATGATCAAAACTTTCATAAGTCTAAACTTAATTGAGAATTAAGTGTTATGAAATAGAATTGTAACTCAATAATTGACATTGCATAATTCTTTGGGCATATGGGTTAGCTTGAATCAAGTTCCTAGGATTGGGTTAGACCTAAGGTTAGAATCATACATGGACAAATAGAATTAATTGATCAAATCTAATTAAGTAGTAACTAGATTAGGTCAAGAAAATTCTAGATCAATTTACAATAGTTGTAGATGGATCAAGTCCATGTCTTTGATTAGACCAAGATGGAACTTGATTTAGGCTCAGAGGTGTAGCCCGAGTCATTTGAGTAATCAAATCGAAATTGATTAACCAGTCGGTGTCTAAGGTAAGTTTGGCAGTTTTGACCGGTGGTTTTTAATTGGGAGCTACTCGCACTGATTCGTCTTTGCCGAGTTAATGGCATATCCCTTCCACCGATCTCACTTACCTGGCCGACATGGTCAATCACATTTTGATTGGATCACTTAATGATTCGAGTTAGCCCATGCCTATAAGGAAAATCAGTTTGACTGATTTAGGTGTCTCCTTAACCGGTTTGAGTCTAATCTGATTTGGTGAAGTCAGTGGGAGAAATTAGACTAACCGGATCTTCTCATCTATCCTAATTATGAAATTCTCTAAAATTATTAGGTCCTTAAAATGAAATGGTTATGGGGATAACTAGGTCATAGCCTCCCATTAAGTTGGGTGATAATGGGTCCAATGTTTTGATAATTATTGGAGGCGCGACACGCCTGGTACTTATCAAGCATTGGAATTGTCATTCAATATATGATGAGTTAAGTGTACCTTCAATAGGCGGTCAGGTGAGCCGAGCCACACTCGGGCTTGGTCGTCTATTAGTTGATTAGACTTAACCCTATCATTTAATGGTTGGACCTGACTAGGGTATTCGGTGGAGGCGCCACACGCCTGCCGAAGAACCTAGGGCAAAATTATCACTAGAAGTTGCTTGGTGAAGCAACTGGTTTAGAACCTACCAATAGGTGCATATGGGTTAGCCGAGCCACACTCGGGCCTATATGCGATCTATTGGGTTCTAGTGCCCACTAAAGAATTAGGAGTAATTTTTCGAATTGGAGGTAGAGGCTACCAATTTGTATAAAATAGTGGGAGTATCTTTAGACTAAAGTCCAAGTCTACTGTGTTTAGTCAATTCATATACTAATAGCCAAATTTTCTTTTATGTAGAAATGGCCACAAGTTTGTCACTTCGCTCATTATTGGATAATGACAAGTTGACTAGTCCCAACTTCAATAATTGGTATAGAAAGCTGAAAACTCAGCATAGTCAGACCAAAAGGATTAAGGATGACCAAAGTCAGGCAGAATGCTTCTATTGTAAGAAGCAGGGGCATTGGAAGAGGAATTGTCCTCAGTACCTTACCTCACTTGACCCGAACAGGCTAAGCAAGAGAAAAGGGCAATCAGTTGCTGATCAAGGTATTTATATGATAACACCTTGTAATTTCTCTATATGTGATAATTCAACCTGGGTATTAGATACTGGAAGTCCGTTTAATATATGCAATTCATTGCAAGGACTTCAGGTCAATGAGAGATTTGAAAACAGCGAGAGATTCCTGAATGTTGGAGATGGAAGATCTGTTCCAGTTCTAGCTTTAGGAAATCTCAAACTTGTTTTCAATTCTCATGTAGTTGTCTTGAGTAATTGTCACTATTGTCCTGCATTCTTATTGAATGTAATTTCCGTTGGCCTTTTGGCCATGAACGGTTATGAAATTTCAATAAAGAAATATTCTTGTGATATCATTATGAATGGTGTTACTGTAATGAATGGACAATTGAGCAATGGCATCTACTTGTTATCACAACCTGTTAATGTAATGTACACGTCAAGTAAGCGTCCTAGAATAGATAATGTCACGGATGTCTACCTTTGGCATCATAGGCTAGGTCATATTAACAAGAACAGGATGAACAAGTTAAGTAAAGAGGGAATCCTCAATGTTAATGATTGTGAATCATTAACAACCTGTGAGTCATGTCTTCTTGGTAAGATGACCAAATCACCTTTTACCGGAAAAGGTGAACGAGCCAGTGATTTATTGACCCTTGTACATTCTGATGTATGTGGGCCAATAAGCACAGATGCTAGAGGTGGGTATTCATATTTCATTACGTTTACAGACGACCTTTCTAGGTATGGTTATGTCTATTTAATGAGACATAAATCTGAAGCATTTGAAATGTTCAAATTGTATCGTAATGAAGTAGAAAAACAAACTGGAAAGAGTATTAAAACTCTTCGATCAGATCGAGGAGGCGAATACCTTTCCAATGAGTTTTTGACATATTTAGGAGAGAATGGGATTCTCTCCCAATGGACTCCTCCTGGTACACCACAGTATAACGGTGTATCAGAAAGAAGAAATCGAACTCTGTTAGACATGGTTCGATCCATGATGGGGTTTGCAAGTCTGCCCATATCCTTTTGGGGATATGCACTTGAGTCAGCCTGCTACATTCTAAATAAGGTTCCAAGTAAGTCTGTAAATAAAACACCACATGAGATGTGGACTGGACGTAAGCCAATGCTGTCTCACCTTAGGGTTTGGGGGTGTCCAGCATATGTCAAACGTTTGAAGACAGACAAACTTGAACCTAAGTCTGACAAATGTTTCTTTGTTGGTTATCCTAAAGAAACTAAAGGATATTACTTCTACTTTGCTGAAGAACAAAAGTTATTCGTAAGCAATAGAGCTGTTTTCTTAGAGAAAGAATTCCTTAGTGAAGGAACTAAAAGCTCTAATGTTGAGCTTAGGGAAGTTCAACATGTAGAAGATCCGACACCATCTACTGAACTAGTTGAGTCAGATTTGATTAGATCAGATCCAGAACCCATCTTAGATGCACCATTAAGGCGATCAGGTAGAGTACCACGTCAGCCGGACAGATACTACGGTTTCTTGGTCCAGGACGGGGATCCTGTCGAACTTGATGAAAACAATGAGGATCCGATCACCTATATGGATGCTATGCAGAGGCATGACTCTGATGCATGGCTTGGAGCCATGCAATCCGAAATGGAATCCATGAAGGTCAATGATGTATGGACATTAGTTGACCCACCCGAAGAGATTAAACCCATAGGGTGTAAGTGGATTTTCAAAAGAAAACGGGGCGCAGACGGAAAAGTAGAGACCTATAAAGCCCGTCTGGTTGCCAAGGGATATCGTCAACGTTATGGTATTGACTATGACGAGACGTTTTCTCCTGTGGCAATGCTCAAATCCATTCGGATTATGCTTGCGATAGCAGCACACTTAGATTATGAAATCTGGCAGATGGATGTTAAAACCGCTTTTCTAAATGGAGATTTAGAAGAAGAGGTGTATATGATGCAACCTGAAGGTTTTATATCTGCAGATGAGTCTAAGGTGTGCAAGCTTCAAAAATCCATTTATGGATTAAAGCAAGCTTCACGGAGTTGGAACATACGATTTGATAAGGTGATCAAATCATATGGCTTCATTAAGAATGAAGAGGAACCTTGCATTTATAAATGGGCAAATGGTTCAGTTATTATATTTCTTGTTTTGTATGTGGATGACATTCTTTTAATCGGGAATGACATTCCTGCATTACAAGGAATAAAGGTTTGGCTATCATCTCAATTTGCCATGAAGGATTTGGGAGAAGCATCTTACATCCTAGGGATGATGATCTATAGAGATAGATCTAGAAGATTGCTTGGATTATCCCAATCCACATACATTGATACTATACTGAAAAGGTTCAGTATGATTAATTCCAAGAAAGACTATCTTCCAATGGGCCATGGAATTAACCTCTCTAAAAGGGATTGTCCGACAACCTCTCAAGAAAGAGAGACTATGGATAGAATTCCATATGCTTCGGCAGTGGGATCTATAATGTATGCCATGACATGTACTAGACCAGACGTGGCATACTCACTAGGAGTAGTGAGTAGATACCAGTCTGATCCAGGTAGCAACCACTGGAAGGTTGTCAAAACCATCCTTAAGTATTTGAGAAATACTAAAGATCAGTGGCTTGTCTACGGTGATTCTGACTTAAAACTTGAGGGATATACCGATTCAAGTTTTCAGTCAGATCAAGATGATAGCAAGAGCGTGTCGGGATATATCTTCACTCTTAAGGGTGGGGCCATCTGCTGGAAGAGTTCCAAGCAGCATACAGTGGCAGATTCTACATGTGAAGCAGAATACATTGCAGCATCTGATGCAGCCAAGGAAGCCATATGGTTGCGCAAGTTCATCACCGAGCTGGGAGTGGCACCTTCCATTGATGGTCCAGTTCCTATATTTTGTGATAACACTGGAGCCATAGCTCAGGCAAAGGAACCTAAAGCACATCAGCAGACCAAGCATATTCTGCGACGTTATCACCTGGTTCGAGAGATTATAGAACGAGGTGATATTGATCTTCAGAAGATTGACACAAAAGAAAATCTGGCTGACCCATTTACCAAAGTCCTCGGCATCAAAGAGTTCAATGAACACAAGTCGAAGATGGGTATTAGATACTGTGCCGATTGGCTTTAGGCTAAGTGGGAGTTGTTGGGAATTGTATCCTAAATGTCAATCGTCAGCATATTGATGATTGAATATTGTAAATAAATTGACAAATTAATAAAGTATTATTTGGCATTATTCATCATTTCATCTTCAAATGAACTCTTATATGATGAAGTCCTTAGGACTTATGTTATGATAAAGGAGGATTTATTTTTGAGTCCTTAAACTTGTTCGCGACCAAATGATATGTTGTTACTAGGACGACAACATTATCGAGATTAGGTCGTTGTGTGACATATACGTTGGTTGTCCTCTTAACCAAGGAGTGTGGAGACACTGGTATGCCATACAGGTGAAGTGTAGGAGTACATTTCACTGAACGTGACCAATTCCGGACGCTCTACTGTCGAGAGATGTTCCGAGTGGATATGGGTATAAGTTTGGCCCTCTGACCTGAGACCGCAACCTGTGACTAGCAAGCAACTCACTGTACTTTGGTACCGGACTACCTGAATTTCTAATTCAGTGACGGAAGGTCACTGGGTGCAGTCAAGTACTTGCGTAGTCAGTTGTGAGTCAAGATGGAATTGACCCCTCCTGCAAACAGGAGATAATGTCTTGTGACTAATTTAGCAAAACCTTGGCCAGGGTAATCTCAGTGAGGAGTCACGGGATATCTAAAGTTAATCACATAATGGATGTACTAATTATAGGGTTGACAGTGAGCTCTAAGTCATCCTGGCATTAAGAGTCAAAGGGATTGAATTATACAGTAACCATAGTTCAGGGTTCCAGAATATTTGCTTCGCATATATTCGGCCTATTCGGACGTCGGGTACCATTGCTAGATGGTCACATCGATTAGTGTAGGAAGTCGTTCCTATACTACCGGCTTAGGTTCGAACCTATGAGGTCACACGCATAGAAGATTCCTGATTGATCAAGAAGGCTGATGAATGATTAAGAATCATTCAGGGGTAATTTGGTCAATTCGATTGGCAAATTATCTTATAAAATAATTAAAGTAATTATCGGAGGATTAATTAGTAATTAGATTGCTAATGAACTCAATTGGATTGAGTAATTAGACTAAGGATGAGCCAAATTGAATTAGATTCAATTCTGGGCTCAATCAGGGTTTTTGACCTGATTGGATTAGGTCTGAATCAAGAGGACTTAGGTTGACCAAATTAAATTAGATTAAATTTGTGCTTAATTAGGGATTGACCTAATTGGATTAGGTTCAACCCATGGTAATTGAATCATTCTAATTGTTAGGATTTAATTAAATTAAATGGGTTTGATCTGAAACTATTCGGATCTTGAAATCCACTTGTCACATATCCATGCATGGCGCCATAAATTGATTTTTAATATGATTAAAAATTAATTTAATTTATTTAATGGTGCCATGGGACACTTGGCAACATCAGGGACCTCTTTCATCATTAGATGGGTCGAAATGGAGAGATAAATTCATGAAAAGATTGGATAAGATCAAATTCTCTCTCTTCATGACATATGCCATCCTTATCTTTATCTCACTTCTAATTAAGGTTGAATTTTGAATTTAATCACCACAAAATCACCACGTGACCCTCTAATCTGATTAGGGGCATGGGAATTTCGAAATTGAAAGAGGGAAGTGGCAACATGATGAATGGTTTAGATTAGATCAAGCTTCATCATGTAATGGCACATGAACTTGAATTTTGAATTCAAAATTCAAAACCCCACAAAATCCTCCACAAATATGGGATGGTTGGCATGAAGTTAGGTAGGAGAGCAACATTAAAAGGACCTCCATCATCTGGTGGTCGAATTCAAGGAAAAAAGAGAGAAAAAGAAGAAGAAAAAAGGGAAAAGAAAAGAGAGGAACCCTAGTTCATGCATGGAAAAATTCTGCATTCAATCTAGCTGACTTCTTCCTCCTCTAAGTCCATCGCGCCATTAGTGTTAGGGGTTCCTGATAAGAGTCTTTAGATCAGATCTAAGTCCTCTTCAATCCCTTTAAACCTTTCCTCCAAGTTCTTCCAAGAAGGCGGATCAAAAGTTGATAGTGTTTGGAAGATCAAATTTCAGCCTCAAGAAATTCTGCGCAAGCTAGCACTTCCGCAGGATTGGATCTCTTCAGGAACTTCGCGTGGACTTCTCGTAGAGGCCATTCGTGTGCGTGGCTACGAAGTCGAGGATCAGATCCACAAGTTTCATCCATCATAAAAGGTATTAATCCTACATTAATCTTTTATTATGGTGTCAAGATCTAGGTCTGATTCCCCGAGGTTTTACCCTCTTTTGGGGCTCCTCACGGAGATATCTCCAGAATCCATTCAATGGATATTCGGAGATTAATCGGAATAGAGTTCTTAAGTTTCAGATCTGATAGTTAATCATGCATGAAAGTTTTAGCATAATTGTTTAAACGATTCCGGCATAATCCTATGTGTTCTTAAGGTGCTGATTTCTAGATTTGATCTTGTAAGCATGCATGAATTAAATTATTTGATTCGATTTTTCCGCTGCGTTTTAAAACTTAAAAAGAACTACGTATGGCTTGATCCCCCTTATGAAGGGGTACGTAGGCAACCCGATCAGGTTCAGCCATGGTTTTAAAAAAAAAAAAAACCGCATGCTTAACACCGAAGAACCTAGGATTCACTTTCAGTAGATACTACCACTGAGTTCTTATAGCTTCGTTGGCTACTGCATGATATGGGTGTTCGTTTGACCAGCAGTTTCTCTCGTCATTGTGATTATATAAATACCATGCAGATTGCTCATAATGATGTATTTCATGAGTGAACGAAGCATATTAAAATAGATTGCCACTTCATTCGGCGTCATATCAAGCAAGGCACTTTTCAGTTAATACATGTCGCTTATGCGGATTAGTTTGCTGACATTTTACTAAGGCCCATCCACCAGGGCGTCATCGTGATCTGGTCAGCAAACTCAAGTTGGCATCTTCGCTACCATCCTGAGTTTGAGGGAGGATGTTAGTTGTTGAAAAGTTATGTATGAGTTGTATTGATTAGTATGTGAGTTGTATACATAAACTATATGTGAGTTGTACATAGCCGCCTTCAATTATAAAAGGTAGGCTATGGCACTATTTGTACATACATAGAAAAGAATACATCCGTCTCTCCCTACGTATCTCATTCCTCTCCCTCTACAACTCTCTCTCTCTTTTCTCTCCTTTTTTGTTAACACCTACCATTCTTACACAGCTTGTTATCATCGACTCCAAGCAAAAAAGGGATAACAAAGTCCCAGCCCAGGTGGTTGTGATTGTTTTGGGATGGTTTCTAGTTGGACCTCACATGGGAAGAGGTGAAGGGTTAAGGTCGCAATGCTAGCATCTTTCTGCTAGCAGCCGTTGGCACTCATTCCCTTAGCAAAATATGATCCAAAAGTCTTTCTTTTCAATCACTCACACAAATAGTTAAAAGGGTTGTGGCCATGAAGCCCAATCAAATTCTAGTTCTATCCAATTCTATTCAATTCTAGCTCGAACTATGTGGTTCCTAGGTTTAGATCTAGTATGGAGCAATCAGTTGGTAGGTCAAGGATAACTTAGGTCTCTCTTTAATTAGGTTGCTAGGTTGCACCTCAGGGAAAGGCCATGAAGAACATGGCAACATCATGTAGCCATGCGAAAATATGTGCATGGGCAAAGTATCATGCTACTCATGTTTTCGAGAACAATAACAGGAGAATCATCTGATAAGATTAAAGATCATAATAAAATGTTGGGGAAATGATAATACTAAGGCTCAAACAGAGGATCTCCCCTAGCATGCAAGAGGGATGCAACTAATAGGTTATAAATCTATTTTATGTTTTGTAATATGGCGCAGCAGATATTGCAATCTTTGGAATATGAGAGTAATTTTTGGATTGCTTGAGTTCTGCATGATTTGTTGCTTCACAATTATGGCAATGTTAGATCATTGATTTAGTGTTTAAAAATTTCATCTAAAAATGGAGGGGAAAAATCAAGCAAATCTTGACCTATGTAACTGTATACCATAATATATCTTGAAGAAGTCAAAGCACTTAGACATTTATGTACAACACAATCACAAGCAGTTGATATAAAAGCAAACAAATGTTCAATCAAGTCCTGGCCATGAAAACATTTATTCCAAAATAACCATTAAATTGTTATGCAAGTTAGAGTTTGGTGATTAAAAAGAGTAACATAAAAATTACTTGCTAAATTAGGTACACATCAAATTTAATAACTAACTAATATCTTAGATTTATGGACAACATAAAGCAGCTTTGTATCGAAGTATAGCTACAAATAGGAGAAAGTCTCAACACTATAAGATTACTTTGCTTAACAAAGCACTAACATATAAAAGTTATTACATTACAGAATGATATAAACATTATTTCCTCTCTATTTTTTTTTCATACTTCTCTTTTTGTTTTGCGGGGAAGGAATATTCCTTTGAGTTATGCAAGGAAGAGTTTTTGTTAAGCTTAATTTACATTTTTGATTTTTTCTCATCAATTTAACTTTTGGAGATTAATTGGTTAATTAACATGATATCGGTGCTTAGATTTGTCAGAGAAATTTGATCAGTATACTTGTACATAATTAATAATCTTATGGATCAAATTTAATTCACCTTTTGTTCCCAATTGTCAAGCGATACACATGCACCTTATTAGAAAAAAAATTATATTTTCAGAAATCAGTATGGATGATAAATTTAAATAAAAGATGCTAGAGGGCGTCCTTCCCTTCAAGAATTAGTTCGATGTTATGTGGCGGGCAAAAGTTGGTACGCTTTATGGAGATGGGTAAGCATCAATCGAGCTCCACATATCATCAAGCAAATTAATAATTGATGAAAAAGAGAAACATAAAAATTACTTGCAAAATCAGGTACACATCACATTTAATAACTAACTAATATCTTAGATTCACGAACAACACAAAGTAGCTTTGTATCGAAGTGTAGCTACAAATAGGAGCAAGTCTCAACACTATAAGATTACTTTGCTTAACAAAGCACTACCACATAAAAGTTATTACTGTTAGAAATTAATGCACTTAGAACTTGTTTTAATTACTGTTGTCTTTCCTATGTGGTCCAAGTTGTATTGTCAATGTGTCTCTTCCTTTCTCTATGATCATGTCTGCTCTTTTTAATGTTCTAGAACTATCCAACGTGTTTTGGAAAAAAATTTGAAAGCCCTGCTGTCTCTGATGTAAGTCATCTAGACATAAGAAAAAGCCCTGAAGAATATTGCCTCTGTTACACTCTGCACATCTGATTTATGAGCTCTGCTGCAGCAACTCAAGTTTGATTAAATCAGAAACTTTATTCAGATTCTTTAGACAACCAACAAGTGGTATCAAAGTTGTGTTTCGATAGATATACCTAGGCGTATTTCTCCCACAAAAGAAGACAGCAACAACAGTACCAGATGGCTTCCTCTGCTACAGAAAATCCTGCTCCTTCTTTCTCTATTATTCCAGTTTTTGGAAGTAAAAATTATGAATTTTGGAAGGTGAAAATGAGGAGTTTCTTTTGAACATTGTTGAAAAAAGTTTCGAAGATCCTGATGATGAGAGTGGACTTTCTGATGCCCAAAGGAAGAGACTTGATGCAAACAGAATGATAGATGCTAGAGCTCCCTCCAAGATTCAAAATGGAGTTTCTCCAACCATTTTTCCAAGAATTATCAGAGCCCACACAGTAAAACAAGCTTGGGAGACCTTGCAACGGGAGTTTCAAGGTGACAGTAAGGCAATAACAATAAAACTCCAATTCTCACGAAGGGAGTTCGAAAATTTAAAAATGAAGCAATTTGAATCTGTAAAAGATTATTTCTCCAGAGTCATTAATATGGTTAATCAGATGAAGATGTATGGTGAAGATATGTTTGATCAGAAGATAGTCGAGAAAATCTTAATCAGCTTGCCCGAAAAATATGATTACATTGTTGCGGCGATTGAAGAGTCTAAGAATCTCAGCACCTTATCCATTGAGCAATTGATGGGTTCCTTGGAGTCTCATGAGCAGAGGAGACAATGGCATTCTGACCAATCGATTGAAAATGCTTTTCAATCAAAGCTCAGCTTGAAGCCTCAAAGATCCTTCAAGAAAGGTGATTCAAGCAATCAACAAAGACGATGGAAGAAGAATGACTCAAAGAAGGAAGAAGGAAAATATGAGAAAGGTATGTTCTCTAATGACTCTAAAATGTCATGTAAGTCTTGCAAAAAGACAAACCATGATACATCAAGTTGCTGGCATCATGGGAAGCCTCAATGCAATCACTGTAAGAAGTTTGGGCATATTGAAAAAATTACAGATTTAAGACAAACTGTCAAGCTAACTTCACTAAGCAAAAGGATGATGATGAGGGAAATTTATTTTATGCTTGCCAAGTAGCTTGTGAAGAAAAGAATAGTGTATGGTACCTAGATAGTGGGTGAAGTAATCATATGTCACCAAATGAAAAAATATTTGTTGGTATTGATACTACAGTCACACCTAAGGTGCGGTTGGGAAATGGAGCTATTGTACAAGCCAAAGGAAAAGGAAGCATTGCTGTTGAAACTAGGAAAGGAACAAAGCATGTTCATGATGTTTTGCTTGTTCCTAACCTTGAACAGAACTTGCTAAGTATTGGGCAACTAGTGGAAAATGGCTATTGTCTCTGCTTTGAAGATGATGGCTGCATAATTTAGATTGAAAAAATAAGACTATGGCAATTGCATCTATCAAGATGGCCAAGAACAGAAATTTTTTTGTTGAATTCAAGTATAAATCAGTTTCAACTTTTAAAGGAGAAGTTGTTGAAGATTCTTGGCTATGGCATAAATGATTTTGTCATCTAAACTTCCACAGGCTAAAGCTATTAAAGCAGAAAAATATGGTGAATGGGCTGCCAGACATTGAAATCAGTTTGGATCCATGTGAAGGGTGTATAATGGGCAAGCAACAACGTGGATCATTTCCAAAACAAAGCTCATGGAGAGCAAAGGCACCATTGGAGCTTATAGACACGGATTTATGCGGACAAATGAGAACTCCCTCTTTGAATCATAATAGGTATTTTCTTATTTTTGTTGATGATTTCTCTCGGATGACCTGGGTTTATTTTTTGAAAGAAAAATCAGAGGCCTTTCTTGTGTTCAAGAAATTCAAGGCATTCCTTGAGAAACAAAGTGGCAGGACTATTAAGACTATTCGAAGTGACTAGGGAGGCGAGTACACATCAAAAAATTTTGAAGAATATTGTAAAGATGAAGGTATTTGGAAGTAACTGACGGCAGGATACAACCCACAAATGGAGTGGCCGAGCGCAAAAATCGGACTCTTGTGGATATAGCTATCTCAATGTTAAATGATAAAGGCTTACC
Organism: Phoenix dactylifera; assembly: GCF_051530095.1. Classification (NCBI taxonomy): domain Eukaryota; kingdom Viridiplantae; phylum Streptophyta; class Magnoliopsida; order Arecales; family Arecaceae; genus Phoenix; species Phoenix dactylifera. The sequence continues at coordinate 63,919,609 of NC_143190.1, read as the reverse complement.
AAAAACCTTCTGGGCTGAAGCTGTTCATACAACAGCTTATATTCTCAACAGAAGTCCAACAAAGGCGGTGAAGAACAAGACTCCAATTGAAGCTTGGTGCGGAGTCAAGCCATCGGTAAGGCATTTCAAAGTTTTCGGTTGCATTTGCTATTCACACATTCCTAGTGTGAAGAGAGCAAAGTTTGATATGAAAAGTGAAAAATGCATCTTTGTTGGATATAGCTTAAAGACAAAAGGGTATCGGCTTTATAATATTGAAACTAAAAAAATAATCATCAGTAGAGACGTTATTTTTGATGAAAAAGTTTCATGGGAGTGGACTAACAATAGAGTGTAGGAGATTCCATCTGAAACATGGGAAGTGGAGCACAATACTCCAAAAATTTCAGATGATTCCTCTCAATTTTTTACAGCCCCATCAAGTCCAAGCTCAAGCTTGGGATTGTCTTCGCCCATCAACTCTTCACCTGAAAGTCCTCCAAGAAGGATGCAAAGTCTGAGTGAAGTGTATGAGGCATGCAATTTCTCTGTCCTAGAACCTGAAAGCTTTGAAGAAGCAAAACAGCAAGAAGTTTGGATCAAGGCAATGGAAGAAGAGATGAGTATGATAGAAAAAACCATACATGGGAGCTTGTTGATCGGCCTAAAGGAAGAAATGTAATTGAAGTGAAGTGGATATACAAGACTAAGTTTAATCAAGATGGTAGCATTCAAAAGCACAAAGCAAGGCTTGTCGCCAAAAGATTTGCGCAAAAGCCAGGTATTGACTTCTGTGAAACTTTTGCACTAGTTGCAAGACTTGAAACTATAAGAACTATCATTGCTCTTACTGCTCAAAGAAGCTGGAAAATATACCAGCTTGATGTTAAATCTTCTTTTCTAAATAGGACACTTGAAGAAGAGATATACATTGAGCAACCAACAGGATTCTTAGTGAAAGGGGGAGAACATGAGGTGTACAACCTGAAAAAGGCCTTTTATGGGCTGAAGCAAGCTCTACGAGCTTGGTATAGTGAGATTGACAAGTACTTCACCAAGAAGGGTTTTAAGAAAATCCAAAGTGAACCCACTCTCTATGTCATGAAGAAAAAAGCTTCCATGTTGATAGTCTCAATTTATGTTAATGACTTAATTTTTACTAGTGATGATGAAAGCTTGATTCAAGAGTTCAAAAGAGATATAATGCAGGCTTATGCAATGAGTGACTTAGGGCTAATGCATTATATTTTGTTAATTGAAGTATTCCAAACACAAAATGAGATTTTCATTTCTCAAAAGAAGTATGCAAAAGGCATTATTAAAAAATTCAAGATGGGCATATGCATGTCAGTTTCTACTCCCTTGGTTGCAAATGAAAAGTTGAAGGATGATGGTGTTAAGAAGGCAAATGCTAAAATGTATAGAAGTTTAGTTGGTAGTCTCTTGTATCTTACAGCTACTAAACCAGACATAATGTTTGTTGTAAATTTACTTTCCCGTTACATGCAAGAACCAAGTCAGAACCATTATGAGTTCTTAGATACTTGAGAGGCACTCTTGATTATGGGATTCTTTACAAGGCTGGAGAATGTTCAAATCTAATTGGTTACAGTGACAGTGATAGAGCTGGTTGTTTGGAAGAGCACAAGTGGCTATGTTTTTTCTCTTGGTTCAGGCATATGTTCATGGGCATCTATGAAGCAGAATATTGTGGCACAATCTTCAGCAGAAGCAGAATATGTGTTTACAGCAAAAGCAACTTCACAAGTTGTGTGGCTGCGAAGAATTCTTGAAGACATTGGAGAAAGACGGGAAGAAGAAACCATATTGTTTTGTGACAACAAATCAGCCATTGCTATTGAAAAAAAATCCAATCAGTCATGATCGTACCAAGCATATTGCAATCAAATACCATTTCATAAGGGAAGCTATACAGAATAGTAAAATTCAGCTCAAGTATTTTAAGAGTAAAGAGCAGCTAGCAGATATATTAACAAAGGCACTCCCAAAGCACAAGTTTTGTTATCTCAGAAATCTCATTGGAGTTGTCAAGAAATTGCATTAAGGGAGAGTGTTGGAAGTTAATGCACTTAGAACTTGTTTTAATTATTGTTGTTTTTCCTATGCAGTCCAAGTTGTATTGTCAATGTATCTCTTCATTTCTCTATGTTCATGTCTGCTATCTTTAATGTTCTAGAACTGTCCAATGTGTTTTGAAAAAAATTTGAAAGCCCTGCTGTCTCAGATGTAAGTCTTCAAGACATAAGAAAAAGCCCTGAAGAATATTGCCTCTATTACTCTCTACACATCTGATTTATGAGCTTTGCTGCAGCAACTCAAGCTTGATTAAATTAGAAACTTTATTCAGATTCTTTAGACAACCAACAATTACATGACAGAATGATATAAACATTATTTCCTCTCTCTCTCTTTTTTTCCTTCTTCTATTTTTTGTGTGGGGAAGGATTCCTCTTAAGTTATTGTAAGAAAATGACATTGTAGAAGATCGTTGAACTTATGCTGTTGGGTAAGAAGCAAGCTTGGCAATACCGCAGAGCCCTTCCGGTGCAGCAACATCACGCTGGATGCGCATGTATCCCATCTCACCCCAAGTTGTACCCCATGAATTCTTTACCAGCCAATATTTAGTCCCATCCTCAGCTGTCCCGTAACCAACAGCGGTCACAGCGTGGTTCATATTCGTTTCACATGCACCGGTGAAGATGCCACCTTTGTAGTGGCGGAAGTCTTGTCCACTACCATCGATGCCAACTGAAACAGGCTGGTTCGTGACGGCCTGCAAGAGCGAGGACTCGTCATTTGCAGGCACGCTCTCGTAGCTGCCGATAGTAGCTGCCGATGATGATGCCCTGTTGGTGTCACAAGTGCCATCATTTGCCCTGTAAGGGTAGTTATTTTCAGTTGTTATCCCTCCATTATTAATGACGTATTGGAAGGCACCAGTCATAAATCCCCCGTGGCATCCGTGGTTTCCATCGTTAGCATCACAGTCCACGAGTTGTTGCTCCGACAGATAGACCAAGTTGCCGGTCTTGATTTGAGTAATCGCTTCAATGGCAGCCACAGAAGAGAATGCCCAACAGCACCCTACGTACGTACATGTTGTTGGTTAGATAACTTGTTTGTGAGCCATGTTAATTACTTGATGACATCTTTCATGTATCCTGTTGTTCTTTAAATTTAAATAACTCATTGTACGCCATATCTTACCGCACGAGCGTTGATTCTTGACGGCAGTAACTGCACCTCTGGTTCTCCAGTCCATGCTGTGAGGCGCGTCGGTCAGGTTGGCGTACTGAAAGCTTCCTGTCTTGGACTCCATAGGCATGGGCTTGAATCCAAGGTGAGAAGCCTTGAACTCCCCGTTGGTCATGTCGGCAAACTGGTTGAGGCCAAGCTTATACTTGCGATCGCCAGCTCTATTGACAGACTCGATGTACTCGTAGTTGTCCCTGAAGATTTGGAATCGTCGCTCCTTCTCTGCTGCGTCCATGTAGACCCGCCCATACTGAACCATCCACTGCTCGTGCCTCCTCGACATAGGCTCGTCAGCAATGCCATGAGCCGTGGCTCCAGAGACCCAAACACCCAAGACCATCAACGTGAGCACAAAGCATTGGTGAGCCATTGCTGTGGAAACACTTGATTTGGAATGGTGCAGCAAAGAGCAAGGGTGGCTTGAGTGTTTATATAGTGGTTTGCCTTGGAAGAAACCTGTTGTGACACGGTTCAGGAGAAGACTGGTGTCGCCTCGTGAACCACAATATAATGATCCAAACGAGCATTTTGTGCACCCAATTTCGCTCTGGGTTGCTATGTGTGGCCTCCTGTATAGCGCATCTTGTTGCATGTGAACGAATCTTTAGATGTCCGACCTCCATGATCAATAATTTGGCTTTTCTTCCTCGATCGTCCTCAGTCTTTTTCCTGATTAAAATATCTTGGGTAGCTTGTGATGGCTTGTATAGCGCATCTTGCAATTGATTAAGACATACAGTAATTGGTCCCTCATCGAAGTAGACGGGTGTTGGGTCATAGTGTCATGTTTTAGAGTTTCTCCGAGAATGGATACACGGGATGTCATAGTCAAGCACCGATGACCGGAAAGGAGTCAACAACATGCAACGAAGACGTAAGGTAATCAGCATCTTACGTTGGTGGTTTAAAAAAAAAATAAAGGAGGCTACCAGAATGATTATGCATTGTCAAGTCTTTGGCGTGGTACAAATATAATGTAATAACACATATTGACTTGTGTATGAGCCCTATACCAAAAACGTATACATGATGGCCAAAACATAAATAATTGACACCACCCAAAATTATAATGGATTGAAAAATAATTTGCATAAGAATTGTTATAAAATACAAGGATATTTATAATTTGGTCACTTAGCCAATAATTTAAATATTGATGGAATTATTTACACATTTTATCTCAATGGAGAGATTGATTATAGAGATAGTTTCTTCATTTTTACCTATGATTACTAAGTTTGCAAGTGACGTAGGAGGAAGAAAAGGGTAAAAGAAGTACCAAAGACATGGATTAGATAAAAGAAAGAAACTAAATCAACCTCCACGCAATTTGATTCATAGATTCTTGATATGTGTAACTAGAAAAATTAAAATACAGCCACAAAAATCTTTAGAGTTGGTCAGGCTTTCATTGTAGAGAAAACATATAATATCATGATAAAAGCCTAAGAGAGCCCATTTAGTATAAGTATCATTACAGTTGTTCTAAAAATTGACATTGGTTCAAAATGAAGCTTTACTGTTGCTTTTAATCATATAAATTAGAATTATTTTTAGCCAGAGTTTTTTGAGTTATGGTTGCAAACAGTTCGATTAATGCTTCATACCATCCCGAACTCAGCAGCGCTGCGACAAATTTCTTGCTGACTCTGGGCCCCATTTTCCCAAGTTGAATCTGATTACAATTGAAAGTGATGCTCATGTCCAGATCGTGATGACAGCCGCCGCCGAGGGAAAAGGTGAAAGAAGCAATTAGTTAGCCTTGGACCCTCTGCTTGAACAGCGGTCGGAGGGAGACCAGGCCATGCAGCGAGGCTTTATCGGACGTTGAGATCCCCTTGGCCGGACGCTTCGATTGCTTGCGATAGAAATTGACGGGAAAGGAAGAGGCTACCGACGCTTCACGGCAATTTTGGGATTATCACAAGATTTTTTTTTTTTTTTTGAATCCAAAGGATTCTTTGGTTTTATTCTATGTTGATTTGAGATACAACCATCTCGTTTATCAAAAAAGAGAATGTTTTCTTCTTATTCCTCTATCAGAATGTTGCATATATAAGATTACATGCCGAGGAGTACATGCCAGGCAACATGATTTGATATGTTTTTAAGTGAAATTTCCTGTGCATGGAAGTGATTTTTAATATTCTCTTTCTCAGGAAAAGTGATTTTGATATGCTGATGAGGAACATGGAAATGCATATGTTGGTAGTTTCTGATGGGAACGAGTTCCCATCCTACGGTTACTTACCAATTTGGTTGCGACATACTTTGCTTGTTCTCGAAGTCCGAATCGCAAGCTTTACCTCACAAACCTCAGCGTCCTCCTATAGCATTATCGGGTAACAAAATTAAAACTATATCCTCCCTTTTCAAGGGAGAAAAATTAAGCTGCTAGATTCCCTTTCCAATATATTCGCTCACCAAAGAAGCAACACTTGTGAGTTCCTTTTGATAGTTTGTTCTCTTTTATTTGCGAAACATTATGATGGTCATGTTTATTGAGTGATTAAAAAGCAATAGCTCTTTATCGATAAAAAAAGAATATATATATATATATATATATATATATATATATATATATATATATATATATATATATATATATATATATATATATATATATATAACACTAGCTCACAACTTACAAAAAATTTATAACAAATCATAGCTGATGGGTCAAGCCACTCTTTTTTCTTTTGTTCAGGGCCCTTGCTGATTCTGGGTGTCAGGCTAAACACTCCATTGGGCCTGGATCTAGGATTTTGCGCACCTTCCTGGGCTCAAAACAATGCCTTGTCCTATGCCATGCATTGAACTAGGACCAAGCCTATATTTTCTGGTGAAAAGGAAGTTATACTTTTCAACTGAAAAAAATGGACCTTGCCGCATCCTATCAATATCAACTACTTCAGTCTATAATTACTTAATACATTAAGTTAGAAGCAGGCTGCAAATTAGATCGAACCAATATGTTTTAAAATGTACTTAATCTAAAGACAGAAGGAGCTACATTTCTAGTGATACTCCTAGTGGCAGTTCTTTTAAAAAAAAGAAGAGCACCGTAGGAGCCACATTGGAAATGGCAAACCTAATTTGTTAGATCTATGCTCTTAACTGATAAATGTAATTTATAATAAGATTGTCAACAGATCAAATCAGAATTTAACATTCATACACAAAAAGAAAAAAAGAAAAAAACTTAATTTCTTCTTTTAGTTTATCCAAGCAAACCCACTTCATTAAAAGATCATATTGTGAATAATCAATCCAAACCTCAACAAGCAAACCAAAATACGAGATACACCTATGCTATAAAGTTTAATCCTAGATTTGTATAAAAATCCAAGATCATATCATGAATTACTTAAATTAAATATGAGCACAATTTTATGCTTCAAATTTAGATAGAAGAAATGTCAGCATGATTGAAATTAAGATTGATCCATAAACACAAGCTGACCCAAATAGCCAATATCATATGGAAATAGAAGAAAGTTTTTGAATTCAGGTAGTTTGGTAACAAGCCAGCATCGCACCGCCATAGAGCTCTTCAGTCGCATCAACATCTCATTCCATCCTTATGTATCCACTCTCACCCCACAACTTAACTCATAAGTTCTTCACTAGCCAATACTTAGTCCCATCGACAATCTTTCCATCGCCAACAGCAGTAACACCATGGTCCAATTCATTTCCACAGTCACCAATGAATACACCACTTTTATAGAACTAAAAGTCTAAGGCCCTGTTTGGGGGAGCTGTTGGTAGTAGAGCTTTTGGAAGTAGAGCTGTCTGAAGTGGAGCTTTTATAAAAAGATGTTTGCTGTTTGGTAACTACATTTCTAAAGTGCTGTGGCACTTTAACATGTATTTGGTAAACAAACTGAGAAAGTACTTTTGTATGACGAATTGACCATAAAAGACATTACTAGTATTATACAACAAAGTATAATAAAATATAATATGTATTAATATATAAATATATGATATAGTATAATATTAATATAATGTAATATAATATTATTATAATATAGTACTATAGCATTGTATACTATAGGATAATATTTAGTTATAATATTAAATTATTTAATATAACATATCAATGTATTATGATATAATGTAATATAATATTATATTTATAGTATAATACAATAATAAATATATAAAATATTATAATTATTAGTGTAAATTCATTTTCACCCTTCTAATGACCATTTATCTCTCTAACAAATTTTCTAGCTTAGTGATAAAATTGGTTAAATAATTACGAATATTTTTATTTATTTATTTTATTATTATTTTAATTCATTAAAATATATTTATTTATTTATTTATCTATTCATTTATATACATATTTATTTATGCATTTATTTATTATCTTATTTATTTATTTATTTATTTGTTCATTTATATACATATTTATTTATTTATTTATTTATTTATTTATTTAATTTTCTTTTCTTTTTCTTTTCTTTTTTTTTCCTTCTCTTTTTTTTCTTTCCTTTTCTTCTTTTTCTTTCCTTTTCTTTTTTTCTTTTTCTTTTCTTTTTTCTTCTCTTCTTCCCCTTATTTATGCATTTATTTATTTATTTATTTCTTTTATTTTTTTTCTTTTCTTTTCTTTTTTTTCTTTTTCTTTTATTTTTTCTTCCCTTCTTCTCCTTCCTTCCTCTATTTCTTTCTTCTCCTTTCTTCTCCTCTCAGGAAGTTGGCGGCGCTAAAGGGGGCCGGGACGCAGCCGCCGCGGGAGGGGGACGGGCCATGTCCGGCGGCAGCCGCAGCTCGCTAGCAGCAGTCTCGGCGGAAGGGAGCCGAGGTGGCTCACCCACCACCACCGCGGGCGGACATCGCCGCCCCACAGCTGTCGGCGCACGTCGCCGCAGACGGACGCCGCTGCCTAAAAGAGTACCCTGCTGCCGACTGCCATGGGAGCTTCGCTGTGGCTCGCCTCCTCTGTCCTGCAGTTGGGACGCCGTGGTCCCGCGGCTAGCGGAGGCCTGACCACCCCACAGCCGAGCTCGGCCACTCACGGGCCGACCGCGCACCACGGGTGGCATCGCGATGACCTGCGGAGGGGTCGCCTGTCACAGATGGTGGCCTACGTCGTGGCTACCACCGTGGGCAGCCATGGGTTCACCAAAAAAAAAGAAATGGCCGGCGGCGTTGAGAAGAAGAAGGAGATAGAGAGGGAGAGAGAGAGGGAAGGGTGAGAGAGGCAGAGGTGGTGGGATGGAGAGTTTTGGAAGAAAAAAAGGGGACTTTTAAATAGGAATATTTTGGTCAAAAAAATAACTTTCTGACATAACTGAAAACAGCATTTTCGAAAAGCTTCAAAATGGAGTTTCTCGCAAAAAGCTGTTTTCAGGTTTTTGGAAAAAGTAAAACAGCTTCTCGAAATATTTACCAAACACTTTTTTTAATCCAAAAGTACTTTTGGAGGGCCAGAAAGTGCTTTTTAGCCCTCCAAAAGCTCCTCCAAATGGGGCCTAAGTCACCAGCATCGATAGCAACTGAGACTGGCCAGCTGGCCATAGCCTTCAAGAGGGCTGACTCGCTATTTGCAAGGACATCTTCAAAGCCACTAATTGTGGCTGCGCTTGTGGATGCCTTGTTGGTGTTGCAACTTGCAAGTGCCATCTGGTGCCTAGCAAAGTGTTGCCCAAGGAGACAACCCAAGAGGGGGGATGAATTGGATTTGGATTAATTATTGACAAATTAAAACTTGATTAGTAAATAATTAAATCTAATGCAAACAGGTTAATTAAGCTACTTGATGAGAAGATTGGAAGAGATAAATAGCCAATGCAAACACAAGAAAATTTTATAGTGGTTCGGAGCCAACCCTTGCCCCTACGTCCACTCCCCAAGCTTCACTTGGGAGTTCACTATAATCCCTTGGATTACAGCTGGTTGTTTTACAAAATCACAACCCAACTTGTTGTTTTTGCGAGATCACAACGAACTCGGTCGGTTTTCACAGGCTCACCGACTAGAACCATCCGATTGTTTTTTCGGGATTACAATCAAACCCTTACATCGTTAGTTTTATCCTCGGGTCACCAACAAACCTTACAACAATCAAGTAAGAAAAATAGTTTGGGAAAAGATACAAGGAAAGCTTCTTAAAAAAGCAAATATGAATCAATATGAATAGAATAAAGTTAGAAGCCCTCAAACAGATTTCGGAAGAGGAAGTAGGGGCTTCTCGAACTCTGAGTCTCCTCTTTGAGTGCACTGAAGATTTGATGTCAGAAGAAGAGCCTTGAATGCGAAGGAAAAACTTCTAAGAATGAATTGAATGCGTTTCTTCCTTCTTTTGCTTGTCTTTTCTCTCAATGGACTTTTGGTAGTTGGAAATGCCTTAATGCATAGATGGAGTAACTCTCTTGTTGTCTACTACTGTTTTCTCTGGCTATTTAAACTGTTCTCCACGAAAAATAGCTGTTAGAGACTGATTTGTAGCCGTTCTGCACAGTCTGCACCTCCTGATAAAGTATCCGTTGGGATCGGAGTCGACTCGCTCGATCTGAAGTCGACTCGGCTGTTGTTGAAGTCGACTCATGCTTTACTGGAGACGACTCACCCACTGTTCAGGATTTGAATTAAAGTGATGCCCCAACCTGGAGTCGACTCGGTCCAAGCCTGGAGTCGACTCGCCAAGATCTGGAGATGACTCGGCATTTTGGAGATGGCTCGTTCTCAGGATTTTAGAGATCTATTTTTCTGCATTTCTCTCTCGAGTCGACTCGGGTCCTCTTGGAGTCGACTCGGCTCTCAGAGCCCGAAAACTCGATCCTCTGTCTGTTGATCTGAGCTGCCTCGGAGTCGACTCGCACTTTCTTGAGGTCGACTTGGCTGACTTGGGGTCGACTCTGGAATTCTCGGAGTCGACTTGTTCATAGGATCACTGAGTTTGGTTCTCTGCCTTTCAGTCTGCTTTCCTCTGAGAGTCGACTCTGGCATAATTAGGAGTCAACTCGCCAAACATTGGAGTCGACTCGCATCCTTCTGGAGTCGATTCGGTAACAGGGTCTACAAAATACTTCTCTGTCTTTCTGTCTGTTACTCCTTGGAGTCGACTCGGATCTGTAGGGAGTCGACTCGCCAAGCATTGGAGTCGACTCGAAGCCTTCTGGAGTCGACTCGCTGACAGGGTCTGAAAACCATCTTTCTGTCTTTCTTTCTGTTCTCAGACAGAGTCGACTCGTAGAGTATCAGAGTCGACTCGAGCTCGTGCTAGAAACTCTGAGCCAATTGGAGTCGACTCGAGAGTCAGCCGTTGGTTCAAATAGGGTTCAATACTTGTCCAATTTATTTTGAACCAAAGCTTGAGGCACTTAATTGAAAATATATAAATATATGCCTGAAATACTAGATTGAATTTATTAGTATAACATAAGATATACTCAAATACTTTGAGCTCATCAAAATCAAATAGGAGTTTAATCAATCACTCCACAATCTTCCTCTTTTTGATGATGACAAAACATTGAGTATTTGTAAAGTGAATTGCTCAGACATGAATTGACTTGTAGTAAAGTTTCAAAAATGAATTCAAATGTCTAGTCATTTAGTATATCCAAAATTGAAAGGTATGAGTCAGTAAACTTTAAAATTAAGGCTCCCCCTTTTATTTGGAATTATATAAGTCTTCAAAGCATACACTCAATTGTTTGGCTTATATTCTTTCAATTTAAATTGCTTATAATTTCGATTCTCCCCCTCAATATTTTCATTCTCTTTTGTTCGAACTTTGTTTAGATTTTTTTATTAAACTTCTTTTGATTAGAGAGGAGAAAATCTGACAATTTGATCTTTAATATGATTCAACTAATCTTCGAATATTTCTTGAATAGATTCTGGAGATTACTCCTTGAGGAGCCCCAACAGAGAAATAATCAGCCTCGAGGTATTGAATCCACTAAGAACAAATTACATTTTTTCTTAAAAATGTTTCTTTTGTTTATATCCCTTTGCTTAAGAATGTTTCTTTTGTTCATATCCCTTTTTGTCATCACATCAAAAACCACATAAAACATAAAGAGATAATAAGTCAAATTGCACAGATTTTTGAAGGAAAATCTCTATTCATTATAGCAAGTACAAAAATGAATACATATCAGAAAAGTCCTCAAGGGACTGTACATCATAAAATCAAAAATACACTAGGGTCGTCTAGTAGTAGAGGATGTAGCTCCCGTACTCAGTCTAGTATGTCGCATGACCAAGCTTATCCCCTCAGACACATTTCCTAGTTGTGTGATGATCTCAGAGGTGGCCTTAGAATGTATCTCAGTTAGCTGGGTCACATTCTCCTGAATAGTGTCAAGCTTGAAGATTAAGGCATTTGCAAGCCTTTCCGCACCTTGACTTTGCCTTCCAAGCTCCTCTCTGATGCTGTCTCGCATCTGTCTCGTGTCTTCCTTAATGGCTTGAAGGCTCAAATATTGACCCTGGACCAAGTTCCTCATTTGAGACATCTCCTCTCTAACCTCTGCGATCATCATAGATACGGCTGCTGTGGAGGGGATGACATCAGTGGAAGGAGCACTAAGTGGACCTCGCAGCTCTCTCACTATCTCATCTCTCAGCTTCCGGAGCTGCTCAGGGTTGATCCTGACCTCTAGGGGCTGCTGAGGTGGTGGAGCTGTAGATGGTCCAGCTGAAGTGGATGGTTCAGTTGGGAATGAGGGACCAGAAGTGGATGGAAAAGTGAGAGGAGCTGTGTAGTGGTCCTGGTCATGGTCAGGGCTAGGTGAATGGTGAGTAGTAGGGTCAGATGGTGTGGATGAAGATGTTTTCCTAATCCAAACTCCTTCTACTTTATGGAAGCCCATTATGTGAAGAGTCCCCTCACCCATATGATCAGTGTGCTTGAGGGAGCGTGTGGGTTCTCCCTCAAGGATAGGGACCTCTAATTTCCTAAAGATAAGTGTAAAGAGCATACCGTAGGGAAGACTTAGCCTAGACTTATCTAAGGGTTCACAGAGATACCTATAGATTAGCTTTGGAAAGTTTAGGAAAATGTCATGTAGAATGTAGAACATCAATGCTAGGTCCTTTTCTAAGATAAAGTCAAACCGACCAGTCTTAGGAAAAAGGGTCCTAGATATGATGCTCAAGAGGAGTCGCATTTCAGCCGAAAGCTGATTTGCAGACACCTCCTCTATGGGGGATTGGGGTGGTCTCCCTAAAATGGCCGTAAGGGCCTCTGTCCTGTCTGTGGGATGTGTGGGAGCGATCCCATCACGAGACAAGTGGAGGACCCTAGTAATGCAATCTTTTGAAATGAGAATGGGGACATTGGCCACTACCCCTTGGACTCCATCGCCACCCCTTGCGACGGTCCCATAAAATTCTCTAACTAACCCTGGGTAGGTAGGGAGGTCAAGAGAACAAAAATATTCTAAGTTTTGGGCTCTAAGGTGATGCTCTAGGTTGAACCCTTCCCGGGAGAGTAAGTCAAAGTTGACTTGTCTCCCGGTAGAGACAATCCTCCCGGCGCACGGTTGCGAGGGAACCGTCCTAGACGGAGAAGGAACCGGAGGTGGTGGCCTCATGGGTTCGTTTCTCACCTTGGACCATCTCTCGGCGCCGCTCGCGGAGAGAGGTCTCTTCCGGCTCGGGACAACTGCTTTTCTAGGCATTTCGGCCTAAAACCGAGGAAAGGACAAGAGAAAATGGGTGAAACCACGAGAGAAAGGGCCGAAAATAGGTCGGGGTCGATATAGGAGACGACTCTAGGGCTTGTGAATAGTGGCGGCTGAAAATAGAAGTGAAGAAAAAGATATTTTGCCTAGGGTTAAAAGTCAGATTTTCGACCTCGAGTCGACTCCGGTAAGGCGCGAGTCGACTCCTCCACGAGCCGACTCTAAAATCTATTCGAGTCGACTCGAACTCTGGCACACGCTTAGAGTCTTAATCAACTCTGCTCAAAATGTAAGAAATGTAGAAATCCTTAGAATTTATACAATGATTTGATGATCACTGACGTAAAATCCTATATCCAACATAAACTAATCATCAAAATTAGTGAATTATAGGGAAGTATCAGTCGAATGGATCAATCACTCCTAATCCTCTTCTAAGAATACAAAAATGATCTTCACTTAAGGGTTTTGTGAAGATGTCAGCAAGTTGATCATCAGTACCTACGAATTCAAACACTACATTACCATTTAATATATGATCTCTTATGAAGTGATGTCTTATCTCAATATGCTTTGTTCTTGAGTGTTGGATTGGATTTTTAATCAGATTTATGGCGCTTGTGTTATCATAGTTTATGAAAATCTTATTTTGTTTAATGCCATAATCTTCAAGTTGTTGCTTAATCCATAAAATTTGAGCACAACAACTTCCGGCAGCAACATATTGGGCTTCAGCCGTAGATAGTGCAACCGAGTTTTGTTTCTTGCGAAACCATGAGATCAAGTTTTTTCCTAAGAACTGACACGACCCGCTGGTGCTCTTTCTATCAAGTTTGCAACCAGCAAAGTCGGAATCAGTGTACCCTACTAGATTTATGTTTGATTCTTTAGAGTACCATAATCCTATATCTTTTGTTCCTATTAGATATTTAAAAATTCTTTTTACTGCGATTAGGTATGATTTCTTAGGATTAGATTGATACCTAGCACAAATGCATACACTAAATATGATATCAGGTCTGCTTGCTGTAAGATATAATAGTGATCCAATCATACCTCTGTACAGTTTTTGATCTACGGACTTACCTGATTCATCTTTGTCTAACTTGCGTGATGAGCTCATGGGAGTGCCAATTGATTTGTTTCCATCCATATCAAACTTCTTTAGCATTTTCTTGATGTACTTAGCTTGATTGATGAAGATTTCCTCCTTAGATTGTTTGATTTGAAGTCCGAGAAAGTAGTTCAATTCTTCTATCATGCTCATCTCAAATTCACTCTACATTAATTTAGCAAATTATTCGCAAAGGCAATTATTAGTAGCACCGAAAATAATGTCATCTACATAAATCTGTACTACCAGCATATCTTTATTTTTCCTTTTCAAGAATAGGGTTGTGTCAATATTTTCTTTAGAAAATTCATGGTCTAATAGAAATTTACTAAGTCTTTCATACCATGCTCTAGGAGCTTGTTTTAGACCATAAAGTGCTTTGTTCAATTTGTAAACATGATTGGGTATTGATGATTTTCAAAACCAGGAGGTTGTTCCACATACACTTCCTCATTAATATACCCATTTAAGAAAGCACTTTTTACATCCATCTGAAATAATTTAAAGTTTTTGAAACATGCAAATGCTAGCAACAATCTAATTGCCTCAAGTCTAGCCACAGGAATAAAGGTCTCATCAAAATCTATACCTTCTTCTTGATTATATCCCTTTGCCACTAATCTAGCCTTGTTCCTAGTCACAACTCCATTTTCATCAAGTTTATTTTTATACACCCATTTGGTTTCAATTATTGAGTAATCAGAGGGTCTTTCAACTAAGTTCCATACTTTGTTTCTTGTGAATTGGTTAAGTTCCTCTTGCATAGCATTTATCCAATCTACATCACTTTCAGCTTCATCAAGATTTTTAGGTTCTTGATATGAAACAAATGCAAGATGATTATTTAAGTTTCTAAGTGAGGCTCTAGTTCTAATGGGCTGAGTTGGATCATCTAGGATTAACTCTTTAGGATGACCGTGAGCATACCTCCAAGCCTTAGTAAGTCCATATTCAGCCATTACCTCTTGGCTTATTGAGCCCTCTTCAATTTGCTTTGGTTCATCTTTTTGTACGATCATGTCATCCATCTTTTCTTCAATTATTCCTACATCATCATCAAATGCTACTCTCTTGCTGGAGGAAGCATCATTAGACTCATCAAAAACAATATGAATGGATTCTTCAATAATAAGGGTTCTTTTGTTGAAGACTCTACAAGCCTTACTTGATGTAGAGTATGTTGACCCCCTAATGGATTTTGATGAATACAAAACACTAGAGTATAATTCCCTTTATCTTAACAATTTATTTGAGGATTTCAGGTGTTTAATTAAGAATATTGTTAAGAAATGTCTAGGCAAGTTCCCATGTTTTTTAAAGATTTATTGAAGAATTTTTGAGTTGAAGAAAACAGATCAGGGGCAGTCGAGACGTCTCCGGGTTGTCCCAGAGACGTCTCTGGCACGAACAAGAAGAATTGGCACGTCTGGAGACGTCCCCGGCACCTGGCGAGGCGTCTCGCAGGGTCGGAGTCGACTCCCGACTCTGCGGAGTCGACTCTCTCAGAGACGGCAGAAAGGCCGATTTCAAGGGATGCGCGCGAGTCATCTCCGAAGGACGCGGAGTCGTCCCCACGAGTAAAAAAAGCAAACTTCTCGAGTCGTCCCCAGAGAGCACGGAGTCGACTCTCTCAGGGGATTCTAGAGGACGTATTTTTCATTGATAAAATGGCAGAGTCGTCCCCGACGTCGCGGAGTCGTCCCCATGCATAAAGCACAAACATCCCGAGACGTCCCCGTAAAGTGCCGAGCCGACTCTCTCAGAAAAACAAAAAAACAAGAAGTCAAGGAGTTCTTCTTCGGAGTCGTCCCCGTAAAGCGCCGAGTCAACTCCAAACAACGTCAAAAGAAATTTTATACAGCCGAGACGTCTCACGTTCAAGCGGAGACGTCTCCAGAGCGCCTGAGACGCGACTGACACACTTTTACAGGTAAATTTGAATTTCAAACGGTCATATTTTTGTGTCTAACGGATCTATTGCTTTTTGGGCTATAAAAGAGAGCTTTTAAGTGCCTTCCAACAACTTCTCACCAACCAAAACACAAGATCATTCAAGAGAGAAGAAAGAGAAAGAGGTTCAAGGGAGTTAGTGCTTTCAAGAGAAGAAATCAAGTGCTTTCAAGCTTTTCCATCTGATTTCGTGCTCAACTACTCACTCCCACTCGGCATTCAAAGCTCACATTTAAGCCAACGCGATCCACATCGGAAGAGCCACCATTACCCACGCTTCCAACGGCAAAAGGGTTCTTCCGGGTTTTGATATTTCTCATTGTTATATTTGCTTCATTAAGAGCTTTTAAATCTTTGTAAAACATTTCATTATTGTGCTTGTTCCAGTCAAGGGACTTGGAACAAGGGAAAGGCGTCCCAAGCCTAGGTGAAATTGGGGGATTGTAGGGTTCGTTGTTAGCCCGGGGTAAAACAACGAGTTGAGTAGTGCACTCGCAAAACTACCGTACTGTAATAGCTGATTATAGTAGAAATTTCCAAAGGTGTTTGGGGAGTGGACGTAGGAGCAGTGGAAGCTCCGAACCACTATAAATCTTTGTGTGTTTGCGTTTGACTGTGGTTGCAACTTTAATTACACCTTTGCACATACACTTGTGTGTTTTGTTTTAATTAGTCAAAAAGTTTTAAAACACCCAATTCAACCCCCTCTTGGGTGACCATCTCTGGGCAATAAGTGGTATCAGAGCCGGTGCTCTGTGTATTCCTTGAAGACCTAACCGTCTTAGCCAAAGATCTAGATGGCAACACCCTTCAACAATGTTCCTGCTGAGGGGCAGGCAACCAATAGACCTCCACTCTTCAATGGGACAAATTATTCCTATTGGAAGACTAGAATGAGGATTTTTATTCAAGCACAAGATTATACCTTGTGGAGAGTTATAATCAAGGGACCACACGAACCATCTCACATGGTTAATGGCATTCAAGTTTCCAAACCTAAGGAGGATTGGGATGAGAATGATAGTAGGATGGTTCAACTCAATGCTAGAGCCATGAACTCATTATTTTGTGCTCTAGATGTAAATGAGTTCAATAGAGTCTCCACCTGTAGTTCCGCCAAGAAAATATGGGATAGGCTTGAAGTTACCCACGAGGGTACAAATCAAGTCAAAGAGTCTAAAGTGAACATTCTAGTTCGCAAATATGAGCTATTTAGGATGGAACGCAACGAAACCATTTCATGCATGTTCACACGCTTCACGGATATAATAAATGGTCTAAAAAATTTGGGTAAATCTTACACTAACCCAGAACTTGTGAGTAAAATTCTCAGGTCCTTGCCAAAAGCTTGGAAAGCGAAGGTCACGGCGATTGTAGAAGCTAAAGACCTCAACACATTGGGACTTGAACAACTATTGGGCTCATTGATGATGCATGAGCTCACAATGAAGCAACATGAAGAAGATTTGCCAAAGAAGAAGACAATCGCACTCAAGGCTACTTCGAGTGTTTGTGAAGAAGAAAGTAGTGAGAGTGAAGAAGAAAGCGAAGATGAGGACTTGGGCTTAATAGTAAGGAAGTTCAAGAAATTCATGAGAAGAAAGAAACCCTTCCCAAGAAAGAAGTTTGGAGGGAGAAATGATTGGAAAAAGGAAAAAGAAAAAGAAAGAGACCCAATCATATGTTATGATTGCAAGAGACCGGGACACATCCGTTCCGAATGCCCTCAACAGAAGAAGCACTATGGAAAGAAGAAGAAGAAGGCGTTGAAAGCAACTTGGGATGATAGCGACACATCCTCCTCCGAGGAGGAGAAGGAAGAGATCGCCAACTTGTGTTTCATGGCATTCGACGACGATGAGGTATGTCAAAGCTCGACTACAAATTTTACTTTAGAAGAATTATATGAAGCTTTTCAAGAGTTCATGAGTGATTGTAGTATGTTAGGAGCAAAGAATAAAGAATTAAAGGCCTCCAATCAAAAACTAAAGGATGACATTAAAAACCTATTGATTGAGAAGGAGAGCTTTGAAAATGTTAACACCATTGACCTAGAAAATAAAAATTCAAAACTTAGCATTGAAAATGAAACGGCAAAAACACTAATTAAGGAATTAAATCTAAAAGTTGATTTCCTACTCAATAGTAATACCTCACTTGCGCAAAATGTTGAATCCCTTAAAAATGATAAGGAAGAATTGGCTAAAGAAAATTTGGTTCTTAAAAATGAGGTACATAAGTACAAACCAATTGTGGAGAAATTTACACATAGCTCTGAAAAATTAAATCTTATTCTATCCAATCAAAGAGCTGTTTTTAATAAAGCCGGATTAGGATATAAAACTAGCAAACAACAAAAATATCTAAAGAATTTTTTTGTGAAAGCAAAAGATATCAAGACTGAAAAACCTACATGCTTTCATTGTGGGAAGAGTGGACATAAAGCCTATTCTTGCATTCAAAGAAAGATTCAAACTAACAAGAATACTTTTGTAAAAGGTAAAAACACAACTAAAGTGTGGGTGCCTAAGGGAACCAACTACACTAACCAAGAAGGACCCAAGAAAACTTGGGTACCTAAGAGCTTCACATGATTATTTTGCAGGTATGCCTTGCAGCCGGGAGTAAAAAGAGAATGTGGTATCTTGATAGTGGTTGCTCAAGGCATATGACCGGTGACAAGAGCCTTTTCGTCACCTTGAAATCGAAAGAAGGAGGAGCAATCACATTTGGAGACAATGCTAAAGGTCAAATCACTGGCATTGGTAAAATCTCCATATTACCCTCCTCATTTATCGACAATGTATTGTTAGTTAATGGATTAAAACATAATTTATTAAGTATAAGTCAATTTTGTGACAAGGGCTTTAAAGTGTCTTTTGAATCTTCACTATGCATAATTAGTAGTCCAGTTGACAATGAAATCATACTTACGGGGCATAGGCGTGGAAATATTTACATGGTAGATCTTGATGATCTCACCATGAAGGATGGCCAATGTCTTGTAGCCATGGATGCCAAAGTCAATGAGACTAGCTGGTTATGGCATCGTAGGTTAGGGCATGCTAGCATGGATTTAATTTCTAAATTGATTACAAAAGATCTAGTCAAAGGACTACCAAAAATAGACTTTGAAAAGAACAAAATTTGTGCTGCATGTCAATTAGGAAAACAAACAAGAAATTCTTTCAAGTCTAAGAACATAGTCTCAACATCAAAACCCCTATAACTAATTCACATGGATTTATTTGGACCCACTAGAACTGCTAGTCTAGGGGGTAAGAAGTTTGGTCTTGTAATTGTTGATGATTTTTTACGTTTTACATGGGTTTCATTTCCTGCACACAAAGATGAGTCCTTTCCCGCTTTTATCAAGTTTCATAATAGGATTTCGAATGAACTCAATCTTAAACTAAAAGCAATTAGGAGTGATCATAGTACCGAGTTTGAAAATCAGCATTTTGAAAAATTTTGTGAAGAAAACGGTATCAATCACAATTTCTCGGCACCTAGGACACCCCAACAAAATGGGGTGGTGGAAAGGAAGAATCGCACACTAGCAGATATGGCTCGTACCATGTTGTGCGAATCGGATCTACCAAAGTACTTTTGGGCTGAAGCAGTAAATACTGCTTGTCATATTTTAAACCGTGCTTTAGTTAGATCTATCTTAAAGAAAACACCTTATGAGTTAATGAAAAATAAGAAGCCCAATATAAGCTATTTTCATGTTTTCGGTTGTCGCTGCTTTATTTTAAACAATGGAAAGAACAATCTAAGTAAATTTAGTTCTAAATCAGATGAGGGGATCTTCTTAGGTTATTCCTCATCTAGTAGAGCATACAGGGTCTTCAACAAGAGAACTCTCGTTGTTGAAGAATCCATTCATGTTGTTTTTGATGAAGCTAATGGAGACTCTTCTAGAAAAGAAGAAGATTGTGATGCAGGTATACTTGAAGACAGAATGAAGGAATTCTCTATACAAGATAAACAACATGAGGATGAGATCAAGGAAGATACAATTCAGCAAGGTGAAGAAGATCAACCTCCAACGAGAAATCAAGATCGTCCTAAGGAATGGAGGTATGCACATGGTCATCCAAGGGATCTAATCCTTGGTGATCCCTCACAAGGGGTAAGGACAAGATCCTCTCTAAGAAATACTAGTAATTATCTTGCATTCGTTTCACAAATAGAGCCTAAATCACTAGAGGAAGCCGAAAAGGATGAAAATTGGATAAATGCTATGCAAGAGGAATTAAATCAATTTGAAAGAAATCAAGTTTGGACTCTAATGAAAAGACCCCCTAATGTTTCAATTATAGGCACCAAGTGGGTATATAGAAATAAACTAGATGAAGATGGAATAGTGATAAGAAACAAAGCTAGACTAGTTGCCAAAGGCTATAATCAGGAGGAAGAAATAGATTTTGATGAAACTTTTGCTCCTGTTGCTAGGTTAGAGGCTATTAGACTACTTTTGGCATATGCATGCTTCATGGATTTCAAACTCTATCAAATGGATGTAAAAAGTGCCTTTTTAAATGGTTATATAATGAAGGAAGTTTATGTAGGACAACCTCCAGATTTTGAGAACCACTTACATCCAGATTATGTTTTTAAATTGCATAAAGCACTGTATGGACTTAAGCAAGCCCCTAGGGCATGGTATGAAAGATTAAGTAATTTTCTAATTGAAAATAAATTTAAGAGAGGAAATGTAGACAAAACCCTCTTCCTTAAAAGAAAAAGAAATGACTTATTGCTTGTGCAAATTTATGTGGATGATATAATTTTTGGTGCTACTAATGACAGTCTTTGTCAAGAGTTTGCCAAGCTTATGCAGGGAGAATTTGAAATGAGCATAATAGGTGAGCTCAACTTCTTCCTTGGGCTACAAATAAAACAATCAGAGGAAGGCATCTTCATCAGTCAGTCCAAATATATCAAGGAAATGTTGGAAAAATTCAAGATGAAGGATGCAAAGGAAATCAACACACCCATGGGCTCAAGTTGTAAGCTTGACAAAGATGAAAAAGGTAAAAGTATAGACTGCAAATTGTACAGAGGTATGATAGGCTCTTTACTTTACCTTACTGCTAGTAGACCAGACATATTATTCAGTGTTTGCATGTGTGCTAGATACCAAGCATGTCCTAAGGAATCACACTTGCAAGCTGTTAAAAGAATATTCAGATATCTAGTAGGGACATCTAATGTAGGCTTATGGTATTCTAAACAATCTGACATAAATTTAATTGCTTATTCCGATGCTGATTTTGCAGGGTGCAAACTCGACAGAAAAAGCACAAGTGGCACATGTCAATTCTTGGGTGCCAATTTGGTTTCTTGGTTTAGCAAGAAACAGAATTCAGTTGCCTTGTCCACAGCTGAGGCTGAGTACATTGCAGCTGGAAGCTGTTGTGCTCAAGTTCTTTGGATCAAGCAACAACTTGAAGATTTCGGTATCAAAATGGACAACATACCAATTAGATGTGATAATACAAGTGCAATTAATTTAACAAAAAATCCTGTTCAACACTCCAAATCAAAACACATAGAGATTAGGCATCACTTTATAAGGGATCATGTGTTGAAAAATGATGTGATGATTGAGTATGTATGTACTGAAAATCAATTGGCCGATATCTTTACAAAGCCCCTTTGTAAAGATAGGTTCAACTTTTTAAGGAATGCTTTGTGCTTGTATGATCCTAGCAAGTAGATTGAATTTGTAATGCAAGCATGTATTGACTTCAATGATTTAATTTGTCAAGCATATGCAATGCTTTGTAAGCTCTAGAGATACATGTGAATGCTACTCAAGCTAATAATACACCTTAAGGTCACAAATAGCAAACCTAGTATCTATTAAGTGAAAACATGAATCTATCAAAGTTAAATGACGAATTGTTTGACTTTCCGGAGGATGGTTACCCTCCCTTGGACTCTTCATGGAGATATTTTCAGAGCCTATTTCATGGGCATTCGAAATTTGGTCAAACATTCCTCATTTCAATATTGATAATTCAAAAAAAAAACCATTATCAAACTTTTAATAGGATGTATTATTGAAGGGAAGGATCACCAGCAAACTCACTCTATATTCACCAAAAGAAATCACACTGATTATTGTGGTTGAATAAAATAAATTGGGAAAAGATAGAAATCATTCTGAAATTTTTTAGTGCCGGAGACGTCTCTGGCAAATCACAGAGACGTCCCCCCCGGCGAGACGTCTCGCATTAGTCACGGAGACGTCTCGGGGACCGAACCAAAGTTTTTAAATTAGGTCAAAACAGCTCGAGCCGACCCGAGCTATCCTCTTTCGTCCCCAACGAAAACACAAACCCTAGCCTCCATTTTCTCTCCACCACAAACCGAACCAAAATCTCTCCCATTTCCCTAGGATTTCCAATCCATGGCGCCTAAGAGAGCTAGGCGAACGGGTGGGAGGCGTCCTAGAGTAGCAAACGACGACGGAGAACGGAGGGAAGAGCCTTCCGCGCCGTCTCCTCCGGTTGCTCCGCCAACCGTGACCCTTTCCTGTGCAAATCGCACAGTAACCACGGGTAGGTTCATAGATTTCCAGTTTCTAGCGAATGAGGGGTTCTCTATTGGAGAGAGACTCCATGCCCAAGATTGGGAATACCTATGTACCCTAAACACATCAACCTATCCCGGCCTAGTGAGAGAAATGTTTAGCAATATGGCCTTAGGGGACTCGGGGTACACCGGACATGTCCGAGGGACATTGATAGAAATCAATGAGGATATTCTATCTAGCGTATTACAAATCCCTAAATACGGTGAGGCTCCGACCTCACATCCCCAAAGGGAGATTGCCCTAAATCTACTTTTAGGAAGAGAGGACTGCGGCCCTCTTGACGTAGTTAACTCCCAAGACCTCAATGCCGAGATGAGATTGCTTTTGAGCATTGTTAACCGGGTCTTGTTTCCAAAAATCGGTCGCTTCAATTTTGTTTCGGAGCGAGATTTAGCTATCATGCACCATATCTTGCTAGGGATTCCCCTAAACCTACCTAGGCTCATGTTGAACTACATCTCCATATGTCATAGGTATTCCAGATTTAGCATACCATATGGGATGATTTTTACCCTACTGTTCAAACATTTTAAGGTTCCAATTCCAGAAAATGAGCCGGCAAAATCTTTAAGAAACACCGATTACTACAATGAGAGCACATTGCATAGAATGGAGTTTCACAAGAAAGATGGGTCTTGGGTTAAGGCCCCTAAAAGAAAATCCCAAACCTTAGAGCCTGAGATCCCACATCAGGAGCCTGACCACCACTCTCCTCCACATAGCCCTATGGCCTTCCCTGATGTACCTTCCAGCTTGACTGGACCATCCACCTCTGTGCCTCCTCCTCCTCCTCCAGTCAGTGGATCTTTCTCCCTATCAGATGAACAGATGCACACTCTAGCATCTGTGATATGCCAGCAGATGAGGGAAGAGATGAGATCGATAGTCTCTGCTGAGTTGGCCCCCATCCGTACCTCACATGAAGCTCTCCTACAAGAATTAAAGGAAATCAAAGTTCAGATAGAAGCTACAGCATCAGAATTGGTTCATGTAGGTACCAGCCAAACTTTAAGGTCAATGGAGCTACAGGCTGAATTGAAGATCATATCAGATGGTCTTCAAGAGTTGACGAGCCCTGGAGGCAATGTGGGCACCGTGGCTGCCCAACTTAAAGGAAGAATTGAAAGGGCAAGTCTTGAGTTCGAAGCATTAGTGGCAGCCTTCCATCAATCTCAGGGAGATCAGTTTAGAACTCTACTGGATTCAATAAATGTATTTATAGAGGCAGCGGCTAGGGCTATTGAGCAACGTCGCCGGTGAAGGACATTTTGTAAACATCTAGGGTTCATCTTTTTGTAAAACCCTAGGCTCATTTTGAAACTTCTTTTGTATTAGGAATCAATACTTGTAATGATTTCTTTTTTTAACCTTGTAATGACTTCAAATGATTGCAATGATACATGAATGTCATACAATTCCTTTTGAAACCTTGTGTATGTTTCTAATTCTGTGGAATCAAACTTTGTGTATGTAATTCTGTGATGTGCCATAAAAATCTCATAACATACCTTAAGTGTTCAAATTTGACACAACTTATCAATGCATATAAAATAGGGGGAGCACATCTTGTGATAACTATTTTTTTTTAAAAAAAAAAGTCTGAAATGAATTCCAAAACAAAGGGAGAGTGAACTGAATGCTGAATTCATTAATAGAAATAACTTGGACAGAGGGAGCATAACTTGAATATCCTTGAGTGATTCATGGTAATATGCTGAATTCTACTAGAAATTGTGTTTTAGGTACCTAAGGAAAATTTGTCTCCTTCATTGTTGATGACAAAAAGGGGGAGTAGAACCAATATATGGAGTATATGGAGTAGAACCTATATATGGAATAGAAAATAGAACAAATATATGGAATGCAAAATACAAAATTTACACTCATACTTAAAAGTTGAATTAGAAATGATAAAATTGAAGAATATTGGCTTTAAGATAATTGCCCTTCTGGAAAAGAAAGGGGGAGTCAAAAAGTACTTAGCTTTCAATTGTCTTTAGCATCAATATTTCATTAATTTACATCTTAACTTGATTCAAATTCAGTTGATATGCTAAAATTGCTCAAGAGCTACTAAGATCAATACTTATGCATAAGGATAGAACTGAAAGTTGACTATTTTGAATTATGCACACTGTATCTAGCTCTAACCAAAACACAATACTTGTACATCTGATCAAATACTGTGTATATGTTTAAATTTCGAATTTTGCATATACTCAGTGTTTTGTCATCATCAAAAAGGGAGAGATTGTTGACCCCCTAATGGATTTTGATGAATACAAAACACTAGAGTATAATTCCCTTTATCTTAACAATTTATTTGAGGATTTCAGGTGTTTAATTAAGAATATTGTTAAGAAATGTCTAGGCAAGTTTCCATATTTTTCAAGGATTTATTGAAGAATTTTTGAGTTGAAGAAAACAGATCAGGGGTAGCCGAGACGTCTCCGGGTTGTCCCAGAGACGTCTCTGGCACGAACAGGAAGAATTGGCACGTCTGGAGACGTCCCCGGCACCTGGCGAGGCGTCTCGCAGGGTCGGAGTCGACTCCCGACTCTGCGGAGTCGACTCTCTCAGAGACGGCAGAAAGGCCGATTTCAAGGGATGCGCGCGAGTCGTCTCCGAAGGACGCGGAGTCGTCCCCACGAGTAAAAAAAGCAAACTTCTCGAGTCGTCCCCAGAGAGCACGGAGTCGACTCTCTCAGGGGATTCCAGAGGACATGTTTTTCATTGATAAAACGGCGGAGTCGTCCCCGACGTCGCGGAGTCGTCCCCATGCATAAAGCACAAACATCTCGAGATGTCCCTGTAAAGTGCCGAGCCGACTCTCTCAGAAAAAACAGAAAAACAAGAAGTCAAGGAGTTCTTCTTCGGAGTCGTCCCCGTAAAGCGCCGAGTCGACTCCAAACAACGTCAAAAGAAATTTTATACAGCCGAGACGTCTCACATTCAAGCGGAGACGTCTCCGGAGCGCCTGGGACGCGACTGACACACTTTTACAGGTAAATTTGAATTTCAAACGGTCATATTTTTGTGTCTAACGGATCTATTGCTTTTTGGGCTATAAAAGGAAGCTTTTAAGTGCCTTCCAACAACTTCTCACCAACCAAAACACAAGATCATTCAAGAGAGAAGAAAGAGAAAGAGGTTCAAGGGAGTTAGTGCTTTCAAGAGAAGAAATCAAGTGCTTTCAAGCTTTTCCATCTGATTTCGTGCTCAACTACTCACTCCCACTCGGCATTCAAAGCTCACATTCAAGCCAACGCGATCCACATCGGAAGAGCCACCATTACCCACGCTTCCAACGGCAAAAGGGTTCTTCCGGGTTTTGATATTTCTCATTGTTATATTTGCTTCATTAAGAGCTTTTAAATCTTTGTAAAACATTTCATTATTGTGCTTGTTCCAGTCAAGGGACTTGGAACAAGGAAAAAGCGTCCCAAGCCTAGGTGAAATTGGGGGATTGTAGGGTTCGTTGTTAGCCCGGGGTAAAACAACGAGTTGGATAGTGCACTCGCAAAACTACCGTACTGTAATCGCTGATTATAGTGAAAATTTCCAAAGGTGTTTGGGGAGTGGACGTAGGAGCAGTGGAAGCTCCGAACCACTATAAATCTTTGTGTGTTTGCGTTTGACTGTGGTTGCAACTTTAATTACACCTTTGCACATACACTTGTGTGTTTTGTTTTAATTAGTCAAAAAGTTTTAAAACACCCAATTCACCCCCCTCTTGGGTGACCATCTCTGGGCAACAGAGTATCCTAAAAATATACCTTCATCAGATTTGGAATCAAATTTACCTAAATTATCTTTGCCATTATTGTGAATGAAACATCTATACCCAAATGCATGAAAGTAGTTTACTTTGGACTTTCTATCTCTCCAAAGTTCGTAAGGTGTTTTTTTTATAATTGGTCTTAATAAAACTCTATTTATTATATGACATGATGTGTTAATAGCTTCTTCCTAAAAATATTTTGGGAGGTCACTTTCACACAACATGATCCTAGCCATTTTCTCTAGGGTTCTATTCTTTTTTTCCACAACACCATTTTGTTGTGGTGTCTTAGGTGCAGAGAAATTGTGAGTTATCCCTTTTTTACTACAGAATTCATCAAATAAATGATTCTCAAACTTCGTTCCATGATCACTTTTAATTGCTATAACTGAACTATTTTTTGTATTTGTTACTTCCTTATGGAACTTCTTAAAAATTAAAAATGCCTCATCTTTATGAGCTAAAAGCATGACCCAAGTGTATCTAGAGTAATCATCAACTATGACAAGTCCATACTTGTTTCCACCAAGGCTTGTAGTCCTAGTTGGTCCAAAAAGGTCCATGTGAAGTAATTCAAGGGGTCTAGCAGTAGAGACATAATTTATGGATTTAAAAGAACTTCTAGATTGTTTGCCAAATTGATAAGCTTTAAAAATTTTGTTTTCCTCATATTTCAGCTTTGGCAAACCAATCACAGAATCTCGTTTAACTAATTTAGACAAGGTGTACATGCTTGCATGACCTAATTTACGATGCCATAACCAAGTTGCCTCACTAAGCTTAGTATCATTAGCTACCAAGCAGTGGCTATTTTTAGCAAGATAATCAAGATTTACTACGTAAATATTTCCACGTCTTAGTCCTTTGAAAACTAAACTATTGTCAGTTGAGTTGGTTATGATGCACATAGATAGCTTAAACAATACATCAAAGCCTTTATCACACAGTTGACTAATGCTAAGAAAATTGTGCTTAAGACCATCTACAAGCCGAACATTATTAATAAAAGTTGAAGGTGTGATTTGTATCTTACCAATACCCATGATGTGACCTTGGTTATTATTTCCAAAAGTCACCGCACCTCCTTTCTTAGGTTCTAGGGTGAAGAATTGCTCCTTCTCACCCGTCATGTGTCTTGAACAGCCACTATTCAAGTACCAACAGTTTTTATTGACCTTGGCTGCAAGACACTCCTACGCAAGAAAATCATACAATCTTAGGTACCCAAGTTTTCTTGGATCCTTCAAGGTTAGTGTTGCTGGTGGTCCAAACCGAGAACGATTGACGCGACGGTGTGAACGGGGTTCCGCCTGAGTTGTCTTGGTTGGTGCTGGTTGCGCTCCACCTTCCGCCAAGGAACCTGCAAACAAGCCTTGCACCACCACCAGGGTGGTGATGGCCCTCCGACGGTCAAGTCAGAGGAGATTGGAGGAGGAGAGATGATAATCACAAGTGGGAGAGAGTGCTCTGGGAGGTATTGCTTACCCCCCCCCCTTCTCTCCCCAGCCGCATATATGCCTGGCTGGGAGGTCTCTCAGGAGGGTTTGTCGTCGTGGGGCACGATAGAATGGCCACTGACATGGCCGTTACGGGGCGTCGTGGAGCAGCGCCGGGTACGGTCATGGCAGGGCGTAGTGGAGCTCCACTTTGTACGGTCGATACAGGAGATCGTGGGCAGCATCGGGTACAGCCGTTGCAGGGAGTAGTGGAGCAGGAGGCCGCGGCGTGCCTCTGGAGAATAGCCTGTCGTTATCAAAAGATCTCCGATTCGGGGTCGGAATGCTGGATCATAGGGCAGCCGACCCGGGGTCGGGCTGCGGAGCCGAGGAGGTCCGACTCGGGGTCGGAGTGCTGGATCATAGGGCAGCCGACCCGGGGTCGGGCTGCGGAGCCGAGGAGGTCCGACTCGGGGTCGGAGTGCTGGATCATAGGGCAGCTGTAGCTTTCCTGGATACGCGTGCCGATCACGTGGGGCATGGCGGCTCAATTCCCCCATAACAGTAGCCCCCCACTTCCGAGCCTGGAACCAGAAGGGGAACAGGTGAAGGGAGTGATGTTTCGAGATTGCCGCCATCCTTCGGAGAGGCGCGCGCGCTTCAAGCTTCCCGCCTTCTTTATGGCGTATGGCGGTTGCTGCTGACCTGGCAACCTGAGGATTTCGGCGGACATCCTTCCTTAATGGTGTCGATTCGCCTTTGGGGTGCGAGCGACCCTTCGGCGGCCAGGCGTCTTCTGGCGTCATCGAGGTGTCACTTGCCCTTTCGCCTATTTAATCGGGGGCCCTCCCCCGTCCGTCTTCTTCTTTACGGACATTTTCGAGTTTCTCCTTTGCGCTACCATTGTTGCCGCCGAAACGTTCGCTTGCTTTTCCTTTGACGCTCTCGGAGCCGTTCTTCCTCCTCTTCAAGTGAGTTTCCCACTCTTCTACTTTGAGCTCTTCATACTTTTTCTTTTTGTACTAGTGCACCCCAGTCGTTCCGGCCTTTCCCTCCTTCTTGACCCCGTCCTGACCGTAGATTGGCCATTAGGGATGGGCGAAGTGGGAGCAGATAGCATCAAGTCAAAACTGGTCGCCGAGGACTTAGACGGATTTGTGGCTCGGTACCACCTTCCCGAGGCCTGCAATGTCACGCTCCCAGGGCCTGAGGAGAGGATGTCTCATCCTCCCCGAGGGAAGATCGCCATCAATGAGGGCATCCTCCAAGCCGGGTTCCGCTTTCCCCCTTCAGACCTAGTCTTACAGGTGCTCCGGGGTTTAGGAATGGCACCGACGCAACTGGTGCCGAACTCGTGGCGTGCTCTGACGGTCTTCCAGGTTCTCTGTCGCTTGCATGCGATTCCCGCCACCTTGAACGTTTTCTGGGAGCTCTACGGCCTGAGCGGCCACCCCCAGGACAAAGGGTGGTGGTGCTTCGCAGCGCGGCGAGGGTGCGGCCTTGTCAAGGAGGGTCCTACCTCCATTCACCACTGGAAGGAGCGCTTCTTTTTCGTTGATGCAGACCCCTCCTGGGAAATCAGGGCAATCTGGGGGACGCCGGTGAAGTCCCCAATTGGCCTGTCGAAGTTGTCGAGGGAGGAATCCGAGGGCGTCGCCGCCTTGAAGGGGTTGGTCGCCGAGGGCCAGCTTCCCCCGGTGGGCCGCCTCATTTCTGAGGATACCTTGGTGAACGTCGGTTTGAGCTCGGTCCCCACCGACCGTGAGTCCGCCATCGTTTCTTTAGCTCTTTTCTTCTCTTTCGTTCCTTCTTCCTTTCGGTTTCTCAGTCCCTGACCATCCCGTCCTTCTTGCAGAGGTCGACGACGTCATGCGGTCGGTGAAGTCGAAGGCTGTTGGTAGGGCGTCCCTGCTGGAAGCAGTCCGGAGGAGGAAACGAGCTCTTCCGAGCGGGGCCCCACCGGCGAAGAAGTCCCGTAAGGAGATACCTCCGATGCCGACCGACGAGTCCGGGCCCACCGGTCAGGGAGATGTCGTGGGCACCGACCGGCAGCTGACGCTGTACCAGCCCTCCGGTGGTAAGGTTGCCGCTACTCCGGAGGTGCCACCTGAGCCTGCTCAAGACGGACGGGTCGGACGTGATCGGTCCCCGACCCGGCCTTCGACTCGGTCGGCTCCTGATGACTCGAGGAGGGACGCGCCGAGGCCCCGGCCGAGCGGGACCCTATCAATTCCTGGGGCGACCCCCGCCCCGAGCGCGATCAGTCGGACTCTTCCCCAGGCGATGGATAAGGGTAAGGCTGTAGAACCACCATCCGGCTCCGGGGAGAAATCGGGGTCTGCCTTCACTACCGATGGCGCCCGAAATCTCATCGAAACAGTGTTGCTGGAGAAGGACCGTCGGCGGGTCCGGGAGTTGGATGTCTCTGACGTTGGGGCCGCCAGCTGCGTCTGTCTCATGTCGGTGAGTGTTCTTCTGGCCGTCTTTCACCATTTATTGGCTCTGTTGTTCTCCGCCTGACTCCCTTATTTTTCCTATTTCTTAGCTCGCCCAGTACATGATCCGTCTGGAGGAGTGCTACAAGGAACAGGCGGGGCTTTTGGCGAAGGCCGAGGACCGGCTGAAAGCAATGGAAGAGGGAGGCCGGGCTGCGGCAGGCAGGACGACCGGGGACCTCGAGGCGAGGCTCCGGGAGGCCGAAGAGCGGGCACTCGGCTTCGCCGCCCTGGAGGAGCAACTGTCAGAGGCTCGGGAGCAACTCAAAGCCGCCTCGGGCCTCGAAAGCAGGGTCAAGAAGGCGGAGGAACGGGCTGAAAAGCAGTCCCGGAAGATCGCGGACTATCGAGAGCGGTGGGAGAAGGCCCAGCGGTCTGCCGACAACGCCTGCGACCGAATCCGCTCTTTTGAAGCCAAACTAGGCGAACTGGAGTCAGCCCTGGAGAAGTCATGCACGGACGTCCAAGAGCTCCGTTCGCGCCTGAAGGAAGCCGAGGCCGCTCGGGTTGCTACCGAGGCGAAGCATAAAAAGGCCCAGGCTGATCTGCTGAGGGTCTCCTCTGAGGCCGAAGGCCGGATTGTGGCGAAGGTCTTGGAGGCCAAGGCTCAGATTATGGAGCGAGCTGAGGCGGAGCTGGCCGAGAAGAGGGCGGAAATCGGGCGTCAGGCGGTAGAGGCTTATCGCCAGTCCGCCGAGTTCGCCCATGATATGTCGGAGGCAGTGCGGACCTATCGCCAGTCTGACGAGTTTGTCCATGACGCGTCGGACGCGGGGGCCGAAGCCTTCACCTTGGGCTTCGAGGAGGGCCTGGCAAGGGTGTCGGCTAAGTATCCCGAAGTTGACCTGAGCGAGATCTCCCTCCTGGACTCCTCTCCGACGCCATCGCCTGCTGGTTCTCCTGCTGCTTCCCTACCTCCCGCGGACGAGCCCGGCGTTCCCGACTCGGGAGTTCCTCCAAGCTGACCTCTTGTACCTTCCATTGTCTTTTTTATTTTTGTATGTCGGCGTTTTGCCCAATTGTATGGGCCTCGGCCCTGAAAATTAATGCACGTTGAATATTTCTTCATCTCGCCCTCGTCCTCTTTTTTTTTTTTTAGCTCTTGGTTGCTTCTTGCTGACTTTTGATTCCCGAAGTTCTTCCGGCACTAGGCCAGGCATCCGAGGGTTAAACCTCAGGAAACTCTTCCGGCGCTAAGCCAGGCATCCGAGGGTTAGGCCTCAGGAAATTCTTCCGGCGCTAAGCCAGGCATCCGAGGATTAGGCCTCAGGAAATTCTTCCGGCGCTAAGCCAGGCATCCGAGGGTTAGGCCTCAGGAAATTCTTCCGGCGCTAAGCCAGGCATCCGAGGGTTAGGCCTCAGGAAACTCTTCCGGCGCTGAGCCAGGCATCCGAGGGTTAGGCCTCAGGAAACTCTTCCGGCGCTGAGCCAGGCATCCGAGGGTTAGGCCTCAGGAAACTCTTCCGGCGCTAGGCCAGGCATCCGAGGGTTAGGCCTCAGGAAACTCTTCCGGCGCTAGGCCAGGCATCCGAGGGTTAGGCCTCAGGAAATTCTTCCGGCGCTAAGCCAGGCATCCGAGGGTTAGGCCTCAGGAAACTCTTCCGGCGCTGAGCCAGGCATCCGAGGGTTAGGCCTCAGGCAACTCTTCCGGCGCTAGGCCAGGCATCCGAGGGTTAGTCCTCAGGGAATTCTTCCGGCGCTAGGCCAGGCATCCGAGGGTTAGGCCTCAGGAAACTCTTCCGGCGCTGAGCCAGGCATCCGAGGGTTAGGCCTCAGGCAACTCTTCCGGCGCTAGGCCAGGCATCCGAGGGTTAGTCCTCAGGGAATTCTTCCGGCGCTAGGCCAGGCATCCGAGGGTTAGTCCTCAGGGAATTCTTCCGGCGCTAAGCCAGGCATCCGAGGGTTAGGCCTCAGGAAATTCTTCCGCTCGCTGGTCGACCAAGGCTGGCGCAAGCCGAAGCGACCGGTCGGGGCTTCCGGCTAGTCTGCTCCCGGGATGATCATCGGGTTAGCCAGGCATCCGAGGCCCGAGCCTCGGGAGATTCCACTCGTTGGTCGGCCAAGGCTGGCGCAAGCCGAGGCGACCGGTCGGGGCTTCCGGCTAGTCTGCTCCCGGGATGATCATCGGGTTAGCCAGGCATCTGAGGGTTGTCAAGCCTCGGGAAATTCCGCTCGTTGGTCGGCCAAGGCTGGCGCAAGCCGAGGCGACCGGTCGGGGCTTCCGGCTAGTCTGCTCCCGGGATGATCATCGGGTTAGCCAGGCATCTGAGGGTTGTCAAGCCTCAGGAAAATTCCGCTCGTTGGTCGGCCAAGGCTGGCGCAAGCCGAGGCGACCGGTCGGGGCTTCCGGCTAGTCTGCTCCCGGGATGATCATCGGGTTAGCCAGGCATCTGAGGGTTGTCAAGCCTCAGGGAAATTCCGCTCGTTGGTCGGCCAAGGCTGGCGCAAGCCGAGGCGACCGGTCGGGGCTTCCGGCTAGTCTGCTCCCGGGATGATCATCGGGTTAGCCAGGCATCCGAGGGCCGAGCCTCGGGAGATTCCACTCGTTGGTCGGCCAAGGCTGGCGCAAGCCGAGGCGACCGGTCGGGGCTTCCGGCTAGTCTGCTCCCGGGATGATCATCGGGTTAGCCAGGCATCTGAGGGTTGTCAAGCCTCGGGAAATTCCGCTCGTTGGTCGGCCAAGGCTGGCGCAAGCCGAGGCGACCGGTCGGGGCTTCCGGCTAGTCTGCTCCCGGGATGATCATCGGGTTAGCCAGGCATCTGAGGGTTGTCAAGCCTCAGGGAAATTCCACTCGTTGGTCGGCCAAGGCTGGCGCAAGCCGAGGCGACCGGTCGGGGCTTCCGGCTAGTCTGCTCCCGGGATGATCATCGGGTTAGCCAGGCATCTGAGGGTTGTCAAGCCTCGGAAAATTCCGCTCGTTGGTCGGCCAAGGCTGGCGCAAGCCGAGGCGACCGGTCGGGGCTTCCGGCTAGTCTGCTCCCGGGATGATCATCGGGTTAGCCAGGCATCTGAGGGTTGTCAAGCCTCAGGGAGATTCCGCTCGTTGGTCGGCCAAGGCTGGCGCAAGCCGAGGCGACCGGTCGGGGCTTCCGGCTAGTCTGCTCCCGGGATGATCATCGGGTTAGCCAGGCATCCGAGGGCCGAGCCTCGGGAGATTCCACTCGTTGGTCGGCCAAGGCTGGCGCAAGCCGAGGCGACCGGTCGGGGCTTCCGGCTAGTCTGCTCCCGGGATGATCATCGGGTTAGCCAGGCATCTGAGGGTTGTCAAGCCTCAGGGAATTCTTCCGCTCGCTGGTCGGCCACTTGTCGCTCGCCGCCCATCGGGGTTTCTCTGTGCCCAGCCGCGACCGTGTTTCTCCTCTCCTCCAAGCGTTGCCTGGGGGGAACACGAGAAGGGTATTAAACGCTAATTAATGCGTTACCTGGGAAATCGGATCGCCAGTTGCTGCTGGTGAGGAGTGTTAGTTGAGCGGCCGCGATACGCGGGTTCTTCGAGGAGGATGCGGCCTGGGCGCGAGCGGAGACACGTGGACCTAGGGGTATACGTCACCCGGATCGTCCTGCACAAAGAATGCGATTTAAGGAGAATGACGCTTAGGAAATCGCGGGAAGATACGCCTCGGGAGCCGGTACGGCTTCGGATTCAGTGCGCCTGCATTTATTGGAGCCACCCGTATCGGAACTACCAGGGGGCCGCAGCTTGGCTATAAATACAGGTGCAGGTACGATGGAATTTGCTAAGCCGGAGCTGCAGGTTGCCATGGATCGCGGACCTCCTCCTTGGCATATGACTGAGAGACTCCTGTCGAAGGAAAGGGGAGGCGCTCCCCTTACAACTTCAGCCAACTAGCCGTTTCATCTGGGATCAACAAGGAGGGTCTCCCCGGCGGAACTCCGCTCTAGGCGTTTCATCCGGGATCACATCTCCCCTCCTTGAAGTTCAGCCTCCCGGTTGAGCTCTGCGCCGGACGCTCAATCCGGGACCGCGCCTCCATATACTCTTCCTCCTCGAATCCCTTCTCTTTCCTACCACTGGGGAAGATGGGAATATCCTTTGGAGGCGGCGTTCCCCTGGGGGCAGCGGGAGCTTCTTCTGCGGCGGCTCCTCCTCTTTTTGGTGAGGTGCTGGATGGCGCCTCCGGTTAGAAGCACCCACTTCTGGTGGGACTGCAGCCGCCCTGGGTTGAGGGTTTGGGTCCCCACCTCTTCTTTACTTTCTTTACTCCCTAATTCTCCTCTGGGAATTCCTTGTAATCACACGAGCACGCCACTGTAACCAGAAATTATTGAAATGAAAAGTATTGCACCTTTTTAAATTGTCTTTCTGGCCTTGTTGTTCTACTGGTAATACATCCGCAGGTTAGCGGAATTCCAGCCCCTTGGAATTTCTCGGCCATCTAGGGCTTCCAATTGGTAGGAGCCAGGTCGGTTTACCCAACGAACTTTATACGGGCCTTCCCAATTTGGCGCTAGCTTCCCACCTTCCGTAGGTTGAGATGCCTTAGCTCGCCTCAGCACCAGATCTCCAATTCTGAAAAGCTTCGGTCGGACTTTGGAGTTGTAATATCGGGCCACCCTCTGCTGATACATTGCCATCCGTACCTGAGCCATTTCCCTTGCCTCTTCCAAGAGATCCAAGTTCCCTCGGAGTTGCTCTGAATTGGCCTCGGGTCGGTGCGCGGCCACCCGAGGCGAGGGGAGTCCGAGCTCCACGGGGGCAACGGCTTCCGTGCCATAGGTTAGGCTGAAAGGCGTCTCTCCAGTAGGAGTCCGTTGTGTGGTCCGATACGCCCAAAGGACATTCTCGAGTTCCTCGACCCAAACTTGCCCCGTCCGGCCGATCCGCGCTTTGATACCTTGGAGGATTGTCCGATTTGTGACCTCGGCCTCGCCGTTGGTTTGGGGATGCGACACGGATGTGAACCGATGCTCGATCCCAAATTCCTCGCAGAAGTCCCGGAAGTGCTTGTTATCAAACTGTCGACCGTTATCCGAGATGAGGACCCGAGGTACTCCAAATCGGACAATGATGTTCTTCTTCACGAACTTCCGGACTTGTGCCTCCGTGATGGTGGCCAGTGGCTCTGCCTCCACCCACTTGGTGAAGTAGTCGATGGCGACAATCAAAAATTTCCGCTGGGCCGAAGCGACGGGGAATGGTCCGAGGATATCCATTCCCCATTGTGCGAAGGGCCAGGGCGCGGTGATTGGCGCCAAGGGGACAGAGGGGACTCTCTGGACGTTGGCGTGGCGCTGGCAGGCGTCGCATTTCCGCACGTGGTCCTTCGAGTCCTCCATCAAGGTCGGCCAATAGTAGCCTTGCCTCATGATCTTATGCGCCAAGGACCTAGCCCCCAAGTGCGATCCGCAGATGCCTTCGTGGACTTCGCCGAGGGCGTAGGCCGCTTCCGCGGGGCGGAGGCACCTTAAGAGGGGGGCGGTAAACGAGGTCCGATACAGCCTCCCTTCATAAAGTACGTAGTGGGCGGACTTCTTTACAAGCCGCCGGGCCTGATCTTCGTCTTCAGGGAGGATTCCTTCGGCGAGGTAGGCGACGAGCGGGTCCATCCAAGACGGCTCCGGATCAATTGCCATCACCGCTCCAGCCCCGTCAATGCTCGGGGCATCCAGGGTCTCCAGGTAGATTGCCCTCAACAAGTTGTGCGCGTCTGCGTCCCCTAGGCGGGACAACCTGTCG
Source organism: Phoenix dactylifera (assembly GCF_051530095.1). Classification (NCBI taxonomy): domain Eukaryota; kingdom Viridiplantae; phylum Streptophyta; class Magnoliopsida; order Arecales; family Arecaceae; genus Phoenix; species Phoenix dactylifera. The sequence goes on along the minus strand of NC_143190.1, from coordinate 63,883,616 downwards.
GCCCTGGCATTTTCGCTCCTCGGGACCTGCTGAATGTCAACACTGCCGAGGTCGGGAATGAGTGTTTGCACCTTCCGGACGTAGCTCTGCATGGTCGGGCTCCGCGCCTCGAACTCCCCTCGAACCTGCCCGACCACCAGCTGGGAGTCGGTGAAGACTTTCAGACGCCGGATGCCGAGCTCCTTGGCGAGTTTGAGTCCCGCGACTAGGGCCTCGTACTCCGCCTCATTGTTGGTCACTGGAAATCCGAACCTCAAGGCATACTCGGCTATCACTCCATCGGGATTGGTGAGGACCAGCCCAGCCCCTCCACCTTCAGGGTTCGACGACCCGTCAATGTGGAGCGTCCAGATCGGGAGATCGAGGCTGGGTGTCTCCGGCGGCTTAGGTTCCGCCTCCTGCACAGTGCACTCAGCGAGAAAGTCCGCGAGTACCTGGGCCTTGATGGCTGGTCGGGGCTGGTAGCGGATGTCGAACTCACCAAGTTCTACTGCCCACTTCACCAGCCGTCCCGCATTCTCTGGATTGCTGAGAATCTGCCGCAGTGGTTGATCGGTCAAAAGGGTGACAGAATGAGCCTGGAAATAGGGGCGAAGCCTCCTGGTCGCAGTCAGCAGCGCGAAGGCGATTTTCTCAGCCTTCGTGTACCGCGTCTCGGCATCCCGGAGGACTCGGCTGATGTAGTATACAGGCTTCTGAAGTCTTGCCTCTTCCCGAACCAGTACTGCGCTGACTGCGGTTGGGGAGACCGCCAGGTAAAGGTAGAGCATCTCCCCCTCTTGCGGCTTGGACAGCAGGGGAGGAGACGCCATGTACTCCTTGAGCTGGTCGAACGCCGCATGGCATTCGGCCGTCCAGAGGAAGTCTTTTGGGCGCTTCAACACCTTGAAGAATGGTTGGCAGCGTTCGGCCGACTTTGCCACAAATCATCCGAGCGCGGCGACCCTTCCAGCGAGCTCCTGAACCTCCTTCACTTTGGTCGGAGGGGACATATCTTGGATGGCTTTGATCTTGTCCGGGTTGGCCTCGATCCCGCGCTGGTTGACAATGAAACCGAGGAACCTCCCGGCCGAAGCACCAAAAGCGCACTTCGCTGGGTTTAGCTTCATGCGAAACTTTCGCAAGGTGGTGAAAGTCTCCTCCAGATCTGCAATGTGCTGGTCTGCATGGCGGCTTTTTACCAGCATATCGTCCACGTACACCTCCATATTCCGGCCGATCTGCTCCTTGAAGATTTTATTGACGAGGCGCTGGTAAGTGGCGCCAGCGTTCTTCAGACCGAAGGGCATTACCTTGTAACAGTACAGCCCCCGGTCTGTTATGAAGGCAGTTTTCTCCTCGTCCTGTGGAGCCATCATTATTTGGTTGTAGCCGGAGAAGGCGTCCATAAAAGACAGTAGCTGATATCCGGAAGTCGCGTCGACCAGTTGGTCTATCCGTGGAAGCGGAAAGCTATCCTTGGGGCACGCCTTGTTCAGGTCGGTGTAGTCGACGCACATCCTCCACTTCCCACTCGCCTTCCGGACAAGTACGACGTTTGCCAGCCACTCGGGGTAGCTCACCTCTCTTATGAAACCTGCCTCCAAGAGTTTGTCTACCTCCTGGTCGACCACCCGGATCCGATCCGGGGCACAGTGTCTCTTCTTTTGCTTTACCGGTCGGTGGGTCGGGTCGACGTTGAGGGCATGAGAAACGACCTCCGGGTCGATCCCAGGTACATCGGCCGCCGACCAGGCAAACACATCTGCATTGGCTCGGAGGAATTCCACTAACCGGAGCCGAGCTTCCAAGTCGAGATTGGCACCGACCCGGACCGTGCGGTCCGGGCGGCCTTCTTCGAGGGGAACTTCGATTACGCCCTCGGCCGGCTCCCCGTGCCGCAAGGCCACTTCGTCTCTGGCGTCAAGTGACTCGACGCTTAGGGCCTCCATGGGCTTCTTCCCTTTGAGAGTTGCTAGGAAACACTGCCGTGCGGTCGGCTGGTCACCTCGGACCTCTCCAATCCCGGCCGCTGTGGGGAACCGCATGAGCAAATGGTAGGTAGAAACCACCGCGCGAAGGGCGTTCAGTCCGGGTCGTCCGAGGATAGCGTTGTAGGCCGAGGGGACACGGACGACCAAGAACCCGAGCCGCACCGTGGCTTCTGCGGGTGCAATGCCCGCAGTCACAGGCAGCTCGATGACACCTTCGGCCGAGATAGCGTCTCCAGTGAATCCTATGAGGGGGGTGGATGTTTTGTGCAACAATTGTCGGAAAAAGCCCATCTTTTGGAAGGCCTCGTAATACAAAATATCAGCTGAGCTTCCACTATCCACAAGAACACGCCTTACATCATAGTCCGCCATAGTGAGAGAGATCACCATGGCGTCATCGTGGGGAGTCTGAACCCCCTTTACATCTTCATCACAAAAAGTGATTACATTTCCGACCCGCTGCCTCTTCGCGACGGCCACTCCTGATACTTCCGCCGAGCCCCCTGCGTTCCTCACGGGCCGAGAGCAGCCCCCAGTGATGGTGTGGATCACTCCCGCAACGGGTCGATTCTGCTCCCGAGGCTCCTGAGGGGCCGGGTCGGCTGGACGCGGGTCTGCGGGGGGACGTCGGTCGTTTACATATCGACCGAGACGTCCTCGGCGAATGAGAGCCTCGATCTCGTCCCGAAGCTGGAAGCAGTCTTCGGTATCGTGGCCGTGGTCTCGGTGGTACTCACAGTACGCCCGAGAAGGCTTCCTCCCAGGGATCTTCTTCATCTGCCTCGGAACCGGGAGGTCCTCCCGCCCCTTGACCTCCATGAGGATCTGGGCCCGGGGGGCCAGGAGTGGGGTGTACCGGTTGAAGCGTCGGTGCGGAGAACGAGGGCGTGTGGCGCCGTGGTTCCTTGCTGGTGACGGGCTTCTGCGCCGGCGTTGAGGCGTCGGGCTCCTCCTCTGGGGTGCCTCTTTTCGCCTTTTCTTCCCGGGCTTTAGAGGGGCTTCGGCGGCCTCCTTGTTCCGGTGGGAGGCTGCCTCCTCGGCGTCTGCATACTGGTTTGCCCGAGACAACAGCTCCGGGAAGCTCCGCGGCAGACGTTTGTCCAGGGAGAAGGTGAGTCTGCCCTTCCAGAAGCCTCGCTTCAGGGCTGAGAGAGCCACCTCCTGGCTCAAATTCCGGACCTCCAGTGTTGCCTTGTTGAAGCGGGTGAGATAATCCCGCAGGCTCTCTCCCTCGTTCTGCCGGACATCGAAGAGGGAGTCGGAGACCAGTCTTCGCCGGCTACTGACGGCGAAATGGCTGATGAAGAGACGGGTGAACTGGTGGAAGGACTGGATGGAATTAGCCTCCAGGCCGGCGAACCACGCCCTTGCCGGGCCGCGGAGGGTCGCCGGGAAGGCCTTGCAGAGGAGAGGATCCGATGCTCCATGGAGGAGCATAAGAGTCCTGAAACTCTCCACGTGGTCCCGTGGGTCCGCCGCCCCGTCGTAGGGTTCGATCGCCGGCATTTTGAACCCCGGCGGGTTTAGGGTTCGCAGGATCCTTGAGGCAAGCGCCGGCTGGGAGGAGATTTCCAAGTCGGCGAAGGGATCTTTGGAGTGGCCCTTCAGGACCTGGAGCTGTCTGTGGAGATCGTCCACCCGCCGGTCCAGGGAGCGCGACCGGTGGGTGGGAGACAAGGAGCGGCGCGAGGGGGACCGACTGGAGTGCGGGCCCCTCGAGGACTGGGGTGTCTGAGAACGCGCCCGGGTCCGCCTCTCGTACCCCGCGCAGCTCCGATGAGAAGGTCCTGGCAGAATGGACCGCACTCGAGAATCCTCCCCGCGCCGGCGCTCCTCTCCATGGGAGAGGAAGGAGCGCGGGTTGTGAGGAAGAGGCGAGTGCTCGGGGAGCAGCGGCTCCTGAGCCCGCTGCGGCACCCGAGAGATCACACCCTGCAGATTCTGCACTGCCTCCGCGAGGGTGCGAACCTGCTGGGCTAGCTGGTCGAACTGAGCAGGTTCGACCGTCTGAATGGGAGGAGAAGCGGTGGAATGCTGCTGAGAGTGTGTTGGGGACGCAGCAGCCTCCCGGCCAGAGGCGCGAGAGGCTCCGCGACCGGAAGCATTGGAAGCTCCGCGACCACCTCGCCGTGCCATTACGATCGTTCTGAGATTCGGCCCTTCCTTTAGCGCCAACTGTTGCTGGTGGTCCAAACCGAGAACGATTGACGCGACGGTGTGAACGGGGTTCCGCCTGAGTTGTCTTGGTTGGTGCTGGTTGCGCTCCACCTTCCGCCAAGGAACCTGCAAACAAGCCTTGCACCACCACCAGGGTGGTGATGGCCCTCCGACGGTCAAGTCAGAGGAGATTGGAGGAGGAGAGATGATAATCACAAGTGGGAGAGAGTGCTCTGGGAGGTATTGCTTACCCCCCCCTTCTCCCCCCAGCCGCATATATGCCTGGCTGGGAGGTCTCTCAGGAGGGTTTGTCGTCGTGGGGCACGATAGAATGGCCACTGACATGGCCGTTACGGGGCGTCGTGGAGCAGCGCCGGGTACGGTCATGGCAGGGCGTAGTGGAGCTCCACTTTGTACGGTCGATACAGGAGATCGTGGGCAGCATCGGGTACAGCCGTTGCAGGGAGTAGTGGAGCAGGAGGCCGCGGCGTGCCTCTGGAGAATAGCCTGTCGTTATCAAAAGATCTCCGATTCGGGGTCGGAATGCTGGATCATAGGGCAGCCGACCCGGGGTCGGGCTGCGGAGCCGAGGAGGTCCGACTCAGGGTCGGAGTGCTGGATCATAGGGCAGCCGACCCGGGGTCGGGCTGCGGAGCCGAGGAGGTCCGACTCGGGGTCGGAGTGCTGGATCATAGGGCAGCCGACCCGGGGTCGGGCTGCGGAGCCGAGGAGGTCCGACTCGGGGTCGGAGTGCTGGATCATAGGGCAGCTGTAGCTTTCCTGGATACGCGTGCCGATCACGTGGGGCATGGCGGCTCAATTTCCCCATAACAGTTAGTTATATTGGTTCCTTTTGGAATCCAAACTTTTTTAATTTTTCTTTTAGTTTTTGTTTTTCTATGATCATATATGTTAGCTTTATGTCCTACTTTTCTACAGCAAAAATAGATTATATTTTTAGTTTTACTTTCTCCGGCTTTTACAAAAAAAATTTTAAGGAACTTTTGCTTATTCTTAGGCTTATACCCTAAACCAGCTCTATTAAATACAGTTCTTTGACTATTAAGAATCATCTCCATTTTTTCAGAAAACTATGTAAACTTTTCTACAATAGGTTTGTATTTTTCAAGTTCTTTTGTTAAGTTCAGTTTTTCTGTTCTTAGTAGGCTTAAGTCTTTTGTAAGATTATCTTTTATAGTTTGATTACTGTTTTTATATTCTGAAATCTCTTTAGTTAATCTTTCTTTGTCTTTAATCAAGGTGCAGTTCTTTTGAGTTAATAAATGGTTGCTTGTTTTAAGTTCTTAATTTTCTTTAATAATGGAGTCCTTTTCCTTAATCAGACTATCATTTTTATGACTATAAGATTTATTAGTCAACCTCAAATCTTTGTTTTTAAGGATTTATACTCATCCATTAGTTCATTAAAGGCATCATACAATTCATCAAAAGTAAACTCTAACTGAGTTTCAGATGTTACCTCATAACATTTGCCATAAAGCAAAGGATGGATTTTTCTTCTTGTTTCTCTTCCGAAGATGATGATGATTGATCGGAATCTGTCAAGGTGGAGACAAAAGTTTTCTTCTTCTTGAGTTTGTAGCTCTTCTTCAGCAAGGGATAGTCAACTTTGAAATATCCCGGCTTCTTGCATTTATAGCATCCAATTTCCTCACTTTCCCTTTCCTTACCTTTATCCTTGTTGAAGGGACTTGAGGGACCTCTCCTCTGATGAAAAGACTTCTTCCGGTTGATGAATCTTCTGAACTTTTGCACGAGAAGAGCCTCTTCTTCATCTCCCTCATTGTCTTCTTCTTCACTGCTGCCACTGCAAGATAGTTCCTTGTTAGAAGAAGTGGATTTGAGGTCAATTACCTTTTTCTTATGTGAGGATTCTTCTTCGTTGTGTTGTTTCATTGGGAGCTCATGCATCATTAGGGATCCAAAAAGCTCCTCTAGTGGCATCTTATTCAAGTATCTTGCTTCTTGGATTGCCGTGACTTTGACTTTCCAAGATCTTGGTAACGAATGAAGAACTTTCCTGACAAGATCAGTGCTAGTATAACTTTTGCCAAGGCTTTTTAGGCCGTTGACAATATCAGTAAAACAAGTAAACATGCAAGAGATAGTTTCATTTTGCTCCATTTTTAATAGTTCATATTTATGAACTAACGTGTTAATTTTAGTTTCTTTAACTTGATTTGTGCCCTCGTGGGTCACTTCAAGTCTATCCCATATCTCTTTTGCAGAAGTGCAAGTAGAGATTCTATTGAATTCATTAGGATCTAGGGCACAGTAAAGTACATTCATAGCTCTGGCATTTAGCTGTGCCTTCCTTTTATCATTGTCATCCCAGTCTTTGTCAAGCTTGGGTATAGCAATGTCATCTACATAGATGGAAGGAATATGTGGTCCATTGATTATGATGTTCCAAAGATCATAATCTTGGGCTTGGATGAATATTCTCATTCTAACCTTCCAATAGGTATAATTAGTTCCATTAAACAATGAAGGCCTATGAGTAGATTGCCCCTCACTATAGGAAGATCTAAAAGGGTTGTCATTTTGATCTTTTGACTCTATTTAAAGATTGGAATACCAATCGATATGAGAGCACCTGCTCTGATACCACTTGTTGCCCAAGGAGACAACCCAAGAGGAGAGGTGAATTGGGTTTGGATTAATTATTGACAAATCAAAACTTGATTAGTAAATAATTAAATCTAATTGAGGATGATAGTGTTATTTTGATGATTAACAAGCAATTATCTAGAGTATGTTATAAGTTAAATCGATACTTCATTTATAAGTCTATTACTCTCAGTATATTTGGATAAATTGATATAGATATATTTCATTGTTTATTTGAATGAATCTAACCTTGAGATGCAGCAAAGTGTGGATTGAGTCGACCCAAAGGATGATTGGGTCGACCCCGGCACATCAAGAAAGCATTTGGCACACTTCTGCAAAAATGGCACAAATGAACAGTGAGTTGAGTCGACCCAAGGAAAGCATGAGTCGACCCAAACATCAAGATCCTCAAACAGAAGACAGAAAATGGTTCTCTGGATTTACTGAGAGGGTCGACCCAAGATATAGTTGAGTCGACCCAAGCTTGAGTCGACCCAAACCCTGAGAGGGTCGACCCAAAGGCAAGACAGAACAGAAGACAGAAAAGGATCTCTGGAAACCCTGTTAGGGTCGACCCAAGAAGAAGTTGAGTCGACCCAACTGAACCTTGAGTCGACCCAAAGAAAGGTTTGGTCGACCCAAGTGAAGGAAGGCTGAATTTCAAGTTTCTGTGGATTCTGAGAGGGTCGACCCAAGGAATGTTTGAGTCGACCCAAGTGAAAGTTGGGTCGACCCAAGGACAGGTTGAGCCGACCCAAACACGGGCAGAAGCATAACGGCTAGTTCTGCAGATGTACTTTTTGTCCTTCCAACAGTGAGTAACGGCTAGTTTTTGAATTCTAACCATTGGGGCTTGTCCAATGGAGGTAGGAAACTATTTAAAGGGGCACTATTCATCAGATAGGACATCCTTTCCAAAGAATATCAAAGAGTACACAAGAAAGAGAAAGTGCCCTAATCTTCTTCATCCAAGTGCTTCATTCAAGAATCAAAGAAAGGGGTTGAGCAGATTCAAAGAGTCATCAAGAGATCCATCCTCCCTTGAAGAGTGAAGCATCCTTGACAAAGAAGAGATAAGTCACTACAAGCGATAAATACTTTCTAAACTCTTCTTTGTAGATTATATTGTTTTATTTGCTCATTTAGGAGTTTAAATCTTCTTCCTTTATTTGTTAAACTACTTGTAAAGGTTGGTCGGTTAGCCCGCAAAACCAACGGAATAGGTTGATTGGTGAACCCGGAAAACCAATTGTAAAGGTTCGTTGGTGAGCCCAAGAAACCAACATAGGTTCGTTGGTGAGCCCGTAAAACCAACATAGGTTTTTGGTGAACCCGGAAAACCAAAGTGTAAAGGTTTTTGGATTGTGAGCCCGAAAAATAATCCAACTGTAATCCGCGGGATTATAGTGAATTTCCAAGGGGTCGCTTGGGGAGTGGACGTAGGTGCTAAGGAGAGCACCGAACCACTATACTTCTTGTTGTTTGCATTGTGATTTGTTTAAGTTCACTAACACATCATTTAACACAAGTAAGATAGTTAAAATTAAAAAAAACCAATTCACCCCCCCCTCTTGACTTGTCACCTTGGGCAACAAGTGGTATCAGAGCAAGGTGCTCCAATAGTACTCATTGATCTCACAATCAAGAGTTAAAGATCATGACAACCCAAGTGGGATGTTCTATGAGTGAGGGGCAATCTACAAATAGACCACCTCTATTTAATGGCACAAACTACACATATTAGAAAGTTAGGATGAGGATATTCATTCAAGCTTCAGATTATGAGGGCCTCACACACCCACACTTAATATAGAGGGCACTATCATACCCAAACCAGAAATGGATTGGAATGAAAGTGATAGACGATTGGCACAGTTAAATGCTAAAGCTATAAATGTACTTTATTGCTCATTAGATGTAAGTGAATTTAATAGAATATCTACTTGCATCTCTGCTAAAGAAATTTGGGACAAACTTAAGGTCACTCATGAAGGGACCAATCAAGTTAAGGAGTCAAAGATAAACATATTAGTACACAAGTATGAATTGTTTATAATGGAATCTACTGAGTCCATAACTGATATGTTTACTCGTTTTACTGACATTATAAATGGGCTTAAGAGTTTAGGAAAGTCTTACACTAACTCTGAATTGGTGCGAAAAATTCTCAGGTCTCTACCGAGAATTTGGGAGGCCAAGGTAACCGCAATTCAAGAAGCTAAGGACCTCAACACACTGCAATTAGAGGAGCTTCTAGGATCACTCATGACCCATGAGTTGACAATGAGGCAAAATTCAGAAGATGAGGTCAAGAGAAGAAAGCCCATTGCCCTAAAGACTACCACCCCTAAACAACAAACTGAATCGGAAGATTCAGATGATGATGAAGAATTTGATGAAGAAGGGATGGCTATGCTTGGAAGAAAATTCAGAAAATTTATGAGAGGTAAGAATAGATTCTATAAAAAAAAACCCTTCCTCAAAGGTAACTCAAGCAAAGAAAAGGGTAAGGACAAAGAAAAGGAAAAAGAAACTCCCATTTGCTATGAGTGTAACAAACCCGGGCATTATAAGATAGATTGCCCGGATTTGAAATGGATGGCAAGAAAACTAAAAAAGAAGAACTTCATGGCTGAATGGAGTGAAAGTGAGGAATCAAGTTCGGAGGAGGAAGATCATCAAGAGACGGCCCAAATATGTCATATGGCCAATGACGATGAGGTAGATTCTGAACTTGACTGTGATTTTACTGTTGATGAATTACATGATGCATTCTTAGAACTCATGGAAGAACATAAGAAACTAATTAATAAAAATAAAGTTCTAAAAGAAGAAAATCAATCTCTTATCAAAGATAAGTTAAAACTGTCTCATAACTGTGAAACATTAAGTAGGAAACTTACAAATGAAACCAAGAATCTAATTACTGAAAATATCAAGTTAAAAGGAGATGCTGAAAAATATAAATCCTTAGTAGATAAATTTACACTTAGTTCTACCAAATTAAATATGATTCTTGATAGTCAAAAAGCTGTATATGATAAGGCTGGTTTAGGATATAAAACAAATAGGAAACAAAAATTCTTAAAGAACATTTTTGTAAAAGCTAAAAGTGAAAATATTACTTGTTATTGCTGCAATAAGTTAGGACATAGAGCACATGAATGTAACTATAGAAAGTCCAGTCAAAACAAATTAAGTAATAATCAAAAGATTAAATTCAAGAAAGTTTGGGTTCCAAAAGGAGCATGGAGTACTAACCCTAAAGGACCCAACTTAGTTTGGGTACCTCAAGTTTCTTCTTGATCTTGATTGCAGGAGTGTCTTGCAGCTGATAAAGTAGAAAAACGATGGTATCTAGATAGCGGCTGTTCAAGACATATGACCGGTGACGTAGATCAATTTGTCACCTTGGAATCAGAGAAGGGTGGAGTAGTAACCTATGGAGACAATGGTAAAGGGCATATCATTGGAAAGGGTAAAATTTTTATTACTCCATCTATTTTTATAGAAAATGTCTTATTAGTTAAGGGTTTGAAACATAACCTTCTTAGCATAAGTCAATTTTGTGATAAAGGGTTTAAAGTCACATTTGAAGCATCTGTATGCATAATCACAAATCCTAAAGATAATAGCATTGTACTTGTAGGACAAAGGCAAAGAAATATTTACTTAGTAGATCTTCATGAGTTAGGTAAGAAAAATGGATTATGCTTAATTACTAATGAAGAAAAGAAAAATGAAACTAGTTGGCTTTGGCACCGAAGACTAGGACATGCTAGTATGGAATTAATATCAAAACTAGTCAAGAAGGATTTAATAAAAGATGTGCCAAAATTGATCTTTGAAAAGGACAAAATCTGTGGACCATGTTCATTGAGAAAACAAACTAAATCATCTTTCAAATCAAAGAATATAGTATCAACAACTAGACCATTTGAACGCATACACATGGATTTATTTGGACCTACTAGAACTGCAAGTCTAGGAGGGAAGAAGTATGGACTAGTTATTGTTGATGATTTTTCAAGATATACATGGGTTTCATTTTTGGCCCATAAGAACGAAGCATTTTCAGAATTCTTGAAACTGTATAATAATATCATAAATGAAAAGAAACTCACCTTAGTAGCAATTCGAAGTGATCATGGTACTGAATTTGAAAATCAACACTTTGAATAATTTTGTACTAAAAATGGTATTTTACATCAATTTTCAGCACCTAGAACGCCTCAACAAAATGGGGTTGTTGAAAGGAAAAATAGGACATTGGCAGAAATGGCACGCACGATGTTGTGTGAGTCAAATCTTCCAAAGTACTTTTGGGCTGAAGCTATAAGCACTGCTTGCCATATTCTAAATCGAGTTTTAATACGACCAATAACCAAAAAAACTCCTTATGAACTTTGGAAGAATAAGAAACCAACTGCTAAATATCTTAAAGTATTTGGATGTAGATGTTTCATCTTAAACAATGGCAAGGAGGATCTAAGTAAATTTGATGCCAAGTCAGATGAAGGTATCTTCTTAGGATACTCCACATCTAGCAGGGCATACAGAGTATTCAATAAAAGAACTCTAGTAGTGGAAGAGTCAGTCAATATTATATTTGATGAGTCTGATAGTGAGTCTGCTAGGGAAGAAAATATTGTTGATGATGATACAGAAATTATCGACTTTGAAAAGTTGAATATTGATGACGTGCCAATTCAAGATAAGGGAGATGATTGCGTGCCACCACAATCTCAAAACTTACCAAAGGAATGGAGGTATACATATGGACACCCTAAAGACTTAATCATTGGTGATCCATCTCAAGGGGTAAGAACTCGATCATCTCTTAAAAATTTAAATGATTATCTTGCTTTTGTTTCACAATTAGAACCTAAGACTTATGAAGAAGCTAAAAAAGATACTAATTGGATAAATGCCATGCAAGAAGAATTAAATCAATTTAAAAGTAGTAATGTATGGACATTAACTGAAAGACCAAAGCATAACTCAGTAATTGGAACAAAATGGATATTTAGAAATAAATTAGATGAAAATGGAGTAGTTATAAGAAATAAGGCTAGACTTGTAGCTAAGGGATACAATCAAGAAGAAGGAATAGATTTTGATGAAACATTTGCTCCTGTAGCTAGATTAGAGGCTATTAGATTACTTCTAGCATTTGCATGTTTCATGGATTTCAAATTGTATCAAATGGATGTGAAGAGCGCATTCTTAAATGGTTTTATTGAAGAGGAAGTATATGTAGAACAACCTCCTAGTTTTGAGAATCATGAATTGCCAAATCATGTGTTTGAACTACATAAGGCATTATATGGATTAAAGCAAGCTCCTAGGGCTTGGTATGATCGATTAAGCAAATTTCTGCTTAATAATGATTTTAATAGAGGAAATGTAGACAAAACACTATTTCTCAAAAGAAAGGACAAAAATCTATTAGTGGTTCAAATATATGTAGATGACATAATCTTTGGTGCCACAAATGATACTCTTTGCAAAGAATTTGCTGATTTAATGCATGGAGAATTCGAAATGAGTTTGATGGGAGAACTAAGCTTCTTTCTAGGATTACAAATCAAATAAACTAAGGAAGGCATTTTCATTCATCAAACTAAGTATACAAAGGAAATACTAAAGAAGTTTGGAAATGAAAACCATAAGGGAGTAGGTACTCCAATGAATCCTACTAGTAAGCTAGACAAAGATGAAAAAGGAAAGAGTATTGATATTAAGCTTTATAGAGGACTAATTGGATCCTTGCTCTATCTTACTGCTAGTAGACCAGACATCGTATTTAGTGTAGGAATATGTGCTAGATACCAATCAGATCCTAAGGAGTCACATTTAAGTGCTGTTAAAAGAATCCTTAGATATTTAAGAGGAACTACAAATATTGGATTATGGTACTCTAGAGACTCTTGTCTAGATTTGCTTGCATACTCAGATGCTGATTTTGCTGGATGCAAATTAGATAGGAAAAGCACAAGTGGCACATGTCAATTCTTAGGAAACAACTTAGTATCATGGTTTAGCAAAAAACAAAATTTAGTGGCACTGTCAACAGCTGAAGCTGAATATATAGCTGCTGGTAGTTGTTGTGCTCAAATACTATGTCTTAAGCAACAACTAGAGGACTATGGAGTTAAGCTAGATAATATTCCTATTAAGTGTGATAATACTAGTGCCATCAATCTTACTAAAAATCTGGTTCAGCACTCTAAAGCCAAACACATAGAAATACGATATCATTTTATTAGAGATCATGTGCAAAATGAAAACATATGTATTGAGCATATATGCACTGAAAAATAATTAGCCGACATATTCACAAAACTATTGAGTGAAGATAGATTCTGCACGCTAAGGAGGGAATTAGGCATATGTGATCCTTTTTATTGAAGAAATATAAAAGGGAGCAAGTAGTCTCATGATACATTCCTCCAATTTCAAAAAACCCATGAAACATGAGTCAAACTTGTTATCTATAGATTCCTTACTCATGTATCATTGTCCCAGAAAGAATTTATAAGGATTGGAAGCTAAGAAAATTTTTAGAAGCAAAAAGGAAGAGAAAAGAAAAATTCTGCACTTAGGTCGACCCAACCCAGAATAGAGTCGACCCAACGTTGAGTCGACCCAAGAAATTTCTTGAGTCGACCCAACGTCGGGACCCCACTGTTAAAGGGGGACCCGAGAGCACTATTAGGGCACTGTTTGCCCTTGTCCTCTTCTGAATACTCTAATCCCCACTCTCCAAACTCCTCCAAACTCCTCCAAATAGTAGATTACCTTAAGATCTTGGAGAAATGGGACCCAAAAGAGCCGTAGCCAAGAGATCCGGAAGAGTCTCACGGATCCAACGTGAGGAAAGGCAACCTACGGAGCCATCTATCGTGTCTCCACAACGTGAGGCACGTGCGGAGCCACCTCCTCCTCCTTCCCCCTCAGTTATACTTGCAAGATTTGCGGGGAGATCGGTTACAACGAGGAGAAGGATCCATTCCGAGTTCTTTGATCAAGAAGGGTTTAGGTTGAGAGAATGGATCCAAAGGCAAGGTTGGGAGTATCTTTGCTCCCTAGATGTGATGATCTACCCTGGATTAGTTCGGGAGTTCTATGCCTTCCTTAAAACTGGAATGGGAGGGCTTGTTTCGGAAGTTCGAGGAGTTAGGGTTCGAGTTTCCGAGGAAAGTTTGAGTGAGCTACTTCATCTACCCTGCGAAGGAGCCACTCCGGAAAAATCAGAAAACAAGATGAGAGCTCTGCAGTTGATTATGGAAAATGAGGGCTTTGACTTCTCAGAAAAGGTAATAGCAAGCTCTTTATTTGCTGAAATGAGATTATTGCTTAGTATCATAAATAGAATTTTATTTCCAAAGAGCGGGAGATTCGATCGCATCACAGAGCGAGATTTAGTAGTGATGGAGTATATTATTCAGGGTTTTCCCCTGAATCTCCCGGCCATGATACTGAAGCAGATGAGGAAAGTGATCTGCAACTCCAGAGTATCCCTACCTTATGGTATGATACTCACTTTGGTTTTTCGACAGCACGGCATATCTGTCGAGGGGGAGGTATCCAGGCATCTGCTTCATACTGACACATACACTGCACGGACACTTATACGTATGGGTTATGAGAAAGTGAACGGGCAGTGGATTCATATTGGAGCAGGAATTCAGGGTGAGGCACCAGAGGGTGAGGCAGAGGATGATGCACCAGATATTGGAAACCCTATCCTTGAGGATGAGGAGCATATGGATCATCCTACTGTACCTTCCGAGGCTGGACCATCGTCATCTGCTCCTCCGAGAGATACAGATGAGTTCTGGAGTAGGATGACTGAGATTATGACAGCTCAGGCCAGGACCATCACTGACGGGCTGACGAGCAGATTGGATATTATGTCAGCTCAGGCGAGGACTGTCACTGATGGGCTGACGAGCCGACTGGACATCATGACTGCGGAGATCAGTGATCTGAGGCAGCAGGTAGGAGCACTCCGGAGAGAGAGAGAGACCCATGGACCTTCTGTGCCACAGGCTGCTGAGTCAGAGATATCGGCACAGAGTCATCCAGCTCATCGTGCTCCACGCCAGACACAGTCTCACCAGGCTCGACCTCCCCTCGCCACGTACACTAGGAGGATGAGGACTAGATCCCAGCCATTAGATACTCCCTAGGCAGATATTAGCATTTCTGGTTAGAGCCTAGGCTAGATATCTAGTTCTCATATGTATTTTGCTTTTATCATATATGTTTAAACTTTGATTAAGGAACATTGTATCTATTTTTGTTTTTGGGCATGAATGTACTAAAATGTTCTTATTTTGATCAATAAAGTTTGAATGCTTGTTATTTATTGTGTCTTTTCCCATGCATCTATTTGATGATAACAAAAAGGGGGAGAAGTAAAGAAAGAGTAATGTAATAGGGGGAGAAGTAAAGACAGAGTGATAAGAGAAGTAAAGAAAGAAGGAGAAATAACGAAATAACTTGTAAAACAACTTGAAAATCATATAGGAAAGCATATGCATCCAAGGGGGAGCAATTTGCAACAATGAAAATGATCAAGTCAAAAATTTCTATCAAATTTCAGAATTTGGCACATAGAATTTCAGAATTTGGCACGCACCTTTCACACCTCGATACATAACCTGAAACTCATGTTTTATCTCAAATTTTTGGAGTTTCATCTTTAATGAATTATAAATGAAAGGGGGAGCAATTCAAAAAGTCAAATTGGCAACATTTGAATGATATAGGGGGAGACTTCACTCTTATATATGAAAAGCTGAAATTCAGCAAGTTAAGCCCTTTCAAAAACTGATTTTAAAATAAGTATCAAAAGGTTCATACTCTTTATTTTGTAATCATCAAAAAGGGGGAGATTGAGGATGATAGTGTTATTTTGATGATTAACAAGCAATTATCTAGAGTATGTTATAAGTTAAATCGATACTTCATTTATAAGTCTATTACTCTCAGTATATTGGGATAAATTGATATAGATACATTTCATTGTTTATTTGAATGAATCTAACCTTGAGATGCAGCAAAGTGTGGATTGAGTCGACCCAAAGGATGATTGGGTCGACCCCGGCACATCAAGAAAGCATTTGGCACACTTCTGCAAAAATGGCACAAATGAACAGTGAGTTGGGTCGACCCAAGGAAAGCATGAGTCGACCCAAACATCAAGATCCTCAAACAGAAGACAGAAAATGGTTCTCTGAATTTACTGAGAGGGTCGACCCAAGATATAGTTGAGTCGACCCAAGCTTGAGTCGACCCAAATCCTGAGAGGGTCGACCCAAAGGCAAGACAGAACAGAAGACAGAAAAGGTTCTCTGGAAATCCTGTTAGGGTCGACCCAAGAAGAAGTTGAGTCGACCCAACTGAACCTTGAGTCGACCCAAAGAAAGGTTGGGTCAACCCAAGTGAAGGAAGGCTGAATTTCAAGTTTCTGTGGATTCTGAGAGGGTCGACCCAAGGAATGTTTGAGTCGACCCAAGTGAAAGTTGGGTCGACCCAAGGACAAGTTGAGCCGACCCAAACACGGGCAGAAGCATAACGGCTAGTTCTGCAGATGTACTTTTTATCCTTCCAACAGTGAGTAACGGCTAGTTTTTGAATTCTAACCATTGGGGCTTGTCCAATGGAGGTAGGAAACTATTTAAAGGGGCACTATTCATCAGATAGGACATCCTTTCCAAAGAATATCAAAGAGTACACAAGAAAGAGAAAGTGCCCTAATCTTCTTCATCCAAGTGCTTCATTCAAGAATCAAAGAAAGGGGTTGAGCAGATTCAAAGAGTCATCAAGAGCTCCATACTCCCTTGAAGAGTGAAGCATCCTTGACAAAGAAGAGAGAAGTCACTACAAGCGATAAATACTTTCTAAACTCTTCTTTGTAGATTATATTGTTTTATTTGCTCATTTAGGAGTTTAAATCTTCTTCCTTTATTTGTTAAACTACTTGTAAAGGTTGGTTGGTTAGCCCGCAAAACCAACGGAATAGGTTGATTGGTGAACCCGGAAAACCAATTGTAAAGGTTCGTTGGTGAGCCCGAAAAACCAACATAGGTTCGTTGGTGAGCCCGTAAAACCAACATAGGTTTTTGGTAAACCCGAAAAACCAAAGTGTAAAGATTTTTGGATTGTGAGCCCGGAAAACAATCCAACTGTAATCCGCGGGATTATAGTGAATTTCCAAGGGGTCGCTTGAGGAGTGGACGTAGGTGCTAAGGAGAGCACCGAACCACTATACTTCTTGTTGTTTGCATTGTGATTTGTTTAAGTTTACTAACACATCATTTAATACAAGTAAGATAGTTAAAATTAAAAGAAACCAATTCACCCCCCCCCCCCCTCTTGGCTTGTCACCTTGGGCAACACTAATGCAAGCAAGTTAATTAAGCTACTTAATGAGAAGATTGGAAGAGACAAATAGCCAATGCAAACATAAGAAAATTTTATAGTGGTTCGGAGCCAACCCTTGCTCCTACGTCCACTCCCCAAGCTTCACTTGGGAGTTCACTATAATCCCTTGGATTACAGCCGGTTCTTTTACAAGATCACAACCCAACTTGTTGTTTTCGCGAGATCACAACGAACTCGGTCGGTTTTCACGGGCTCACCGACTAGAACCACCCGATTATTTTTTCGGAATTACAATCAAACCCTTACACCGTTAGTTTTATCCTCGGATCACCAACAAACCTTACAACCCTTGATTCAATCCCCTGATTGAATCAAGTAAGAAAAACAAATATGAATCAATATGAATAGAATAAAGTTAGAAGCCCTCAAACAGATTTCGGAAGAGAAAGTAGGGGCTTCTCGAACTCTGAGTCTCCTCTTTGAGTGCACTGAAGATTTGATGTCAGAAGAAGAGCCTTGAATGCGAAGGAAAAACTTCTAAGAATGAATTGAATGCATTTTTTTCTTCTTTTGCTTTTCTTTTCTCTCAATGGACTCTTGTTAGTTGGAAATGCCTTAATGCACAGATGGAGTAACTCTCTTGCTGTTTACTACTGTTTTCTCTGGTTATTTAAACTGTTCCCCACGAAAATTAGCCGTTAGAGACTGATTTGTAGCCGTTCTACACAGTCCGCACCTCCTAACAAAGTATCCGTTGGGATCGAAGTCGATTCGCTCGATCTAGAGTCGACTTGGCTGTTATTCGAGTCGACTCATGCTTTACTGGAGACGACTTGCCCACTGTTCAGAATTTGAATTAAAGTGCTGCCCCAACCTGGAGTCGACTCGGTCCAAGCCTGGAGTCGACTCACCAAGATCTAGAGATGGCTCGGCATTTTGGAGACGGCTCATTCTCAGGATTCCAGAGATCTATTTTTCTGCATTTCTCTCTCGAGTCGACTCGGGTCCTCTTGGAGTCAACTCGGCTCTCAGAGCTCGAAAACTCGATCCTCTGTCTATTGATCTGAGCTGCCTCGGAGTTGACTCGCACTTTCTTGGGGTCGACTCGGCTGACTTGAGGTCGACTCTGCAATTCTCGGAGTCGACTCGTTCACAGGGTCATTGAGTTTGGTTCTCTGCCTTTCAGTCCGCTTCCCTCTAAGAGTCGACTCTGGCATGATTAGGAGTTGACTCGCCAAAACATCGGAGTCAACTCGCATCCTTCTAGAGTTGACTCAGTAACAGGGTCTAGAAAATACTTCTCTATCTTTCTGTCTGTTACTCCTTGGAGTCGACTCGGATCTGTAGTGAGTCGACTCGCCAAGCATTGGAGTCGACTCGCCAAGCATTGGAGTCGACTCAAAGCCTTCTGGAGTCGACTCGCTGACAGGGTCTGAAAACCATTTTTCTGTCTTTCTTTCTGTTCTCAGACGGAGTCGACTCGTAGAGTATCGGAGTCGACTCGAGCTCGTAGCAGAAACTCTGAGCCAATTGGAGTCGACTCGTAATCTTTCGGAGTCGACTCGAGAGTCAGCCCTTGGTTCAAATAGGGTTCAATACTTGTCCAACTTATTTTGAACCAAAGCTTGAGGCACTTAATTGAAAATATATAAATATATGCCTGAAATACTAGATTGAATTTATTAGTATAACATAAGATATACTCAAATGCTTTGAGCTCATCAAAATCAAACAGGGGTTTAATCAATCACTCCACACAAAGATAGTTACTCCTAGTTGTTAAACCCCTATTATCAATAATAAATTGGACGGCATCATCCATTAGAACCTCCAATATAGATACATACATACATGCATGCATGCATACATATATATATATATATATATTTATATATATATAGGGGATTGATAACCTACCATAACAGAGAGTAGGTTATCAATCTACCCATTTTTTATTGAATAAAAATTATCCTTACTTTTTATAACTCTTAAGTGTATTTTACGTCTTTTTACAATCTCACATTAACTCACCCTCTCAACCCCCAATTAATAATCTCTCCCTCTCTCTCTCTCTCTCCGGTATATATGTGTGTGTGTGTGTGTGTGTGTGTGTGTGTGTGTGTTTGTATGTATGTATAGATGTACATATATGGCAACGTTGTCCAGAAACCACTATTCTAATCATCGGTGGCGCAGTGTTGAAACCGATTTCTCACAGACTACAAGTCGACAAGTCAAATGTATAATCCCCATTGGTGGGGCTAGAACAGAATAGAACAGATCATAGCCATGCTGAGAATGCATATATATATAAAAATAGATCTCATAAATTGTCTAGTTATATTTCACGGATTTCAGAGCATATAAAATGATTTTCAAATAAAATTTAACATGTCTGACCCATTTTACTGAACACAAAATATATAGTAAAATATAATCAGTTTATCAAATAATTTAGAAATTACACTTGAAGTATTAAGTTACTTACCTCTTCTCGCTTAATCCCTACTTCAGATAGGCAGATTAGGTTCACCTGTTTAAATTTAATTAATTTCTTATTAATTTCAGAACTAAGCAAAATCCAAAAATAATACTATTGAACACGGCCCAATAGGGCCTAGAGTTGGCCCATAATGGGTATGGCCTGATAGGGCCCATATCGGACACGGCCCAATGGGCCCACATAGATCCGGCCAAATAGGGCCCCCAAGGTTGGCTTCTAATCGGTTCATTTATGCGGTAAAATTTATTGCAGGGACTAATACTTAATTATAGGATACTATTCTATAATAAAGCTTGAGTGAAGGGACTAAATAAATATAGTTGGGGACCTTTATGTAATAAATCTTTTCTATAGGGATCAAATACAAATTGCAGAAAGCCCTTTTTTGAAATAATATACTGCCAAGGCCTTAACTGCAAAATTCCATTTATTAACCGAATGGGTTCGAATTTCGGGTTCCGAGTTTTGGGTTCCGGGCTCGGATTTGAACTGGTCGGATTTCGGATTTTCTTTTTTTTTTGTTTCTGGTTTCAAACCGGGCCCAAGTTGGGCCCGCAATGAATAGGACCCGTGAACCCTTCTTCCTCCCCAAACTCCCACGGACAGAGGAAGAAGAAGAAGAGGAGGAAAGAACCGGGGGGGTCTAGACGGCCAGCCTGGGTGGCGGAGGCCGTCGTCCGGTCGACGGCCAGCCGGCCACAGTGGTGGCCGGCGGCCGTTGCAGTGGTCGAGGTCGAGAATTAACAGAGAACGGTCTCGGTTCATGGGTTCAAAACATAGGGAGGAAAGCATGCTATTTGGCATGGAATCAAGGGCAAAAGAGGAGGGAAGCTCACCGGTGGTCGACGGAGGTGGTGGGTCTCGGCCAAAGGAGGTTCGATCCGGTGTCAAGCGGCGGCGGCGGCGGCGGTGCCCTTCGAAGAGAAAGGGGATCTCGAAATTAAGTATGATTACAATTTCATGCTTCAAATTTACATAGGATAAATGCTGGCATGATTGAAATTAAGATTGATCCACAAACACAGGCCGATGTCAATAGCCAATATCATACAAGAATAGAAGAGTTTTCGAATTCATGTAGTTGGGTAAGAAGTATTGAGGAACAGCACTCTCAACTCTACTTCCTGTATTCTAGATATACTTCACTCCATGAAGAACTTCTTTACTTCCTGTATTCTGGATATACTTCACTCCATGAAGAACTTCAAGAACTGTGACTTACTACTTTAACGTCTCTACCTGTTTTTAGTTAATCTGTTATCATGTTAGTTAGTCGGTTATTCTGTCAATATAATATTATAAATAGGACGTATCATGTAAGAAAGAACCAATCAATAATGTCTTGAGTTCTTCATTCAAGCTTTCCCTGTTTTTCAACAGCCTTCTTGCCTGTTTCTTTACAAGAAGCCTGTATGAAAATGCCGCAGAGCCCTTCAGCCGCAACAACATCTCGTTCCACCCTTATGTATCCACTCGCACCCCATGACTTACCCCATGAGTTCTTCACCAGCCAATGCTTAGTCCAATCGGCAGTCTTTCCATAGCCAATAGCAGTAACACCATGGTCCAATTCAGTCCTGCAATCACCCATGAATACACCACTTTTATAGAACTGAAAGTCTGAGCCGCCGGCATCGATAGCAACTGAGACCGGCTGGTTGGCCACAACCTTCAAGAGGGTTGACTCGCTATTTGCGGGGACATCTTCATAGTCACTAATAGTGGATGCACTCGAGTCCTTCTTGGTGTTGCAAGTACCATCTGATGCTTTGTAAGGATAGTTACTTTCGGTTGTTAAACCTCCATTATCAATTATAAATTGGAAGGCATCATCCATTACACCCTCGTTACATCCTTGGTCCTCTCCATTAACATCGCAATCCACAAGCTCTTGTTCCGACTAAGAGATCAACTCGTTGGTGCTGAGCTTTGTCATGCCTTCGGTTGCCGCCACAACAGAGAATGCCCGGCAACATCTTATTGTATGGGTTCCATATTATTCAACCAGTTGATGCGATGTTAAAGAACTGCAGCAAACTTGTAACAAGATGGTAAATTTTTTCATTACCACATTGGCCTTGATCCTTGATGGGAGTAACTGCACCCTTGGTCCTCCAATCCATGCTAGCGGGCACGGCCGTCACATTTTCGTACCTGAAGGTCTTGGCCGGCTTCACGATCCTGGGCTTGTATCCATTGCGAGATGCTTTGAACTCCTCGTTGGTTAGGTCAATATATAGGTTGATCCCAAGATTGTATTCCTAGTCGCCGGCCTTGTTGACAGACTCGATGTACTCCACATGCATTAGCCTTAAAGATTTGGTACATGTGCTCCTTCTCAGCTGCATCCTTGTACACTCGCCCATGTCGAGCCATCCATTGCTCGTGTCTTAAGGTCATGGGCATGTCTCCGATTGAAAGAGACCTGGCTCCGTAGGCCCAAATAGCCAAGATGGCCAAGGTAATCCACAAGCATTGGTGGCTAAAATAAGACATGGGGTTGTTGGGATGCACTAGCATGGCTGGAGCTTATATGGGGGTTGGAGTAGGGGAATTCTGCCAGTGGAAAGTGGATAAGGACTTGATACATGCCGTGGAGATTGAAATGAGTGGGATGGGTTAGCGGATGAATCATACAAATTATACTAGCACAGACGTACCGTGCGCTATGCTGGTCTAAACTGCAATATCTTCCATCTTACAGAAGTAGCATGCAAATCATAATAGCTCAGACATTCGAGGATGCAAAAAAAATGGAGAGTGATGGGCGTGGTCTTTCAGCCTCTGCCCACCAATAGAAGAGTAGGTTAAGTATTGTCCATGAGGGATTTCAACAGTTTGTTTACCAAAAGGGTATATCTTCCACGGCATAATGTTGGACCCTGACATAACCTAATAAAAGATCGGATTAGGTCTGGTTAGATCTACGGCCAAATATTTTGACCCAACAGATCATTCAGGTCAACTCAGGTCCATGTATGACCTGATCCCAACTTGAAAAACTCAGATCCGAAATTAGATCCGAGTTGAGTCCGGATCTCTCATACTGTAAAGACTCCTAATGGTTAAGAGGCTCGTATATTCATTTGTTTCAAGAATTCCTGTTAAATTCACAAATCGCAGGTGAAATAGATAATCTTCATTACATCAAGTCAAAGCATGCCTAGCCTAACTGAAAGAAATAAAAAAATAAGAAAATTAAGAGGAAATATGAGTTCATGAAATATAAAATTAGGATAAATTTAACAGACATCATCATCAGATCAAGAATCAAGAAGATCTCAAGTTTACAAATAGCAAGCAAGAATCTAAATAAAATAATTCAACATTCACTTAAGAAGATAAAGTAAAATCAAAAAGAAAATAAAAGAAAATGATTGAAAGGCTAACTTAGATCGAAACCCCAAAACCTAACAGCTCTTGAAAGGGAGATCGAAAGCAAGAGGGATTCAAGAGGAAATTTACCTCTTTAGTGGAGGAGGATTACATCTCAACCTTTTTAGCGAGGCAAAACTACACTAGTATGGCAGCTCGCTCTTGTTGGAGAAGCAGAAGTAATCGGATCAAAAAAATGATGGGAGATTATCTCCGCCGATGTTGCCCTCAATTTGGTGGTGTGCTGTTAACCAGAAATTAGGAGGGGGATACATTGATAGACCACCATGAAAGAGGTTCAATTGTTCGAAGTACGATAATGTGGTGGTCGATGGGGATATCTTGGAAGACCATCGTGAAAGCTTGAAGCACACCACCAACATCGCAGAGTAGCAACATTAATTGATTGCCATGGTGGAAGAGAATCTAGTGTTTCGAAGTTAGAGAGAGACTAAATAAGGATTCGAAACTAATCGGGAAACCGACTTGACACCCCCTCCTCGAGTTAATCGGTATGCCAAGTTTGGGCTTGACTTGGGTCGAGTAATAGGTTGAAGACCCAAATTAGACCTAGCTAATAATCTGGTCTGGTCGGATTAGATTAAGTCAAGACTCTATAAATCCAAACTTGATTTAGAATTTGAAATGGGTCCAAATTTGGAACTCAATCCGGTACTATCGGTTTTTAAATCAAATCTGGATCAAGTCTAAGCGGATTGAGTCAGGTCAGGTCATAAATCAATCCGACCCATTTGCCGCTCTAACAGTATCAAAGTAGATCTAGTCAATAGCTTAGGTGGATTATAACATACTGTATCATGGGCCTATTTGAGTTAATCATGGTCTAAAATATTTGTGACTGGATTTTTGGTACTTATGATTAGATTTAAATGGATTTGGACCCCAAGCGTACTGAGGACACTAGAGCTTAAACAAGAGGAGTATATAAGGATGCGCGAAGGTGTGCCTAAGCCAAATAGCTAGAGTTACCTGAGTGCTATTTACAGTGTTGGTGTTTGAGCTATTTTCATGAGACCTCATGGCTTTACATATATTTAATTATGGATATTAAGATTTCATTATATAGAATTTTTGGATGTGCGATGAAATTCCATAGTAATCCCTAAATTATAAATAAAAACTTCTACTTTTGAACATTTTTCTTGCAACAACCAAATGGTGAGAACTTTGACTTGCAGAAACCAAAATTTCAAATTTCGCAGCAAAAAAAAAATACTCATAGATTCAAGAAAGTCAAAAACTTTTTCAGAAAAATCAAGAGTAAGGATTACTTTTGTGCATAAATACTACCCCACAATATAGTCCTTTTTTCATTAATCAAATTTAATAACTACACAGGAAGAACAATGCACATCAAATTTAATAACTAAATCATATCATAGATTCATGGACAATACAAAGCAGCTTTGTATCAAAGTAAGCTACAAATAGGAGCAAGTCTCAACATTATAAGATCACTTTGCTTAATAAAGCACTAACACATAAAAGTTATTACATGACAGAATAATATAAATGTTATTAATTTCCTCTCTCTCTTTTTTTTTTCATTCTTCTTCTATTTTTGTGTGTGGGGAAGGATTCCTCTAAGTTATTAATAAGACGCCATTGTAGAAGATGGTTGAATTTATGCTGTTGGGTAAGAAGCAAGCTTGGCAATACCACAAAGCCCTTCTGGTGCACCAACATCGCGCTGGATGCGCATGTATCCCATCTCACCCCAAGTTGTACCCCATGAATTCTTTACCAGCCAATATTTAGTCCCATCCTCAGCTGTCCCGTAACCAACAGCGGTCACAGCGTGGGTCATTTCCGTTTCACACGGACCGGTGAAGATGCCGCTGGAGTAGTGCTGGAAGTCTGGCCCACTACCATCGATGCCAACTGAAACAGGCTGGTTCGCGACCGCCTGTAAGAGCGAGGACTCATCATTTGCAGGCACGGTCTCATAGCCGCTGATAGTAGCTGCCGATGATGATGCCCTGTTGGTGTCACAAGTGCCATCAGCTGCCTTGTAAGGGTAGTTATCTTCAGTTGTTATCCCTCCATTATCAATGACGTATTGGAAGGCACGAGTCATGAGTCCCCCGTCGCATCCTTTGTTTCCATCGTTAGTATCACAGTCCACGAGTTGTTGCTCCGACAAGGAGACCAAGTTGCCGGTCTTGATTTCAGTAATTGCTTCAATGGCAGCCACAGAAGAGAATGCCCAACAGCACCCTACGTATATACTTGTCGTTGGTTAGATATATAACTTGTTTGTGAGCCATGTTAATTACTTGATGACATCTTTCATGTATCTTGTTGTTCTTTAGATTTAAATAACTCATTGTACGTCATATCTTACCGCACGAGCGTTGATTCTTGACGGCAGTAACTGCACCTTTGGTTCTCCAGTCCATGCTGTCAGGCGCGTCGCTCAGGTTGGCATACTGAAAGCTTCCTGTCGTGGACTCCGTAGGCATGGGCTTGAATCCAAGGCGAGAGGCCTTGAACTCCTCGTTGGTCATGTCCGCAAACTGGTTGAGGCCGAGCTTATACTTGCGATCGCCAGCTCTATTGATAGACTCGATGTACTCGTAGTTGCCCCTGAAGATTTGGAATCGTCGCTCCTTCTCTGCTGCGTCCTTGTAGACCCGCCCATACTGAGCCATCCACTGCTCGTGCCTTCTCAGCATAGGCTCGTCAGCAATGCCACGAGCCATCGCTCCAGAGACCCAAACACCCAAGACCATCAACGTGAGCACAAAGCATTGGTGAGCCATTGCTTTGGAAACACTTAATTTGGAATGGTGCAGCTACGTGGGTTAAGTAGCTGCTATTTAGAACTGGAGGGGATGTGGGCAAAGAGCTAGGGTGGCTTGAGTGTTTATATAGAGGTTTGCCTTGGGAGAAACCTGTTGTGCATCCTCTTGACGCGCATCGCACGTCTTCTAGAGCGTGATGAGCGGCAGCTGATTTGGTTGAACGTAGACTGCTCGCCCGTCCAATTTTGTTTGACCGCTCGATTCATACTCTCTAGAAAACGTGTGATGCAGTTCAGAAGAAGACCGGAGTCGCCTCGTTAGCCACAATATAATGATCCATGCGAGCATTGCGCACCCAATTTCGTTGTGAGTTGCTATCAGAGTAGCCTCCTAATTTTTGTATAGCGCATCTTGTTGCATGTGAACGAGTCTTTAGATGCCCGGCCTCCATGATTAATAATTTGGATTTTCTTCCTCGATCGGCCACAGTCTTTTTCTTGATTAAAATATCTTGGGTAGCTTGTGATGACTTGGAAAAACAAGAATGAAAATAGAAAAAAGAAGAAGAAGAATATGACGCGCGATGATCATCTTAAACAATTCTTATAGACTCGTTTTTCTTTTTCGTCTTTATTTTAGCTTTAATTTTTGGATTTATCAGGTTGCAATTGATTAAGACAGGCAGTAATTGGTCCCCCATCGAAGTAGATGGGTTTTGGGTCATAGTGTCATATTTAGAGTTTCTCTGAGAATGGTTGCACGGGGACATGGGGCTGTTGGATTGCACTAGCATGGCTGGAGTTTTTATTGGGGGTTGGACTTAAGTGGTATGTACAGTTTACAAATGATTATGCTAGAGTAGGAAGACTGTAAAGTTTTAACTGGACGTGCATGGGACGTCCTGTCAGATGTTTGAGGATGCAAAAAAAAAAAAAGGAGAGCAATGGGCATGGTCTTTGGGCCATTTCCCACCAATAGAAGAGTGGGTTAGGTACTGTCCATGAGGGCTTACAACAGTTTGTTTACTAGAAGGATATATTTTGCATGGAATATTATTGGATCCAGACCTAACCTAATAGAAGATCGGATCTACTGCCAAATATTTTTACCCAAGAGATCATTTAGGTCAGCTCAGGACCATGTATGACCCAATCCCAACTTGAAAAATTTGGATCTGAATCAGATCCGGATTAAGTCCGGATTGTTCATTACATTAATGACTCCCAATGGTTAAGAGGCTCGTAGATTCATTTGTTTTAAGAATTCCTGTTAAATTCACAAATCATAGGTGAAATAGATAATCTTCATTAAATCAGTTCAAGGCATGTGTGGCCTAACTGAAAGAAATAAAAGAGATGAAAAATAAGAGGAAATATGAGTTCATTAATTATAAAATCAGGAGAAATTTAACAAACACCATCATTAGACCAAGATTCAAGAAGATCAGGTCTATAAATAGAAAGCAAGAATCTCAATAAAATAATTGTACATTGCACTTAAGAAGATCAAGTAAAATCAAAAAGAAAAATAAAAGAAAATGATTAAGAGGCTTACTTATATCAAAATCCCAAAACCTAACAGTTCTTGAAAGAGAGATCGACCGTAAGTAAGAGGAATTGAAGAGGAAATTTACCTCTTTAGGGGAAGACGATTAATTCTCAACTTTTTGAGCGAGACAAAACTCCACTAGCACGCAAGCTCGCTATCGTTGAATAAGCAAAAGTAATTGAATCAAGAAAATTATGGGAGATTATCTCCGCCGATGTTGCCCTCAATTTGGTGTTGTACTTTTAAATAGAAATTAGGAGGGGGATACATCAATAGACTGTTATGAAGAGGCTCGATTGCTCAAAGCACGACAATGTGGTGGTGGAGGGGGATACCTCAAAAACCCATCGCGAAAGCTTGAAGCATGCCAACATCGCCAACCTGCAGGATTAGTCAATTGCCACAATTGAAGGCAATCTGGCATTTCGAAGGAAGAGAAAGACTAAATGGGGATTCGAAACTAATCAGGAGAGTAGAGACCGACTTGACACCCCTTCCTCGAGTTAATCGGTATACTAGGTTTGGGCTCGAGTTGGGTCAAGTAATAGGTTAGAAAGACCCAAAGTAGACCTAGCTAATAATTTGGTTGGGTTGGATTGGATTAGGCCAAAACTCCATAAATCCAAACTCAACTCAGAATTTGGAATGGGTCCAAATTTGGAACTCGATCCAACACTATGGGTTCTTAAATCAAATCTGGATAAGGTCTAAGCGGATTGAGTTAGGTCAGGTCATGGATCAATCCGACCCATTTGCCTCTCTAATGGTATCAGAGTATCGTGCACTAGTAGATACTACCACTGAGTTCTTATAGCTTCGTTGGCTACTGCATGATATGGGTGTTCGTTTGACCAGCAGTTTCTCTCGTCATTGTGATTATATAAATACCATGCAGATTGCTCATAATGATGTATTTCATGAGTGAACGAAGCATATTAAAATAGATTGCCACTTCATTCGGCGTCATATCAAGCAAGGCACTTTTCAGTTGATACATGTCGCTTCTGCGGATTAGTTTGCTGACATTTTATTAAGGCCCATCCACCAGGGCGTCATCGTGATCTGGTCAGCAAACTCAAGTTGGCATCTTCGCTACCATCCTGAGTTTGAGGGAGGATGTTAGTTGTTGAAAAGTTATGTATGAGTTGTATTGATTAGTATGTGAGTTGTATACATAAACTATATGTGAGTTGTACATAGCCGCCTTCAATTATAAAAGGTAGGCTATGGCACTATTTGTACATACATAGAAAAGAATACATCCGTCTCTCCCTACGTATCTCATTCCTCTCCCTCTACAACTCTCTCTCTCTTTTCTCTCCTTTTTTGTTAACACCTACCATTCTTACACAGCTTGTTATCATCGACTCCAAGCAGAAAAGGGATAACAAAGTCCCAGCCCAGGTGGTTGTGATTGTTTTGGGATGGTTTCTAGTTGGACCTCACATGGGAAGAGGTGAAGGGTTAAGGTCGCAATGCTAGCATCTTTCTGCTAGCAGCCGTTGGCACTCATTCCCTTAGCAAAATATGATCCAAAAGTCTTTCTTTTCAATCACTCACACAAATAGTTAAAAGGGTTGTGGCCATGAAGCCCAATCAAATTCTAGTTCTATCCAATTCTATTCAATTCTAGCTCGAACTATGTGGTTCCTAGGTTTAGATCTAGTATGGAGCAATCAGTTGGTAGGTCAAGGATAACATAGGTCTCTCTTTAATTAGGTTGCTAGGTTGCACCTCAGGGAAAGGCCATGAAGAACATGGCAACATCATGTAGCCATGCGAAAATATGTGCATGGGCAAAGTATCATGCTACTCATGTTTTCGAGAACAATAACAGGAGAATCATCTGATAAGATTAAAGATCATAATAAAATGTTGGGGAAATGATAATACTAAGGCTCAAACAGAGGATCTCCCCTAGCATGCAAGAGGGATGCAACTAATAGGTTATAAATCTATTTTATGTTTTGTAATATGGCGCAGCAGATATTGCAATCTTTGGAATATGAGAGTAATTTTTGGATTGCTTGAGTTCTGCATGATTTGTTGCTTCACAATTATGGCAATGTTAGATCATTGATTTAGTGTTTAAAAATTTCATCTAAAAATGGAGGGGAAAAATCAAGCAAATCTTGACCTATGTAACTGTATACCATAATATATCTTGAAGAAGTCAAAGCACTTAGACATTTATGTACAACACAATCACAAGCAGTTGATATAAAAGCAAACAAATGTTCAATCAAGTCCTGGCCATGAAAACATTTATTCCAAAATAACCATTAAATTGTTATGCAAGTTAGAGTTTGGTGATTAAAAAGAGTAACATAAAAATTACTTGCTAAATTAGGTACACATCAAATTTAATAACTAACTAATATCTTAGATTTATGGACAACATAAAGCAGCTTTGTATCGAAGTATAGCTACAAATAGGAGAAAGTCTCAACACTATAAGATTACTTTGCTTAACAAAGCACTAACATATAAAAGTTATTACATTACAGAATGATATAAACCTTATTTCCTCTCTATTTTTTTTTCATACTTCTCTTTTTGTTTTGCGGGGAAGGAATATTCCTTTGAGTTATGCAAGGAAGAGTTTTTGTTAAGCTTAATTTACATTTTTGATTTTTTCTCATCAATTTAACTTTTGGAGATTAATTGGTTAATTAACATGATATCGGTGCTTAGATTTGTCAGAGAAATTTGATCAGTATACTTGTACATAATTAATAATCTTATGGATCAAATTTAATTCACCTTTTGTTCCCAATTGTCAAGCGATACACATGCACCTTATTAGAAAAAAAATTATATTTTCAGAAATCAGTATGGATGATAAATTTAAATAAAAGATGCTAGAGGGCGTCCTTCCCTTCAAGAATTAGTTCGATGTTATGTGGCGGGCAAAAGTTGGTACGCTTTATGGAGATGGGTAAGCATCAATCGAGCTCCACATATCATCAAGCAAATTAATAATTGATGAAAAAGAGAAACATAAAAATTACTTGCAAAATCAGGTACACATCACATTTAATAACTAACTAATATCTTAGATTCACGGACAACACAAAGTAGCTTTGTATCGAAGTGTAGCTACAAATAGGAGCAAGTCTCAACACTATAAGATTACTTTGCTTAACAAAGCACTACCACATAAAAGTTATTACTGTTAG
Source organism: Phoenix dactylifera (assembly GCF_051530095.1). Taxonomy (NCBI): domain Eukaryota; kingdom Viridiplantae; phylum Streptophyta; class Magnoliopsida; order Arecales; family Arecaceae; genus Phoenix; species Phoenix dactylifera. The sequence continues at coordinate 63,853,087 of NC_143190.1, read as the reverse complement.
AAATTAATGCACTTAGAACTTGTTTTAATTACTGTTGTCTTTCCTATGTGGTCCAAGTTGTATTGTCAATGTGTCTCTTCCTTTCTCTATGATCATGTCTGCTCTTTTTAATGTTCTAGAACTATCCAATGTGTTTTGAAAAAAAATTTGAAAGCCCTGCTGTCTCTGATGTAAGTCATCTAGACATAAGAAAAAGCCCTGAAGAATATTGCCTCTGTTACACTCTGCATATCTGATTTATGAGCTCTGCTGCAGCAACTCGAGTTTGATTAAATCAGAAACTTTATTCAGATTCTTTAGACAACCAACAAGTGGTATCAAAGTTGTGTTTCGATAGATATACCTAGGCGTATTTCTCCCACAAAAGAAGACAGCAACAACAGTACCAGATGGCTTCCTCTGCTACAGAAAATCCTGCTCCTTCTTTCTCTATTATTCCAGTTTTTGGAAGTAAAAATTATGAATTTTGGAAGTTGAAAATGAGGAGTTTCTTTTGAACATTGTTGAAAAAAGTTTCGAAGATCCTGATGATGAGAGTGGACTTTCTGATGCCCAAAGGAAGAGACTTGATGCAAACAGAATGATAGATGCTAAAGCTCCCTCCAAGATTCAAAATGGAGTTTCTCCAACCATTTTTCCAAGAATCATCAGAGCCCACACAGTAAAACAAGCTTGGGAGACCTTGCAACGGGAGTTTCAAGGTGACAGTAAGGCAATAACAATAAAACTCCAATTCTCACGAAGGGAGTTCGAAAATTTAAAAATGAAGCAATTTGAATCTGTAAAAGATTATTTCTCCAGAGTCATTAATATGGTTAATCAGATGAAGATGTATGGTGAAGATATGTTTGATCAGAAGATAGTCGAGAAAATCTTAATCAGCTTGCCCGAAAAATATGATTACATTCTTGCGGCGATTGAAGAGTCTAAGGATCTCAGCACTGATCGGTTATTTCAATTTTGAAAATAAACCACGCAATAGCACGTATCCTGTAGGATAGTGATTACGGGTGTCGGTCCACAGGGATTGGAGACAAGTTATTTTTCTTTTAAAAATAAATCAAAAAGAAGGATTTGCTAACTTGATTCAACTAAGTTAATCTATGAGTACGAATTGAAATTTAATCAAAGTAAATAGATCTAGGGTTTGGAATCCACCACATAGCATTGCATCAAGGATTGTGTTCTTAATTTTTATCTTTTGGAAGGCATGCAATTTTGGCTATAAGCCTTTTAAAATAAAAACATAAAGAGTGTTAGGAAGATCCATCTTCGGTATAGCATGAAGTGTCTACCTAAGTATGCTAATCTAGGATGCAGCACACTTCATCTTCCTAGGCATGGATCATCTTAGACTACTTTAGCAAACATGATTAGTAACTAGCATGCTCAAAGTTTAAATATCATAAAGGAATATTTCATTGAAAATAAGAATTTAAACAAGCTCCAAAATAATAATAAAAATAAGAACTACAATGCCCTGATACATTGCTAGGGCTTCATCCAGCCCTAGACTAGATGTTTAGCCGAGCATGGCTTCCGGACGACCTCCCATCCTCAAATGAAGTTGATCACCTCCCATAATTCCCAAAATATCCAAGACTCTTCTCTTTCCTCCCCTCTCTCTTCTTTTTTTATTTCTTTCTCTCGGCTTTCTTCTTCTTCTTCACCGAAACAGAGCCCCCCTGTTTCTTTCTTCTCCACCGAGCCTCCTCCCTCTGTTTCTTCCCTCTCTCCCTTTTATAGATCAATCGTTGAAGCATCGAGAGGGAGAGGATGCGTGATTGCTGGGGATCCGATTGCTTGGGGGCTGGGATTTGGAAACGGAAGGAGGGCGTCAATCCGTGGGATCACCAGCTGCATTTGAAACGGGCGGAAGAAATGGGAGCTTGATCGACGGGAGGAAATCACGGAAGAGGTGCTGGGTCCTTGGGTCACAGTGCTTGCAGACGCGGAGGCTTGAAGCGTGGGATGCATCACCGGCGGAAGAAATGGTGCTGGAGGACCACTGCAGACGGACGCTGGGAACTTGGACTGGTGCTTAAACTTGGAAGCAGGATCGCTGGGATCACGGGGACGTTGAAAGGAGCTGGAGATCCGGAAGAGTGGAGAACATGGATCCGTGGTTGCAGAGGCAGGAAGGAAGATGGCTGCGTTGCCTTGATCACGGATGGGTGACTTCCGGCTGCTGGGAGGATCGCTCCGAATGGTGGGTGGCCGCGGGATCAACGGGGAGATGCCTCGACGCGGCTTGATGGCGGAGCTGGGTCTCGGCTGCGGGCTGCGTCACAGGCGGAGGACGAGGCGGAATCGATGGGAAGAAGAGGAACGGCCCGGATGCACTGCGGGGGAGAAGATGAACAGTGGCTTCTTGTTTACATTATTATTTTTTTTTGTAACACTGTTCATATGAACAGTGTTTTCACGGGACACTGTTCATATGAACAGTGAATTCCCCGAAATTATTTTTATTTATTTTATTATATTTATTATTTTCTTTTTTTTTGTTTTTTAAATTTATAAATTTTATATGAAGGCAGGTAAAGAATTGGTTGGGAGTTACTTTGGGTTTGAAGTGGGTCATGATTGTTGATTTGGCTTGAACTCGTTCTCGAGCCCAATGTCATTTAATTCTTACTAAACTGCTTCAGATTGGACTCAACCAGATCAGACCGTGACTTAATAAAAGAGTTAATCAAATATTTTTCTATACAATTATAACTTTCAATCAAATCAGGACCAAAGCCCATTTAGTTATAACCTTAGTCGGGTCAACACAATCTCCTTATATATTTTTTTGTAATTTTCATGAAAGATTGCAACCAAGGGAGAGACAAGTTCAGAATCTAGTTTAAGAGAATAATTACCATATTTTAAACTTACTTCAATGTTTGTTCAATTTCATGGTAAAATATGTATTTATCAGTTTAAAAATATTGATAAGTGCTATGGAAAGGTAACTAAATTATAAATTATTAAGCACTTATCACACCCCCAAACCTATGTTTTGCTAGTCCTCGAGCAAAATAAAACTAGAAAAGAAGAATTCTAACTCACTTTCGCAGGCATCGCGGTTACATTTACCATATGTAACAAGGCTTTAAACCCCTAGGTTACCCTAGTGGACGAGTTGTAGTCTCGTGAGGATTTTCAGTGAAGATACCCACAAACTTCAGTAAATCATTTATTATTATTGTTATTCTTAATTTTTTTTTTTTTTTTTTTTTTTTTTTTTTTAGATCGATTGATCTATGAAGTGAAAATCGAATTCCAAATGCATACTAGTAAAGAATTTCTAAAACTCTTTCTCTTTTTTTTTTATTAAAATCTAATTTAAGATACATAAATGATGAAAATTTCAAAGCACACACGGTTTTATTTACTAAATCAGCCCAAATCCTAGGTCAAGATGCAATTCAAGTTGAAGTCATTAAGTTTCCGTTAGGGAGTTGTAAGACTTATTTATACTGGAGTGCTCAGTGAAATCTGGACCGTACCCAAGCTAAGAGCTCAGATCTCCAAAATATTGCTAATACCAGTAGTTTCCAAGGATTGGTCGAAGGAACCTACTCACTGATTCAAAATCATCTTATCTGCAGGATTTCGAGAGTTGTGGATGTTTACTTTAGTACCTCACGGGCTTTATCTGTAATATTCCAGTTTACTCGAATTTTTACAACGACGGCTTTCACACTATTGTCTTTTCGGTCAATACAGCTTTTTTTTCCCTTTTTTTTCTTTTTTTTTTTTTTAAGAAAGATATATAAATTGTGCACTTTTACTCTTGTGGTGATTTCTCCGTGTAACGAGCAATCAGTCGACGACTCTCACACCAGTTGGCATAAGGTGTCGGGCATCAAGACTCCCCTACGGACTTATGCTCGGAGTCCTCATCACAAGCCCACTTGACCTTTGACAATAGGTAGCCCTTTTCGATGTTCCTGACTAAATCCATTTTTATTGAATTTTTTTTTTTTTTATTTTTTTTATTGGATTAGATAAGTATGATTCATCAGGGTCCAAGGTTGCTACTATACTATCAACATAATGTCGAGCCTAGACCTTAGAAGGGTCGGCCAGTGTGTAGTGAAATTCCAAAGTATTAATTAGCTTACAACTCCCTAAGAGAGACTTAATAAAAAGAACTTAAATTTGTATTACTTCCCACTAGTCATTGGGCTTTTAGATTTTATATACCTTGTGTGTTTATCATTCTCGCATAAATGTATATAAATTAGGTTTTTTTTTTTTTTCAACAAAACTTTTTTTTTAATAATTTTTTTATTATTATTTTATAAACACATTTTTTAAAAAAAATTATTTTAAAATTTTTTTTTTAAAGATGATTTTTTTTATTATATATTTTTTTTTAAAACTTTTTTTTTTTGATGAAAATCAAGATGAATACCCCCAAACCTAAACCTAACATTGTCCTCAATGTTAAGAAATAATCTAAGAGAATTGGGTTGCCTCCCAACAAGCGCTAAGTTTATTGTCTTCAGCCAGACACAGTGGGTCCTTAATTATTTTGATAAACAGGGTTCGTTAAATTAAGGGATTCGATCAATTGCCCGTCGGCAACACAGTCTACATAAGGTTTTAACCTTTGACCATTGACTTTTAAAACATGTCCACCATTGAGGTGTTGGATCTCTACTGCACCATAAGGAGAAACCTTTTTCACTACGAATGGTCCATCCCACCTAGAGCGAAGTTTACCCGGGAAGAGTCGCAACTTGGAATTGAACAGCCAAACCTTTTGACCAGGTTCGAAGGACTTACGGTTAATATTTTTATCATGAAAAGCCTTAGTCCTTGCTTTATAAATTTTAGCATTTTCATAAGCCTCATTACGCAATTCTTCAAGTTCACTTAGTTGGAGTTTTCGGTGAGGACCAGCTACTGCCATGTCTAAGTTAAATTTTTTTATAGCCCAGAAAGCTCTATGTTCAAGTTCTACCGGTAAGTGACAAGCTTTACCAAAAACTAATCGGTAGGGGGACATGCCAATAGGAGTTTTGTAGGCGGTACGGTAAGCCCAGAGTGCATCATTTATCCTTTGAGACCAATCTTTCCTATCGGGACGTACCGTTTTCTCTAAGATGTGTTTTAACTCTCTATTGGACACCTCGACTTGTCCACTCGTTTGGGGATGGTATGGGGTAGCAACTTTGTGGGTGATGTTATATTTGCGAACCAAAGCCTCGAAAGATCGGTTGCAAAAATGAGATCCCCCATCACTGATAATGGCCCGGGGTGTACCAAAACGACAAAAGATGTTTTCATGTAAAAATTTAATCACAACCTTGTGGTCATTAGTTTTAGTGGCGACAGCTTCTACCCATTTTGAAACATAATCAACCCCTACCAGAATATATTCGAAACCAAAGGATGGTGGGAAAGGGCCCATGAAGTCAATACCCCAGACATCAAAGATTTCTACAATTAAAATAGGATTGAGAGGCATCATATCTCTACGAGAGATGGTACCCATCCGTTGGCACCGTTCACAAGTTTGGCAAAAGTTATGGGCATCTTTGAAAAGTGTGGGCCAATAAAATCCACTTTGTAAAACTTTTGCTGCAGTTTTTCTACCCCCAAAATGTCCCCCACAAGCTTGTGAATGGCAGAATGAAAGAATACTTTGAAATTCACATTCAGGGACACATCGACGGATGACTTGATCGGGACAATACTTGAATAAATCAGGATCATCCCAATAATAGAACTTTACTTGTGAAAAGAATCGGTTCTTATCTTGAGTTGACCAATCATCAGGAATTCGTCCTATGGCAAGGTAATTCACTATGTTTGCAAACCATGGCGTTTTTATTCTTTGTACCTCAAATAATTGTTCATCTGGGAAAGAATCGTGCAAGGGTGAGGTATTTTTACAAGAGGGCTCAAGAAGAATCCTAGATAAGTGGTCCGCTACGACATTTGCAGTTCCTTTCTTATCACGAATTTCTAGGTCAAATTCTTGTAGTAAAAGAATCCATCGAATCAGACGGGGTTTGGTATCCTTCTTTGCAAGAAGGTGTCGAAGGGCAGCATGATCAGTGAATACGGTAACCTTGGATCCTAATAAGTAAGATCGAAACTTGTCTAGTGCGAATACTACCGCTAGCAATTCTTTCTCAGTGGTGGTGTAGTTTAATTGTGCATCTGAGAGTGCTTTACTAGCATAGTAAATGACATGAGGTACTTTATCTAGCCGTTGCCCTAAGACTGCCCCAATAGCATAGTCGGATGCATCACACATTAGTTCAAATGGAAGGGTCCAATTAGGGGGCCGTATGATAGGTGCAGTGGTCAATTTCGAGCGAAGATTTTCAAATGCCTCCTCGCATGTTTTATCAAAGACAAAGGGAGTGTCCTTGGCAAGAAGATTGCACAAGGGTTTGGAAATCTTACTGAAATCCTGAATAAAGCGACGGTAGAAACCAGCATGGCCAAGGAATGATCGGATTTGTTTCACAGTTTTTGGTGGAGGAAGATTGGAAATAAGATCGACTTTGGCTTTATCTACTTCAATGCCCCTCTTGGACACGACGTGTCCTAAAACTATGCCTTCTTGAACCATAAAATGGCTCTTTTCCCAACTTAGTACTAGGTTGGTCTCCTTACATCTTTTCAAAACTAAGGTCAAATTGTTCAGACAATCATCAAAAGATAGGCCAAAAACTGAGAAATCATCAATGAATACTTCTAGAAAGTTTTCCACCATATCTGAAAAGATGGCCATCATGCATCGTTGAAAAGTTGCGGGTGCATTACATAGTCCAAAAGGCATCCTCCTATATGCAAATGTCCCAAATGGGCAGGTAAAGGTGGTCTTCTCTTGATCGTCCGGGTAGACAGGTACTTGGTTGTATCCAGAATAACCATCTAAGAAGCAGTAGAAACCTTGACCAGCCAACCGTTCCAAAATTTGATCTATGAAAGGTAGAGGGAAATGGTCCTTCCTAGTCATTGAATTAAGTTTTCTATAGTCAATGCACACGCGCCAACCCGTGGTTGTGCGTGTTTGTATTAATTCTCCTTCCGTATTCTCAATCACAGTAATACCTGATTTCTTGGGTACCACTTGTGTCGGACTCACCCACTTACTATCAGAAATTGGATAAATGATTCCGGCATCTAATAACTTCACCACTTCTTTCTTGACTACCTCCTTCATGTTAGGATTGAGTCTTCTTTGCATTTCTCGGGTAGGTTTTGCATCATCTTCGAGATGAATTCGATGCATGCAAACAGAGGGGTCAACCCCTTTCAAATCGGCCACAGACCATCCTATGGCATGTTTATTTTCTTCTAGCACCCTCAAAAGTTTACCCTCCTGTTCAGTAGATAAGTTGGCTGCGATAATTACAGGGAGGCTATCTTCTGGTCCTAGAAAGGCATACTTAAGATTTGTTGGAAGTGGCTTTAACTCAAGTTTAGGTGGTGAATCAATGGAAGGACAAAGTGGCGCGCTGGCAATGGGAGGAAGAGGTTCAGGTCGGCTCTTCCAAGGAAGGGAACTCACTGGAGATTGATTGTCAAGTAAGATGTTAACTTCTTCTATGGCCTTGTCTATATCAAAGTTGTCAATGTCAAAATGGGCCAGACATGCCTCTAAGGGGTCATCTGCTAAGATATAGGGAAGGGCTTCCTCTACAAGATCATCCATTTCGTCAATTAGGCAACACTCGTCTTCCCTCACATGTTGGTCAGCGGCATGAAAAACATTCAATTTAATTTTCATGTTCCCAAATGATATATCCATTGCCCCGGTTCTACAGTTGATACATGCATTGGCTGTTGCTAAAAAGGGACGACCAAGAATCACAGGGATTTGTTTTTTTAGGTTGGGCACATGTTCCATGTCAAGGACGATAAAATCTACTGGAAAATAGAACTTGTCTACCTTGACAAGAACATCTTCAATCATCCCCCGTGGTATCTTCACAGATCGATCAGCCAATTGTAAGGACACCGAGGTAGGTTTTAATTCACCTAACCCAAATTTCTCATAGACTGAATAGGGTAGAAGATTCACACTTGCCCCTAGATCTAAGAGCGCTCGGTCAATGGAGTTATCTCCTATGACACAGGAAATAGTGGGAGCGCCAGGATCTTTGAATTTTGGAGGGGTGTTGTATTGGAGAATGGAACTTACCTGTTCAGTAAGTAAGACCTTTTTAGGCACATGTGTCCTAGATTTTCGCTTTTGGGTGCAAAGGTCTTTGAGAAATTTGGCATAGGAGGGAACTTGTTTGATGGCATCAAGAAGTGGAAGGTTGATTTTAACTTGTTTGAACACCTCCATCATCTCTTCTAGTGAAGTTCCCTTCTTGCCAAAGGGAGTGGGTGCATTAAGTGCTTCAGGAAATGGAGCCTTTGGAGTATGGGTTGTGACAGATGGTGGACTAGCTGAAGAAGGTTTTGGGTTTTCATGTGAAACATTCCTCTCCTCTTCTTCATCTTCCTTATTGTTACCCTCCCCAACCTTATTATCTATTATACGTCCACTCCTTAGGGTAGTCAAAGCATTGGCTTGCTCATGATTTAGTCGGGTTTCTTGAGCCACATATTGTCCCCTAGGATTACTCATTGGTTGACTTGGAAGCTTACCTTCCTCTCGTTTATTTAATGCATTGGCTAGTTGACCCATTTGGGATTCTAGCTTAGCAATTGATTGTGTGTGAGAGTGCAATAGTTGTGTATTTGCCTCCAAACCTTGAAGGGCAGTCAACACCTTCTCCTCAAAGGCTGTATTTCTTTGGGTTGGAGGAGGAGGATGCTGAAATTGAGTTGAGGGACGGTAGAGATGAAAATTCTGAGGGTTTTGAAAATTTTGGGGGAAGGGTTGGGAGGTATTAGAAGCTTGCTGCCTCCAAGAAAAATTTGGATGATTCCGCCATCCCGGATTATATGTATTGGAAAATGGATCATTACCCGGTCTGGGCTGTGTTTGGGCAGCATTGATGTGTTCTTGCACGAGTTCGGGATATTGGGGTGCTGAGGGGCACTCATGAATAGGATGCGATGGGCTAGAACAGATAGCACACACTTGTGCTTGGGAAGAACTAACGACCTGTCCTCCTATCATTAGTTGGTCAATCTTATGGGACAATGCATCTACCTTGCTAGACAGGTCCATAGAATGACTTATTTCACAAATGGCCCCTTTTCTTTGAAAATTCGGGGATGCTTGACGAGAACACGAAGCATGGTGGAGGGAGTTTTCATTAAGATTTTCAAATAGTTGCCATGCTTCATGCTCATTTCGAAGCATGAAAGTCCCCCCGCATGCAGCATCGATCATCTGACGGTTTCGTTCCGTCAAACCGTCATAGAAACATTGCACTAGCTGCCACTTAGGTATTTGATGATGAGGGCATTTACGGATTAGGTCCCTAAATCTCTCCCAAGTTTCATAAAATTCTTCTCCCTCGGTTTGGGAGAAGCTTGTAATGGCACGTCTAAACTGGTTCGTTCTTCCTATGGGAAAGTATTTTTTAAGGAATTCTTGTTGCATTTGATCCCAAGAACGAATTGAGTTAGCTTCTAAAGAATTCAGCCATTGTTTGGCTCTATCTTTAAGGGAGAAGGGGAATAATCTAAGTTTTAAAGCATCATCAGTGAAATTTTGAATCTTGACAGTGGTGCAAATCTCAAGGAATTCATCTAGGTGTTTATATGGGTCTTCATTGGTGAGCCCATAAAAAGATGGGAGCATTTGGATCACACTAGACTTTATTTCATATTGTACAGCTGCTACCTCAGGTAATCGAATGCAAGATGGGGAAGTATAAATAGTGGGAGTAAAGTATTCCCTCAAGAGTTTGGGTTGTTCTTCAGCCATCTTAAGAGGTGGGGATGATCCTAATGTTTTGATCTTAGCTCGAATGTTCCTAAGGGTTCGTTCTATTTCAGGGTCAAAAGGTAATAGATTTTGTACTCTAGAACGACTACCGTGCATACACTAGTACTTGATCAATCAAGCATGCAATAAAAGAGAAAAGCATATCAATCCTAGTCTTTGTCCTAAAATCACTAGACAGCTCCTAACTGGTTTGAAGAGGTCACCTAAGCCTCCAATCCGGTCTAATGAACCGAGTTGACCAGGTAAGCTCCCAGGTAAGTGGAGGGGTCACGATGCGTTCGCAAAGGTCCCACTTAAAACCCACTTGCCTCGAACAGATGAACTGTCTCCCTTATAGGGACAAAGCTTGCCTAGACATCAACTAAGCCACAGAGCGAAATTGGTGCAACTTTCGGTGATCTTCGTCCTATTGAGCTCGAATGTCCCTAGGAGCCAACGTCTAATTGATTTTAATTAAAGATGACACTATGTGAGATTGAGTTCACCTAAGTTGGGCAAGAGTCCGGTGATGAAATCCGGCTCTTATCTTGTTGGGGTGATTGCCCTTACTATGTGCAAATTGATTTGTGTATGTGTATCAAGCATGCATTCACAATTTTGCTATAATTAAAATCAAACAATCACCACAAAATTTCAAACCAATAATTAATTTAAATAAGAAAAGTTTAGAGGTTACCAAAGGGAATTTCCCCAGCAATTTAATTTTTTTTTTTTTTTGCAAACCTCTACAACATTTCTTTTCCGGCAGTTCTCCTTTTGATCATCCCAGATTTTTTCCTCGATTCCTGATCAAATAATATAAATAAAAATTAGTAAGGGAGAAAAAGAAGATAAGAAAAGTAACAATAATAGAATTTTTTTTTAAAAGAATTTTTTTTTTAATTTTTAAATAATTTTTTTTTAATAAGAAAAATAACTATGCTAGCAATCCCCGGCAACGGCGCCAAAAATTGATCGGTTATTTCAATTTTGAAAATAAACCACGCAATAGCACGTATCCTGTAGGATAGTGATTACGGGTGTCGGTCCACAGGGATTGGAGACAAGTTATTTTTCTTTTAAAAATAAATCAAAAAGAAGGATTTGCTAACTTGATTCAACTAAGTTAATCTATGAGTACGAATTGAAATTTAATCAAAGTAAATAGATCTAGGGTTTGGAATCCACCACATAGCATTGCATCAAGGATTGTGTTCTTAATTTTTATCTTTTGGAAGGCATGCAATTTTGGCTATAAGCCTTTTAAAATAAAAACATAAAGAGTGTTAGGAAGATCCATCTTCGGTATAGCATGAAGTGTCTACCTAAGTATGCTAATCTAGGATGCAGCACACTTCATCTTCCTAGGCATGGATCATCTTAGACTACTTTAGCAAACATGATTAGTAACTAGCATGCTCAAAGTTTAAATATCATAAAGGAATATTTCATTGAAAATAAGAATTTAAACAAGCTCCAAAATAATAATAAAAATAAGAACTACAATGCCCTGATACATTGCTAGGGCTTCATCCAGCCCTAGACTAGATGTTTAGCCGAGCATGGCTTCCGGACGACCTCCCATCCTCAAATGAAGTTGATCACCTCCCATAATTCCCAAAATATCCAAGACTCTTCTCTTTCCTCCCCTCTCTCTTCTTTTTTTATTTCTTTCTCTCGGCTTTCTTCTTCTTCTTCACCGAAACAGAGCCCCCCTGTTTCTTTCTTCTCCACCGAGCCTCCTCCCTCTGTTTCTTCCCTCTCTCCCTTTTATAGATCAATCGTTGAAGCATCGAGAGGGAGAGGATGCGTGATTGCTGGGGATCCGATTGCTTGGGGGCTGGGATTTGGAAACGGAAGGAGGGCGTCAATCCGTGGGATCACCAGCTGCATTTGAAACGGGCGGAAGAAATGGGAGCTTGATCGACGGGAGGAAATCACGGAAGAGGTGCTGGGTCCTTGGGTCACAGTGCTTGCAGACGCGGAGGCTTGAAGCGTGGGATGCATCACCGGCGGAAGAAATGGTGCTGGAGGACCACTGCAGACGGACGCTGGGAACTTGGACTGGTGCTTAAACTTGGAAGCAGGATCGCTGGGATCACGGGGACGTTGAAAGGAGCTGGAGATCCGGAAGAGTGGAGAACATGGATCCGTGGTTGCAGAGGCAGGAAGGAAGATGGCTGCGTTGCCTTGATCACGGATGGGTGACTTCCGGCTGCTGGGAGGATCGCTCCGAATGGTGGGTGGCCGCGGGATCAACGGGGAGATGCCTCGACGCGGCTTGATGGCGGAGCTGGGTCTCGGCTGCGGGCTGCGTCACAGGCGGAGGACGAGGCGGAATCGATGGGAAGAAGAGGAACGGCCCGGATGCACTGCGGGGGAGAAGATGAACAGTGGCTTCTTGTTTACATTATTATTTTTTTTTGTAACACTGTTCATATGAACAGTGTTTTCACGGGACACTGTTCATATGAACAGTGAATTCCCCGAAATTATTTTTATTTATTTTATTATATTTATTATTTTCTTTTTTTTTGTTTTTTAAATTTATAAATTTTATATGAAGGCAGGTAAAGAATTGGTTGGGAGTTACTTTGGGTTTGAAGTGGGTCATGATTGTTGATTTGGCTTGAACTCGTTCTCGAGCCCAATGTCATTTAATTCTTACTAAACTGCTTCAGATTGGACTCAACCAGATCAGACCGTGACTTAATAAAAGAGTTAATCAAATATTTTTCTATACAATTATAACTTTCAATCAAATCAGGACCAAAGCCCATTTAGTTATAACCTTAGTCGGGTCAACACAATCTCCTTATATATTTTTTTGTAATTTTCATGAAAGATTGCAACCAAGGGAGAGACAAGTTCAGAATCTAGTTTAAGAGAATAATTACCATATTTTAAACTTACTTCAATGTTTGTTCAATTTCATGGTAAAATATGTATTTATCAGTTTAAAAATATTGATAAGTGCTATGGAAAGGTAACTAAATTATAAATTATTAAGCACTTATCAAGCACCTTATCTATTGAGCAATTGATGGGTTCCTTGGAGTCTCATGAGCAGAGGAGACAATGGCATTCTGACCAATCGATTGAAAATGCTTTTCAATCAAAGCTCAGCTTGAAGCCTCAAAGATCCTTCAAGAAAGGTGATTCAAGCAATCAACAAAGAAGATGGAAGAAGAATGACTCAAAGAAGGAAGAAGAAAAATATGAGAAAGGTATGTTCTCTAATGACTCTAAAATGTCATGTAAGTCTTGCAAAAAGACAAACCATGATACATCAAGTTGCTGGCATCATGGGAAGCCTCAATGCAATCACTGTAAGAAGTTTGGGTATATTGAAAAAATTACAGATTTAAGACAAACAGTCAAGCTAACTTCACTAAGCAAAAGGATGATGATGAGGGAAATTTATTTTATGCTTGCCAAGTAGCTTGTGAAGAAAAGAATAGTGTATGGTACCTAGATAGTGGGTGAAGTAATCATATGTCACCAAATGAAAAAATATTTGTTGGTATTGATACTACAGTCACACCTAAGGTGCGGTTGGGAAATGGAGCTATTGTACAAGCCAAAGGAAAAGGAAGCATTGCTGTTGAAACTAGGTAAGGAACAAAGCATGTTCATGATGTTTTGCTTGTTCCAAACCTTGAACAGAACTTGCTAAGTATTGGGCAACTAGTGGAAAATGGCTATCGTCTCTGCTTTGAAGATGATGGCTGCATAATTTAGATTGAAAAAATAAGACTATGGCAATTGCATCTATCAAGATGGCCAAGAACAGAAATTTTTTTGTTGAATTCAAGTATAAATCAGTTTCAGCTTTTAAAGGAGAAGTTGTTGAAGATTCTTGGCTATGGCATAAATGATTTTGTCATCTAAACTTCCACAGGCTAAAGCTATTAAAGCAGAAAAATATGGTGAATGGGCTGCCAGACATTGAAATCAGTTTGGATCCATGTGAAGGGTGTATAATGGGCAAGCAACAATGTGGATCATTTCCAAAACAAAGCTCATGGAGAGCAAAGGCACCATTGGAGCTTATAGACACGGATTTATGCGGACAAATGAGAACTCCCTCTTTGAATCATAACAGGTACTTTCTTATTTTTGTTGATGATTTCTCTCGGATGACCTGGGTTTATTTTTTGAAGGAAAAATCAGAGGCCTTTCTTGTGTTCAAGAAATTCAAGCATTCCTTGAGAAACAAAGTGGCAGGACTATTAAGACTATTCGAAGTGACTAGGGAGGCGAGTACACATCAAAAAATTTTGAAGAATATTGTAAAGATGAAGGTATTTGGAAGTAACTGACGGCAGGATACAACCCACAAATGGAGTGGCCGAGCGCAAAAATCGGACTCTTATGGATATGGCTATCTCAATGTTAAATGATAAAGGCTTACCAAAAACCTTCTGGGCTGAAGCTGTTCATACAACAGCTTATATTCTCAACAGAAGTCCAACAAAGGCGGTGAAGAACAAGACTCCAATTGAAGCTTGGTGCGGAGTCAAGCCATCCGTAAGGCATTTCAAAGTTTTCGGTTGCATTTGCTATTCACACATTCCTAGTGTGAAGAGAGCAAAGTTTGATATGAAAAGTGAAAAGTGCATCTTTGTTGGATATAACTTAAAGACAAAAGGGTATCGGCTTTATAATATTGAAACTAAAAAAATAATCATCAGTAGAGATGTTATTTTTGATGAAAAAGTTTCATGGGAGTGGACTAACAATAGAGTGTAGGAGATTCCATCTGAAACATGGGAAGTGGAGCACAATACTCCAAAAATTTCAGATGATTCCTCTCAATTATTTACAGCCCCATCAAGTCCAAGCTCAAGCTTGGGATTGTCTTCGCCCATCAACTCTTCACCTAAAAGTCCTCCAAGAAGGATGCAAAGTCCGAGTGAAGTGTATGAGGCATGCAATTTCTCTGTCCTAGAACCTGAAAGCTTTGAAGAAGCAAAACAGCAAGAAGTTTGGATCAAGGCAATGGAAGAAGAGATGAGTATGATAGAAAAAACCATACATGGGAGCTTGTTGATCGGCCTAAAGGAAGAAATGTAATTGAAGTGAAGTGGATATACAAGACTAAGTTTAATCAAGATGGTAGCATTCAAAAGCACAAAGCAAGGCTTGTCGCCAAAGGATTTGCGCAAAAGCCAGGTATTGACTTCTGTGAAACTTTTGCACTAGTTGCAAGACTTGAAACTATAAGAACTATCATTGCTCTTACTGCTCAAAGAAGCTGGAAAATATACCAGCTTGATGTTAAATCTGCTTTTCTAAATAGGACACTTGAAGAAGAGATATACATTGAGCAATGATAGTCAACTTTAAAGACCACGCAATAGCACGTATCTAGTAGGATAGTGATTACGGGTATCGATCCACAGGGATTGGGGTATAATTGTTTTTCTTAAAAATAAAAATATTTAAAAAGGATGTATTTGTGAAGACTATTAAACTAAACAATTTAATAAAAGAAAATGCAATTAAAGGGATATCAGTTTAGGAGAACCTAGGGCAAGGAATTCACCACTAACATCGAGACAAGGGTTATTTATATTTTAATTTATTCTTGGATAAACATGCAAATTGGCTACAAGCCTAATAAGCATTTAAATAAAAATTCACAAAAGTAATTTGGGCATAATCCATCTTCGGTTGGCATGAAATGTCTCCCCTAATCTAAAGTGGCAGCACATTGCATCTTCCCTAGGCATGGACTATCTTATATTTACCTAGTGATCATGAAGAACAGTTGTATAAACATCATATTTAAAATCACAGAAATTAAATATGAGATGAAATAAAATATTCATTAGAAGCAGAATAAGGTTTATACAACTCCAAGAATAGAAATCAAAAATATAAAACCCTCAGCCCTTTGTTAGGGCTGCATCCAGCCCTAGAGAAGAAATTAGCCCTGCATGGAGTTGGAGACGGTAGCAGCAGCACAGCAGCGGGCTCCCATCTCTCCCTTCATGATCAGCTTCCTTTCTTTCTCCCTCAGCACTTCAATCTTATTTTTTTATATACATGGGAAGTTATTCCCAAAATAACCAAACTACTCTCTCCCTCATGCACTGGGATTTCAGTCTCCGAGAAGCGATGATCGAAGGAGGATAGCTCTCCTCCTTTTATAGCTTCACCAGCACCCCACCCTCCTTGCTTTGTGGTTGATCCGAACGGTGAAGCTGAAATTTGTTGGCCGCGGGAGAGTCGGACGCGTGGGAAGATGAAGTCAATCCTCTGTTCTGTTGGGATGCAGGAGCTATTTGGATCTCAGGGGAAGAGGATGAAGCTTACGGCTGGATACGATGGAACTAATCGAGTTGTTGGACAGCTGAGAGGTGATCTGGAAGTTGGGATTTGATTCCGAAGCAGAGGACTTGCTGGCTTTGATCTTATCCATGGATGCGGGAAGTTTGGATTCCGAAACAGGGGAAGGAGGCTGCGGACGTGCTTGCGGTTGAGAGGACTTCGGAAGGAGGTTGAAGAAGCTGGGAGTGTTGCTGTTAGCTGGGAGAAGGTGGTTCGGATTTGGGTGTGTGAGAAGATTTGGAGCTATCCATGGAGGGTAGACAGATCCGTGGGTGGTTGGATCGATGAAGACTCGGGCTCTGTTTGAACTGCTCACGGGATGGGGATGATGTGGAGTTGGGAGGTTCGGCTGGGAGGAGATATGCTCTGTTTGGATGCCGTGAAGGCAGTGGGTGAGAGGAAGATGATAAATCGCGGAGAATGGGGAGGATCTTGGTTTTGTTCCTTAGATGCGGAAGGGAAGAATGCTAACGTGGAGAGGATGGGATCTGAATCGTGGATGCAGAAGGATGAACTCGATTTGGATGAAGGGGAGGAAGGCATGCATGAGATGAGCTTTGGAACGGCTGGCAGCTGGGACTGGGAACGTATCACGAATGAACTGTAAGATCTTGGAGGATACTGAGCCGTTGGGAGGAGATCAATTCGGCTCTATTTCGTTGGAACACGGGAGAAGGGGAGGATGTTCGGTTCGGTTGGCAGTTGAGATGAAGCTGCGATGGGAAGACTTGGGAATCCAGCTGGGATCAGTCCGGAAGAAGAGGGAATGAATTCATGAGCTGAGATGCAGGGGATACCGTGAGTTGGTTTGAACTTTGTTTTATTAAGCTGGGAGGTTTTCACGGGGGACGAAGCTTCTGTTCTTTGGACATGGAAGCTGGGAAGGACGTGGATTTTATTCCCTGCATTGAGAAAGATGGTTGGGTCCACTCTGATGGGTTGGGACTGAAGCTAAAACAGGGGAGGTTTGAATAGTGGAGGAAATAGTCTTGATAGGTGCACACGTGAAGAGAAGGAAACTTGAATGACTGATTGTGCATAAAGGTTGATCCATGATATAGTTCAAATAAAATGTTGAAACATGAACGAAAGGTCGAATTAGATGTGATGAAAACAGTAGAATTGGGATGAACGGCCGAAGAGGGAATCTGAGAGGATTTAATTCGCGAAGTGCATGCAATTTAGGTTCAGGGATCATCTCGAATGAGTTTGACTCGAATATGAGTTCGACTTTACCTGCATACATTAGACTCAATCAGTAAAACTCGAATTACCTCTGATAATTATTAAAATGCAATGATGATGGTAACACATATTTTATGGTTAAATTTACGAAATATGCAAATTAAAATAATGATAAGTGCTATGAATAAAAGGTTAATTTATGCATTATTTAGCACTTATCACACCCCCCAACCTACATTTTGCTAGTCCTCGAGCAAAAAAAAAAAAAAAACTAACTCACTTTCGCAGGAATCGCGATTGCATTTACCGTATGCAATAAGGCTTTAAACCCCTAGGTGGCCCTAGTGGACGAGTTTTGTCTCGTGAGGGTTTCCGGCTCAGATACCCACAAACTGCAGTCGAAAGAATTTATTTTATTGATTTATAAAATCTAATTTCAAATGCATAAGTGCCAATAATTTCAAAAGCACACAAAGTTTTATTACTAAGTCAGCCCAAATCCTAGGTCAAGATGCAACTTAAGTTGAAATTATTAAGTTTCCGTTAGGGAGTTGTAAGACTTCTTTATACTTGGGTGCTCGGTATATCTGGACCATACACAAGCTAAGGCTTTAGATCCCCAAAATACTGCTAAAGCTAGTAGCTTCCAAGAATTGGTCAGATAAGACCTAATCACTGATTCAAAATCATCCTACCTTGCAGGACTTCGAGAGTTGTGGATGTTTACTTTAATACCTCATGGGCTTTATCTGTAATATTCCAGTTTACTCGAATTTTTACAACGACGGCTTTCACACTATCGTCTTTTTCAAGGTCAATATTATTTTCTCTTTTTCTCTTTTTTTTTTTTGATTTTGTTTTTTTTTTTTTTGATTTTGTATTTATAAATAAATTATGCACTTTTACTCTTGTAATGATTCCTCCATGTAACGAGCATTCAGTCAACACTCCCACACCAGATGGCATAAGGTGTTAGGCATCAAGACTCCCCTACGGACCTATGCTCGGGTTCCTCATTACAAGCCCGCTGACCTTTGACAATAGGTAGCCCTTTTCGATGTACCTGACTAAATTCACTTTTTTTTTTTTTTGGATAAAAGTGAATTAGATAAGTATGATTCATCAGGACTCAAGGTTGCTACCAGACTTAACAACATAATGTTGAACCTAACCCTTAGAAGTGTAGGCCATGTGTGTTGTGAAATTCCAAAGTAAAAATTATCTTACAACTCACTAAAAGAACTTTTAATAAAAAGAACTCAAATTGACTTACTCCTGACTAATCATTGGGCTTTTTAGATTTTATATACTTTGTGTGATTATCATTTCAGCACTAAGGCATAGAAATTAGGTTTTTTTTTTTTTTTTGAAATTCATTTTTTTTTTTTAAATTCACTTGAAAATGGGAAAATGCGAAGAATTCCTTCAAAAATTCAAATCCTATTACCCCCAACCTAGATCAGACATTGTCCTCAATGTTTTTTTTTTTTTTTTGAATTTTTTTTTAATTTTTTTTAATATTTTATTATTATTATTATTATTTTTGTTTTACGAAAATATGATGCATATGGAGGATAGAAGCATTGTACCTTAGTTGCATCAGTAATATGAGGGATCCTGAAAAAAAATGCAACAAGAAAATATGCAAAAAAAAAAAATCTATGGAAATTGGGTTGCCTCCCAACAAGCGCTAAGTTTAACGTCTTCAGCCAGACGCAGTGCATCCTTAATCATATTATACCAGGTTCATGCCGAGTTCTCCAAGGAAGAGAATTTGTGGAAAACTGATTGACGGGCACAGAGTTGACTGCTTCTATGGTCTTTTCTATGGTAACGTCAAAATGGGTCAAGCATGTTTTCAGAGGTTCATCTGCTAAAATATAAGGAAGATCGCCCATTTTATCTATTAGGAAGCACTCAACTTCCTTTGCGGGTTGATCAGAGGCATGAAATATATTTAACTTGACCTTCATGTTCCCAAAGGATATATTCATCACCCCAGTTCTACAATTTATACTTGCATTGGCTGTAGCTAAAAAGGGACGCCCAAGGATCACGGGGATTTGTTTCTTAGGATTAGGCTCATGTTCCATATCAAGGACGATGAAATCGACTGGGAAATAAAATTTGTCGACCTTGACTAGGACATCTTCAATTGTTCCTCGTGGTATTTTAACAGATCGATCAGCCAACTGTAGGGACACCGAGGTAGGCTTCAATTCACCTAATCCGAACTTTTCGTAGACTGAATAAGGAAGGAGGTTAACACTCGCCCCTAGATCTAATAATGCTCGATCAATAGGATTGTCTCCCACCACACAAGAGATGGTAGGGGCACCAGGATCCTTGAACTTAGGAGGGGTTTTGTGCTGAAGGATGGAGCTCACTTGTTCAGTCAGGAAGACCTTTTTAGGCACATGTGTCCTAGATTTTCGTTTCTGTGTACAAAGGTCTTTGAGAAATTTGGCATAGGAGGGAACTTGTCTAATAGCATCAAGGAGTGGGAGGTTGATTTTAACTTGTTTGAAAATCTCCATCATCTCCTCTAGTGAAGTTTCCTTTTTGCCAAAGGGAGAGGGTGAATTAAGAGCTTCAGGAAATGGGACTTTTGGAATATGAGTTTGGGCAGAAGCTGGAAGAGCTGAAGAAGAAGAAGTTTTTGGATTTTCATGTGATATATTTTGCTCTTCCTTTTTACCTTCCTTATTGTTATCCTCCCCAATCTCATTGTCTACTACACGTCCACTCCTTAGGGTAGTCAGAGCATTGGCCTGTTCATGATGAATTGTATTCGGTTGATTTTCTTGAGCCATGTATTGTCCCCTAGGATTACTCACTGGTTGGCTTGGAAGCTTTCCTTCCTCTCGCTTGTTCAGTGCATTAGCTAGTTGCCCCATTTGGGATTCTAGCTTAGCGATAGATTGCGTGTGAGAGTGCACCAATTGTGTAATGGTTTCCAAACCTTGAAGGGAGGTCAACACTTTCTCCTCAAAGGCTGTGTTTCTTTGGGGTGCTGGAGGAGTGTGTTGAAATTGAGTCGAAGGACGGTAGGGATTAACATTTTGGAATGGTTGAAAGTTTTGGGAATAAGGCTGGGAAGTATTGGAAGTCTGCTGCTTCCAAGAGAAGTTTGGATGGTTGCGCCACCCCGGATTATAAGTGTTAGAATACGGATCATTACCCGGTCGGGACTGTGCTTGGGCAGCATTTACTTGTTCTTGCACAAATTCAGGAAATTGTGCTGCCGAAGGGCACTCAAAAACAGTATGAGACGGACTAGAACAGAGAGCACACACTTGTGCTTGGGAAAAGTTTGGAAGCTGTTCTCTAGACATTAGCTGGTCCAACTTGCGGGATAGTGCATCTACTTTGTCAGATAGACCTATGGACTGGCTAACTTCATATATGATTCCTTTTCTTTGAGAACTTGGGGGTGCTTGACGAGCGGAGGAGGCATGGTGGAGGGAATTTTCATTAAGGTTCTCAAACAATTGCCATGCCTCATGTTTACTTTTAAGCATGAAAGTACCCCCACAAGAAGCATCAACCATTTGACGATTTCGTTCGGATAGTCCGTCATAAAAGCATTGCACTAATTGCCATTTGGGTATTTGATGATGCGGGCATTTTCGGAGTAAGTCTCTAAATTTTTCCCAAGTTTCATGGAATTCTTCCCCATCAGATTGGGAGAAGCTCGTGATAGCACGCCTAAATTGGTTTGTTCTTCCTATGGGAAAATATTTCTTTAGAAATTCATGTTGCATTTGAGCCCATGAAAGAATGGAATTGGCTTCTAATGAGTGGAGCCATTGTTTAGCTCTATCTTTAAGGGAAAAAGGAAACAACCTAAGTTTCAGAGCATCATCAGTGAAGTTCTGAATTTTGACAGTAGTGCAGATCTCAAGGAACTCATCCAAATGTTTATATGGGTCTTCATTGTTAAGTCCATAAAAAGAGGGAAGCATTTGGATGACACTAGACTTAATTTCAAAATGTGCAGCAGCGGTGGTATCAGGTAGTCGAATACAAGATGGAGAGGTATAAATGGAAGGAGTGAAGTACTCCTTTAGGAGTTTGGGTTGTTCTTCAGCCATCTCTATAAGTGGTGTAGATCCTATGGTTCTATAGGTCCGGATTTCGGCTCGAAGGGTCCTAATAGAACGCTCTATTTCAGGGTCAAAAGGTGCTAATTCGGGAGATCTGGAACGACACCCTAGCATACACTAATACTCCTCTGATCAGTACAGTCAAGCATGCACTAAAAAGAAAAACACATCAATTCCTTAAGTTCACCCTAAAATCACTAGACAGCTCCTAACTGGTTTGAAGAGGGCACCTAAGCCTCCAATCCGGTCTAATGACTGAGCTGACCAGGTAAGCTCCCAGGTAAGTGGGGGGGTCACGATGCGTTGCAAAGGTCCCACTTAAAAACCACTTGCCTCGAACAGATGAACTGTCTCCCTTAAAGGGACAAAGCTTGCTTAGACATCAACTGAGCCACAGAGCGAAATTGGTGCAACTTTCGGTGATCTTCGTCCTATTGAGCTCGAATGTCCCTAGGGGCCAACGTCTAATTGATTTTAATTAAGGTGAAAGCTATGTGAGAATTGATTTACCTAGTTTGGGCAAGAATCTGGTGATGAAATCCAGTTCTTATCTTATTGGGGTGATTGCCCTTACTATGTGCAAATTAATTGGTGTATGTGTATCAAGCATGCATTCACACTTTTGCTGAATTTAAAATCAAACAATCACCACACAAGGAAATTTAAATAAAAAAAAGGTTTAGATGTTACCGAAGGGAATTTCCCCAGCAAAAATTTTTTTTACTTTAGAGCAAACCTTTACAGCCTCCTTTTTTTTCAATAGTTCCTATTTCTGATTGTCCCAAACTTCCTCTTTGGTTCCTGATCAAATAAAAATCAAAAATTAGTAAAGGAGAGAAAAGAGATAAGAGAAATAACAAAAATAGAAAATATTTTTATTATATATTTTTTTTTGAAAGTTTTTTTTTATAAAAAGAAAAACAACTATGCTAACAGTCCCCGGCAACGGCGCCAAAAATTGATAGTCAACTTTAAAGACCACGCAATAGCACGTATCTAGTAGGATAGTGATTACGGGTATCGATCCACAGGGATTGGGGTATAATTGTTTTTCTTAAAAATAAAAATATTTAAAAAGGATGTATTTGTGAAGACTATTAAACTAAACAATTTAATAAAAGAAAATGCAATTAAAGGGATATCAGTTTAGGAGAACCTAGGGCAAGGAATTCACCACTAACATCGAGACAAGGGTTATTTATATTTTAATTTATTCTTGGATAAACATGCAAATTGGCTACAAGCCTAATAAGCATTTAAATAAAAATTCACAAAAGTAATTTGGGCATAATCCATCTTCGGTTGGCATGAAATGTCTCCCCTAATCTAAAGTGGCAGCACATTGCATCTTCCCTAGGCATGGACTATCTTATATTTACCTAGTGATCATGAAGAACAGTTGTATAAACATCATATTTAAAATCACAGAAATTAAATATGAGATGAAATAAAATATTCATTAGAAGCAGAATAAGGTTTATACAACTCCAAGAATAGAAATCAAAAATATAAAACCCTCAGCCCTTTGTTAGGGCTGCATCCAGCCCTAGAGAAGAAATTAGCCCTGCATGGAGTTGGAGACGGTAGCAGCAGCACAGCAGCGGGCTCCCATCTCTCCCTTCATGATCAGCTTCCTTTCTTTCTCCCTCAGCACTTCAATCTTATTTTTTTATATACATGGGAAGTTATTCCCAAAATAACCAAACTACTCTCTCCCTCATGCACTGGGATTTCAGTCTCCGAGAAGCGATGATCGAAGGAGGATAGCTCTCCTCCTTTTATAGCTTCACCAGCACCCCACCCTCCTTGCTTTGTGGTTGATCCGAACGGTGAAGCTGAAATTTGTTGGCCGCGGGAGAGTCGGACGCGTGGGAAGATGAAGTCAATCCTCTGTTCTGTTGGGATGCAGGAGCTATTTGGATCTCAGGGGAAGAGGATGAAGCTTACGGCTGGATACGATGGAACTAATCGAGTTGTTGGACAGCTGAGAGGTGATCTGGAAGTTGGGATTTGATTCCGAAGCAGAGGACTTGCTGGCTTTGATCTTATCCATGGATGCGGGAAGTTTGGATTCCGAAACAGGGGAAGGAGGCTGCGGACGTGCTTGCGGTTGAGAGGACTTCGGAAGGAGGTTGAAGAAGCTGGGAGTGTTGCTGTTAGCTGGGAGAAGGTGGTTCGGATTTGGGTGTGTGAGAAGATTTGGAGCTATCCATGGAGGGTAGACAGATCCGTGGGTGGTTGGATCGATGAAGACTCGGGCTCTGTTTGAACTGCTCACGGGATGGGGATGATGTGGAGTTGGGAGGTTCGGCTGGGAGGAGATATGCTCTGTTTGGATGCCGTGAAGGCAGTGGGTGAGAGGAAGATGATAAATCGCGGAGAATGGGGAGGATCTTGGTTTTGTTCCTTAGATGCGGAAGGGAAGAATGCTAACGTGGAGAGGATGGGATCTGAATCGTGGATGCAGAAGGATGAACTCGATTTGGATGAAGGGGAGGAAGGCATGCATGAGATGAGCTTTGGAACGGCTGGCAGCTGGGACTGGGAACGTATCACGAATGAACTGTAAGATCTTGGAGGATACTGAGCCGTTGGGAGGAGATCAATTCGGCTCTATTTCGTTGGAACACGGGAGAAGGGGAGGATGTTCGGTTCGGTTGGCAGTTGAGATGAAGCTGCGATGGGAAGACTTGGGAATCCAGCTGGGATCAGTCCGGAAGAAGAGGGAATGAATTCATGAGCTGAGATGCAGGGGATACCGTGAGTTGGTTTGAACTTTGTTTTATTAAGCTGGGAGGTTTTCACGGGGGACGAAGCTTCTGTTCTTTGGACATGGAAGCTGGGAAGGACGTGGATTTTATTCCCTGCATTGAGAAAGATGGTTGGGTCCACTGTGATGGGTTGGGACTGAAGCTAAAACAGGGGAGGTTTGAATAGTGGAGGAAATAGTCTTGATAGGTGCACACGTGAAGAGAAGGAAACTTGAATGACTGATTGTGCATAAAGGTTGATCCATGATATAGTTCAAATAAAATGTTGAAACATGAACGAAAGGTCGAATTAGATGTGATGAAAACAGTAGAATTGGGATGAACGGCCGAAGAGGGAATCTGAGAGGATTTAATTCGCGAAGTGCATGCAATTTAGGTTCAGGGATCATCTCGAATGAGTTTGACTCGAATATGAGTTCGACTTTACCTGCATACATTAGACTCAATCAGTAAAACTCGAATTACCTCTGATAATTATTAAAATGCAATGATGATGGTAACACATATTTTATGGTTAAATTTACGAAATATGCAAATTAAAATAATGATAAGTGCTATGAATAAAAGGTTAATTTATGCATTATTTAGCACTTATCAAGCAACCAACAGGATTCTTAGTGAAAGGGGGAGAACATAAGGTGTACAACCTGAAAAAGGCCTTTTATGGGCTGAAGCAAGCTCCACGAGCTTGGTATAATGAATTTAACATTCATACACAAAAAGAAAAAAAGAAAAAAACTTAATTTCTTCTTTTAGTTTATCCAAGCAAACCCACTTCATTAAAAGATCATATTGTGAATAATCAATCCAAACCTCAACAAGCAAACCAAAATACGAGATACACCTATGCTATAAAGTTTAATCCTAGATTTGTATAAAAATCCAAGATCATATCATGAATTACTTAAATTAAATATGAGCACAATTTTATGCTTCAAATTTAGATAGAAGAAATGTCAGCATGATTGAAATTAAGATTGATCCATAAACACAAGCTGACCCTAATAGCCAATATCATATGGAAATAGAAGAAAGTTTTTGAATTCAGGTAGTTTGGTAACAAGCCAGCATCGCACCGCCATAGAGCTCTTCAGTCGCATCAACATCTCATTCCATCCTTATGTATCCACTCTCACCCCACAACTTAACTCATAAGTTCTTTACTAGCCAATACTTAGTCCCATCGACAATCTTTCCATCGCCAACAGCAGTAACACCATGGTCCAATTCATTTCCACAGTCACCAATGAATACACCACTTTTATAGAACTAAAAGTCTAAGGCCCTGTTTGGGGGAGCTGTTGGTAGTAGAGCTTTTGGAAGTAGAGCTGTCTGAAGTAGAGCTTTTATAAAAAGATGTTTGCTGTTTGGTAACTACATTTCTAAAGTGCTGTGGCACTTTAACATGTATTTAGTAAACAAACTGAGAAAGTACTTTTGTATGACGAATTGACCATAAAAGACATTACTAGTATTATACAACAAAGTATAATAAAATATAATATGTATTAATATATAAATATATGATATAGTATAATATTAATATAATGTAATATAATATTATTATAATATAGTACTATAACATTGTATACTATAGGATAATAATTAGTTATAATATTAAATTATTTAATATAACATATCAATGTATCATAATATAATATTATGTTTATAGTATAATACAATAATAAATATATAAAATATTATAATTATTAGTGTAAATTCATTTTCACCCTTCTAATGACCATTTATCTCTCTAACAAATTTTCTAGCTTAGTGATAAAATTTGTTAAATAATTACGAATATTTTTATTTATTTATTTTATTATTATTTTAATTCATTAAAATTTATTTATTTATTTATTTATCTGTTCATTTATATACATATTTATTTATGCATTTATTTATTATTTTATTTATTTATTTATTTATTTGTTCATTTATATACATATTTATTTATTTATTTATTTAATTTTCTTTTCTTTTTCTTTTCTTTTCTTTTTTTTTCCTTCTCTTTTTTTTCTTTCCTTTTCTTCTTTTTCTTTCCTTTTCTTTTTTTCTTTTTCTTTTCTTTTTTCTTCTCTTCTTCCCCTTATTTATGCATTTATTTATTTATTTATTTATTTTATTTTTTTTTCTTTTCTTTTTTTTTCTTTTTCTTTTATTTTTTCTTCCCTTCTTCTCCTTCCTTCCTCTATTTCTTTCTTCTCCTTTCTTCTCCTCTCAGGAAGTTGGCGGCGCTAAAGGGTGCCGGGACGCAGCCGCCACGGGAGGGGGACGAGCCATGTCCGGCGGCAGCCGCAGCTCGCTAGCGGCAGTCTCGGCGGAAGGGAGCCGAGGTGGCTCACCCACCACCACTGCGGGCAGACATCGCCGCCCCACAGCTCTACTGTCGGCGCACGTCGCCGCAGACGGACGCCGCTGCCTAAAAGAGTACCCTGCTGCCGACTGCCATGGGAGCTTCGCTGTGGCTCGCCTCCTCTGTCCTGCAGCTGGGACGCCGTGGTCCCGCGGCTAGCGGAGGCCTGGCCACCCCACAGCCGAGCTCGGCCACTCACGGGCCGACCGCGCACCATGGGTGGCATCGCGATGACCTGCAGAGGGGTCGCCGGTCACAGATGGTGGCCGACGTCGTGGCTACCACCGTGGGCAGCCATGGGTTCACCAAAAAAAAAGAAATGGCCGGCGGCGTTGAGAAGAAGAAGGAGATAGAGAGGGAGAGAGAGAGAGAGGGAAGGGTGAGAGAGGAAGAGGTGGTGGGATGGAGAGTTTTGGAAGAAAAAAAGGGGACTTTTAAATAGGGATATTTTGGTCAAAAAAATAACTTTCTGACATAACTGAAAACAGCATTTTCGAAAAGCTTCAAAATGGAGTTTCTCGCAAAAAGCTGTTTTCAGGTTTTTGGAAAAGGTAAAACAGCTTCTCCAAATATTTACCAAACACTTTTTTTAATCCAAAAGTACTTTTGAAGGGCCAGAAAGTGCTTTTTAGCCCTCCAAATGGGGCCTAAGTCACCAGCATCGATAGCAACTGAGACTGGCCAGCTGGCCATAGCCTTCAAGAGGGCTAACTCGCTATTTGCAAGGACATCTTCAAAGCCACTAATTGTGGCTGCGCTTGTGGATGCCTTGTTGGTGTTGCAACTTGCAAGTGCCATCTGGTGCCTAGCAAAGTGTTGCCCAAGGAGACAACCCAAGAGGGGGGATGAATTGGGTTTGGATTAATTATTGACAAATTAAAACTTGATTAGTAAATAATTAAATCTAATGCACACAGGTTAATTAAGCTACTTGATGAGAAGATTGGAAGAGATAAATAGCGAATGCAAACACAAGGAAATTTTATAGTGGTTCGGAGCCAACCCTTGCCCCTACGTCCACTCCCCAAGCTTCACTTGGGAGTTCACTATAATCCCTTGGATTACAGCTGGTTGTTTTACAAAATCACAACCCAACTTATTTTTTTGCGAGATCACAACGAACTCGGTCGGTTTTCACAGGCTCACCGACTAGAACCACCCGATTGTTTTTCCGGGATTACAATCAAACCCTTACATCGTTAGTTTTATCCTCGGGTCACCAACAAACCTTACAACAATCAAGTAAGAAAAATAGTTTGAGAAAAGATACAAGGAAAGCTTCTTAAAAAAGCAAATATGAATCAATATGAATAGAATAAAGTTAGAAGCCCTCAAACAGATTTCGGAAGAGGAAGTAGGGGCTTCTCGAACTCTGAGTCTCCTCTTTGAGTGCACTGAAGATTTGATGTCAGAAGAAGAGCCTTGAATGCGAAGGAAAAACTTCTAAGAATGAATTGAATGCGTTTCTTCCTTCTTTTGCTTGTCTTTTCTCTCAATGGACTCTTGGTAGTTAGAAATGCCTTAATGCATAGATGGAGTAACTCTCTTGTTGTCTACTACTGTTTTCTCTGGCTATTTAAACTATTCTCCACGAAAAATAGCCGTTAGAGACTGATTTGTAGCCGTTCTGCACAGTCTGCACCTCCTGACAAAGTATCCGTTGGGATCGGAGTCGACTCGCTCGATCTGAAGTCGACTCGGCTGTTGTTGGAGTCGACTCATGCTTTACTGGAGACGACTCGCCCACTGTTCAGGATTTGAATTAAAGTGATGCCCCAACCTGGAGTCGACTCGGTCCAAGCCTGGAGTCGACTCGCCAAGATCTGGAGATGACTCGGCATTTTGGAGATGGCTCGTTCTCAGGATTTCAGAGATCTATTTTTCTGCATTTTTCTCTCGAGTCGACTCGGGTCCTCTTGGAGTCGACTCGGCTCTCAGAGCCCGAAAACTCGATCCTCTGTCTCTTGATCTGAGCTGCCTCGGAGTCGACTCGCACTTTCTTGAGGTCGACTTGGCTGACTTGGGGTCAACTCTGAAATTCTCGGAGTCGACTCGTTCACAGGATCACTGAGTTTGGTTCTCTGCCTTTCAGTCTGCTTTCCTCTGAGAGTCGACTCTGGCATAATTAGGAGTCGACTCGCCAAACATTGGAGTCGACTCGCATCCTTCTGGAGTCGATTCGGTAACAGGGTCTACAAAATACTTCTCTGTCTTTCTGTCTGTTACTCCTTGGAGTCGACTCGGATCTGTAGGGAGTCGACTCGCCAAGCATTGGAGTCGACTCGAAGCCTTCTGGAGTCGACTCGCTGACAGGGTCTGAAAACCATCTTTCTGTCTTTCTTTCTGTTCTCAGACGGAGTCGACTCGTAGAGTATCAGAGTGGACTCGAGCTCGTGCTAGAAACTCTGAGCCAATTGGAGTCGACTCGAGAGTCAGCCGTTGGTTCAAATAGGGTTCAATACTTGTCCAATTTATTTTGAACCAAAGCTTGAGGCACTTAATTGAAAATATATAAATATATGCCTGAAATACTAGATTGAATTCATTAGTATAACATAAGATATACTCAAATACTTTGAGCTCATCAAAATCAAATAGGGGTTTAATCAATCACTCCACAATCTTTCTCTTTTTGATGATGACAAAACATTGAGTATTTGTAAAGTGAATTGCTCAGACATGAATTGACTTGAAGTAAAGTTTCAAAAATGAATTCAAATGTCTAGTCATTTAGTATATCCAAAATTGAAAGGTGTGAGTCAGTAAACTTTGAAATTAAGGCTCCCCCTTTTATTTGGAATTATATAAGTCTTCAAAGCATACACTCAATTGTTTGGCTTATATTCTTTCAATTTAAATTGCTTATAATTTTGATTCTCCCCCTCAATATTTTCATTCTCTTTTGTTCAAACTTTGTTTAGATTTTTTTATTAAACTTCTTTTGATTAGAGAGGAGAAAATCTGACAATTTGTTCTTTAATATGATTCAACTAATCTTCGAATATTTCTTGAATAGATTCTGGAGATTACTCCTTGAGGAGCCCCAACAGAGAAATAATCAACCTCGAGGTATTGAATCCACTAAGAACAAACTACATTTTTTCTTAAAAATGTTTCTTTTGTTTATATCCCTTTGCTTAAGAATGTTTCTTTTGTTCATATCCCTTTACATTTTTCTCCCCCCTTTTTGTCATCACATCAAAAAGCACATAAAACATAAAGAGATAATAAGTCAAATTGCACAGATTTTTGAAGGAAAATCTCTATTCATTATAGCATGTACAAAAATGAATACATATCAAAAAAGTCCTCAAGAGACTGCACATCATAAAATCAAAAATACACTAGGGTCGTCTAGTAGTAGAGGATGTAGCTCCCGTACTTAGTCTAGTATGTCACATGACCAAGCTTATCCCCTCAGACACATTTCCTAGTTGTGTGATGATCTCAGAGGTGGCCTTAGAATGTATCTCAGTTAGCTGGGTCACATTCTCCTGAATAGTGTCAAGCTTGAAGATTAAGGCATTTGCAAGCCTTTCCGCACCTTGACTTTGCCTTCCAAGCTCCTCTCTGATGCTGTCTCGCATCTGTCTCGTGTCTTCCTTAATGGCTTGAAGGCTCAAATACTGACCCTGGACCAAGTTCCTCATTTGAGACATCTCCTCTCTAACCTCTGCGATCATCATAGATACGGCTGCTGTGGAGAGGATGACATCAGTGGAAGGAGCACTAAGTGGACCTCACAGCTCTCTCACTATCTCATCTCTCAGCTTCCGGAGCTGCTCAGGGTTGATCCTGACCTCTAGGGGCTGCTGAGGTGGTGGAGCTGTAGATGGTCCAGCTGAAGTGGATGGTTCAGTTGGGAATGAGGGACCAGAAGTGGATGGAAAAGTGAGAGGAGCTGTGTAGTGGTCCTGGTCATGGTCAGGGCTAGGTGAATGGTGAGTAGTAGGGTCAGATGGTGTGGATGAAGATGTTTTCCTAATCCAAACTACTTCTACTTTATGGAAGCCCATTATGTGAAGAGTCCCCTCACCCATATGATCAGTGTGCTTGAGGGAGCGTGTGGGTTCTCCCTCAAGGATAGGGACCTCTAATTTCCTAAAGATAAGTGTAAAGAGCATACCGTAGGGAAGACTTAGCCTAGACTTATCTAAGGGTTCACAGAGATACCTATAGATTAGCTTTGGAAAGTTTAGAAAAATGTCATGTAGAATGTAGAACATCAATGCTAGGTCCTTTTCTGAGATAAAGTCAAACCGACCAGTCTTAGAAAAAAGGGTCCTAGATATGATGCTCAAGAGGAGTCGCATTTCAGCCGAAAGCTGATTTGCAGACACCTCCTCTATGGGGGATTGCGGTGGTCTCCCTAAAATGGCCGTAAGGGCCTCTGTCCTGTCTGTGGGATGTGTGGGAGCGATCCCATCGCGAGACAAGTGGAGGACCCTAGCAATGCGATCTTCTGAAATGAGAATGGGGACATTGGACACTACCCCTTGGACTCCATCGCCACCCCTTGCGACGGTCCCATAAAATTCTCTAACTAACCCTGGGTAGGTAGAGAGGTCAAGAGAACAAAAATATTCTAAGTTTTGGGCTCTAAGGTGATGCTCTAGGTTGAACCCTTCCCGGGAGAGTAAGTCAAAGTTGACTTGTCTCCCGGTAGAGACAATCCTCCCGGCGCACGGTTGCGAGGGAACCGTCCTAGACGGAGAAGGAACCGGAGGTGGTGGCCTCACGGGTTCGTTTCTCGCCTTGGACCGTCTCTCGGCGCCGCTCGCGGAGAGAGGTCTCTTCCGGCTCGGGACAACTGCTTTTCTAGGCATTTTGGCCTAAAACTGAGGAAAGGACAAGAGAAAATGGGTGAAACCACGAGAGAAAGGGCCGAAAACAGGTCGGGGTCGATATAGGAGACGACTCTAGGGCTTGTGAATAGTGACGGCTGAAAATAGAAGTGAAGAAAAAGATATTTTGCCTAGGATTAAAAGTCAGATTTTCGACCTCGAGTCGACTCCGGTAAGGCGCGAGTCGACTCCTCCACGAGCCGACTCTAAAATCTATTCGAGTCAACTCGAACTCTAGCACACGCTTAGAGTCTTAATCAATTCTGCTCAAAATGTAAGAAATGTAGAAATCCTTAGAATTTATACAATGATTTGATGATCACTGACGTAAAATCCTATATCCAACATAAACTAATCATCAAAATTAGTGAATTATAGGGAAGTATCAGTCGAATGGATCAATCACTCCTAATCCTCTTCTAAGAATACAAAAACGATCTTCACTTAAGGGTTTTGTGAAGATGTCAGCAAGTTGATCATCAGTACCCACGAATTCAAACACCACATTACCATTTAATATATGATCTCTTATGAAGTGATGTCTTATCTCAATATGCTTTGTTCTTGAGTATTGGATTGGATTTTTAGTCAGATTTATGGCGCTTGTGTTATCATAGTTTATGGAAATCTTATTTTGTTTAATGCCATAATCTTCAAGTTGTTGCTTAATCCATAAAATTTGAGCACAACAACTTCCGGCAGCAACATATTCGGCTTCAGCCGTAGATAGTGCAACCGAGTTTTGTTTCTTGCGAAACCATGAGATCAAGTTTTTTCCTAAGAACTGACACGACCCGCTGGTGCTCTTTCTATCAAGTTTGCAACCAGCAAAATTGGAATCAGTGTACCCTACTAGATTTATGTTTGATTCTTTAGAGTACCATAATCCTATATCTTTTGTTTCTATTAGATATTTAAAAATTCTTTTTACTGCGATTAGGTATGATTTCTAAGGATTAGATTGATACCTAGCACAAATGCATACACTAAAAAAGATATCAGGTCTACTTGCTGTAAGATATAATAGTGATCCAATCATACCTCTATACAGTTTTTGATCTACGGACTTACCTGATTCATCTTTGTCTAACTTGCGTGATGAGCTCATGGGAGTGCCAATTAATTTGTTTCCATCCATATCAAACTTCTTTAGCATTTTCTTGATGTACTTAGCTTGATTGATGAAGATTCCCTCCTTAGATTGTTTGATTTGAAGTCCGAGGAAGTAGTTCAATTCTTCTATCATGCTCATCTCAAATTCGCTCTGCATTAATTTAGCAAATTATTCGCAAAGGCAATTATTAGTAGCACCAAAAATAATGTCATCTACATAAATCTGTACTGCCAGCATATCTTTATTTTTTCTTTTCAAGAATAGGGTTGTGTCAACATTTCCTTTAGAAAATTCATGGTCTAATAGAAATTTACTAAGTCTTTCATACCATGCTCTAGAAGCTTGTTTTAGACCATAAAGTGCTTTGTTCAATTTGTAAACATGATTGGGTATTGATGATTTTCAAAACCAGGAGGTTGTTCCACATACACTTCCTCATTAATATACCTATTTAAGAAAGCACTTTTTACATCCATCTGAAATAATTTAAAGTTTTTGAAACATGCAAATGCTAGCAACAATCTAATTGCCTCAAGTCTAGCCACAGGAGCAAAGGTCTCATCAAAATCTATACCTTCTTCTTGATTATATCCCTTTGCCACTAATCTAGCCTTGTTCCTAGTCACAACTCCATTTTCATCAAGTTTATTTTTATACACCCATTTGGTTTCAATTATTGAGTAATCAGAGGGTCTTTCAACTAAGTTCCATACTTTGTTTCTTGTGAATTGGTTAAGTTCCTCTTGCATAGCATTTATCCAATCTACATCACTTTCAGCTTCATTAAGATTTTTAGGTTCTTGATATGAAATAAATGCAAGATGATTATTTAAGTTTCTAAGTGAGGCTCTAGTTCTAATGGGCTGAGATGGATCATCAAGGATTAACTCTTTAGGATGACCGTGAGCATACCTCCAAGCCTTAGTAAGTTCATATTCAGCCATTACCTCTTGGCTTATTGAGCCCTCTTCAATTTGCTTTGGTTCATCTTTTTGTATGATCATGTCATCCATCTTTTCTTCAATTATTCCTACATCATCATCAAATGCTACTCTCTTGCTGGAGGAAGCATCATTAGACTCATCAAAAACAATATGAATGGATTCTTCAATAATAAGGGTTCTTTTGTTGAAGACTCTATAAGCCTTACTTGATGTAGAGTATCCTAAAAATATACCTTCATCAGATTTGGAATCAAATTTACCTAAATTATCTTTGCCATTATTGTGAATGAAATATCTATACCCAAATACATGAAAGTAGTTTACTTTGGACTTTCTATCTCTCCAAAGTTCGTAAGGTGTTTTTTTTATAATTGGTCTTAATAGAACTCTATTTATTATATGACATGATGTGTTAATAGCTTCTTCCTAAAAATATTTTGGGAGGTCACTTTCACACAACATGATCCTAGCCATTTTCTCTAGGGTTCTATTCTTTCTTTCCACAACACCATTTTGTTGTGGTGTCCTAGGTGCAGAGAAATTGTGAGTTATCCCTTTTTTACTACAGAATTCATCAAATAAATGATTCTCAAACTTCGTTCCATGATCACTTTTAATTGCTATAACTGAACTATATTTTGTATTTGTTACTTCCTTATGGAACTTCTTAAAAATTAAAAATGCCTCATCTTTATGAGCTAAAAGCATGACCCAAGTGTATTTAGAGTAATCATCAACTATGACAAGTCCATACTTGTTTCCACCAAGGCTTGTAGTCCTAGTTGGTCTAAAAAGGTCCATGTGAAGTAATTCAAGGGGTCTAGCAGTAGAGACATAATTTATGGATTTAAAAGAACTTCTAGATTGTTTGCCAAATTGATAAGCTTTAAAAATTTTGTTTTTCTCATATTTCAGCTTTGGCAAACCAATCACAGAATCTCGTTTAACTAATTTAGACAAGGTGTACATGCTTGCATGACCTAATTTACGATGCCATAACCAAGTTGCCTCACTAAGCTTAGTATCATTAGCTACCAAGCAGTGGCTATTTTTAGCAAGATAATCAAGATTTACTACGTAAATATTTCCACGTCTTAGTCCTTTGAAAACTAAACTATTGTCAGTTGAGTTGGTTATGATGCACATAGATAACTTAAACAATACATCAAAGCCTTTATCACATAGTTGACTAATGCTAAGAAAATTGTGCTTAAGACCATCTACAAGCCGAACATTATTAATAAAAGTTGAAGGTGTAATTTGTATCTTACCAATACCCATGATGTGACCTTGGTTATTATTTCCAAAAGTCACCGCACCTCCTTTCTTAGGTTCTAAGGTGAAGAATTGCTCCTTCTCACCCGTCATATGTCTTGAACAGCCACTATTCAAGTACCAACAGTTTTTATTGACCTTGGCTGCAAGACACTCCTACGCAAGAAAATCATACAATCTTAGGTACCCAAGTTTTCTTGGATCCTTCAAGGTTAGTTATATTGGTTCCTTTTGGAACCCAAACTTTTTTAATTTTTCTTTTAGTTTTTGTTTTTCTATGATCATATATGTTAGCTTTATGTCCTACTTTTCTATAGCAAAAATAGATTATATTTTTAGTTTTACTTTCTCCAGCTTTTACAAAAAAAATTTTAAGGAACTTTTGCTTATTCTTAGGCTTATACCCTAAACCAGCTCTATTAAACACAGTTCTTTGACTATTAAGAATCATCTCCATTTTTTCAGAACTATATGTAAACTTTTCTACAATAGGTTTGTATTTTTCAAGTTCTTTTGTTAAGTTCAGTTTTTTTGTTTTTAGTAGGCTTAAGTCTTTTGTAAGATTATCTTTTATAGTTTGATTACTGTTTTTATATTCTGAAATCTCTTTAGTTAATCTTTCTTTGTCTTTAATCAAGGTGCAGTTCTTTTGAGTTAATAAATGGTTGCTTGTTTTAAGTTCTTAATTTTCTTTAATAATGGAGTCCTTTTCCTTAATCAGACTATCATTTTTATGACTATAAGATTTATTAGTCAACCTCAAATCTTTGTTTTTAAGGATTTATACTCATCCATTAGTTCATTAAAGGCATCATACAATTCATCAAAAGTAAACTCTAACTGAGTTTCAGATGTTACCTCATAACATTTGCCATGAAGCAAAGGATGGATTTTTCTTCTTGTTTCTCTTCCGAAGATGATGATGATTGATCGGAATCTGTCAAGGTGGAGACAAAAGCTTTGTTCTTCTTGAGTTTGTAGCTCTTCTTCAGCAAGGGACAGTCAACTTTGAAATATTTCGGCTTCTTGCATTTATAGCATCCAATTTCCTCACTTTTCCTTTTCTTACCTTTATCCTTGTTGAAGGGACTTGAGGGACCTCTCCTCTGATGAAAAGACTTCTTCCGGTTGATGAATCTTCTGAACTTTTGCACGAGAAGAGCCTCTTCTTCATCTCCCTCATTGTCTTCTTCTTCACTGCTGCCACTGCAAGATAGTTCCTTATTAGAAGAAGTGGATTTGAGGTCAATTACCTTTTTCTTATGTGAGGATTCTTCTTCGTTGTGTTGTTTCATTGTGAGCTCATGCATCATTAGGGATCCAAAAAGCTCCTCTAGTGGCATCTTATTCAAGTCTCTTGCTTCTTGGATTGCCGTGACTTTGACTTTCCAAGATCTTGGTAACGAATGAAGAACTTTCCTGACAAGATCAGTGCTAGTATAACTTTTGCCAAGGCTTTTTAGGCCGTTGACAATATCAGTAAAACAAGTAAACATGCAAGAGATAGTTTCATTTTGCTCCATTTTAAATAGTTCATATTTATGAACTAACATGTTAATTTTAGTTTCTTTAACTTGATTTGTGCCCTCGTGGGTCACTTCAAGTCTATCCCATATCTCTTTTGCAGAAGTGCAAGTAGAGATTCTATTGAATTCATTAGGATCTAGGGCACAGTAAAGTACATTCATAGCTCTGGCATTTAGCTGTGCCTTCCTTTTATCATTGTCATCCCAGTCTTTGTCAAGCTTGGGTATAGCAATGTCATCTACATAGATGGAAGGAATATGTGGTTAATTGATTATGATGTTCCAAAGATCATAATCTTGGGCTTGGATGAATATTCTCATTCTAGCCTTCCAATAGGTATAATTAGTTCCATTAAACAATGGAGGCCTATGAGTAGATTGCCCCTCACTATAGGAAGATCTAAAAGGGGTTGTCATTTTGATCTTTTGACTCTATTTAAAGATTGGAACACCAATCGATATGAGAGCACCTGCTCTGATACCACTTGTTGCCCAAGGAGACAACCCAAGAGGGGAGGTGAATTGGGTTTGGATTAATTATTGACAAATTAAAACTTGATTAGTAAATAATTAAATCTAATGCAAGCAAGTTAATTAAGCTACTTAATGAGAAGATTGGAAGAGACAAATAGCCAATGCAAACATAAGAAAATTTTATAGTGGTTCGGAGCCAACCCTTGCTCCTACGTCCACTCCCCAAGCTTCACTTGGGAGTTCACTATAATTCCTTGGATTACAGCCGGTTCTTTTACAAGATCACAACCCAACTTGTTGTTTTCGCGAGATCACAACGAACTCGTTCGGTTTTCACGGGCTCACCGACTAGAACCACCCGATTATTTTTTCAAAATTACAATCAAACCCTTACACCGTTGGTTTTATCCTCGGATCACCAACAAACCTTACAACCCTTGATTCAATCCCCTGATTGAATCAAGTAAGAAAAACAAATATGAATCAATATGAATAGAATAAAGTTAGAAGCCCTCAAACAGATTTCGGAAGAGAAAGTAGGAGCTTCTCGAACTTTGAGTCTCCTCTTTGAGTGCACTGAAGATTTGATGTCAGAAGAAGAGCCTTGAATGCGAAGGAAAAACTTCTAAGAATGAATTGAATGCATTTCTTCCTTCTTTTGCTTTTCTTTTCTCTCAATGGACTCTTGTTAGTTGGAAATGCCTTAATGCACAGATGGAGTAACTCTCTTGCTATCTACTACTGTTTTCTCTGGTTATTTAAACTGTTCCCCACAAAAATTAGCCGTTAGAGACTGATTTGTAGCCGTTCTGCACAGTCCGCACCTCCTAACAAAGTATCCGTTGGGATCGGAGTCGACTCGCTCGATCTGGAGTTGACTTGGCTGTTATTGGAGTCGACTCATGCTTTACTGGAGACGACTCGCCCACTGTTCAGGATTTGAATTAAAGTGCTGCCCCAACCTGGAGTCGACTCGGTCCAAGCCTGGAGTCGACTCACCAAGATCTAGAGATGGCTCGACATTTTGGAGACGGCTCATTCTCAGGATTCCAGAGATCTATTTTTCTGCATTTCTCTCTCGAGTCGACTCGGGTCCTCTTGGAGTCAACTCGGCTCTCAGAGCTCGAAAACTCGATCCTCTGTCTATTGATCTGAGCTGCCTCGAAGTTGACTCGCACTTTCTTGGGGTCGACTCGACTGACTTGAGGTCGACTCTGGAATTCTCGGAGTCGACTCGTTCACAGGGTCACTAAGTTTGGTTCTCTTCCTTTCAGTCCGCTTTCCTCTGAGAGTCGACTCTAGCATGATTAGGAGTTGACTCGCCAAAACATCGGAGTCAACTCGCATCCTTCTAGAGTCGACTCAGTAACAGGGTCTAGAAAATACTTCTCTATCTTTCTGTCTGTTACTCCTTGGAGTCGACTCGGATCTGTAGTAAGTCGACTCGCCAAGCATTGGAGTCGACTCAAAGCCTTCTGGAGTCGACTCACTGACAGGGTCTGAAAACCATTTTTCTGTCTTTCTTTCTGTTCTCAGACGGAGTCGACTCATAGAGTATCGGAGTCGACTCGAGCTCGTGGTAGAAATTCTGAGCCAATTGGAGTCGACTCGTAATCTTCCGGAGTCGACTCGAGAGTCAGCCCTTGGTTCAAATAGGGTTCAATACTTGTCCAACTTATTTTGAACCAAAGCTTGAGGCACTTAATTGAAAATATATAAATATATGCCTAAAATACTAGATTGAATTTATTAGTATAACATAAGATATACTCAAATGCTTTGAGCTCATCAAAATCAAATAGGGGTTTAATCAATCACTCCACAAAAAGATAGTTACTCCTAGTTGTTAAACCCCTATTATCAATAATAAATTGGACGGCATCATCCATTAGAACCTCTAATATAGATACATACATACATGTATGCATGATACATGCATATATATATATATATATTTATATATATATATATAGGGGATTGATAACCTACCATAACAGAGAGTAGGTTATCAATCTACCCATTTTTTATTGAATAAAAATTATCCTTACTTTTTATAACTCTTAAGTATATTTTACGTCTTTTTACAATCTCACATTAACTCACCCTCTCAACCCCCAATTAATAATCTCTCCCTCTCTCTCTCTCCGATATATATATGTGTGTGTGTGTGTGTGTATGTATGTTTGTATGTATGTATAGATGTACATATATGTAGATACATACATATATATATAGATACATACATACATACATACATACATATATATACATACATATATATGCATACATATATCTATCTGTATATATACATCCATCTATATGTATATGTGTGTATATATATACATATGTATAAACGTATATATATATGTATACATACATCTATATGCATGTATGTATATATATATGCATCTATATGTATGTATGTATGTATGTATGTATGTATGTATGTATATATATGTATGTATATGTATGAGAGAGGGAGAGAGGGAGGTAGCATTAATTGGGGGGTTAAGAAGGTGAGTTAATGTGAGATTGTAAAAAGATATAAAGTATTCTTAAAGTTATAAAAAGTAAGGATATTTTTTGTCCAATAAAAAATGGATAGATTGATAACCTACCATAATAGACGCTACAAGAAAATACACTTTCAGCGACCACTTTCGACGACTAAATGAATAGTGGTCACTGCAAATAAGGCTATTTGCGACCAATATCCTTGTTAGTTACTGAATGATTGTCCTACACCGACTAAATGCATATTTGGTCGTGGAAAATCAAAACCAAGTTGGTGGGGTGGAAATAAAATGTTTGGCGACTAAAGTTTGGTCGCTGAAAATAAGGCTATCTGCGACCAACATTCTTGTTAGTTACTGAATAATTGTCCTACACCGACTAAATGCATATTTGGTCGCGGAAAATAATACCAAATTAGCACGAGTCCAATATTTCGCACGAGCTGGAGGTAAAACTTTTAGCGACTAAATTTTGGTCCTTAAAGGTTCACCTCCAGCGACTAAAAAAAATTTAGTCCAGAAAAACTTTTACGAATGGCGCCTTTTTTCAATGAAAAAATTGGGTAGAAAGTTTGAGTTTTTTAATGACCAAACTTTTGGTAGTGGAATATTTTCGTAAAACTGAACGATGTTGTACTAGTCCCTGTAAGATGCTAATTTCTAAGTTTAAAAAAAAACTGTTTATTTTCAAACAAACAGGATACGCAGCATGCGAACGTGGGAACGAGAATCTGCTTAAAAAAATATATAGAATTCTTGGACATCCTACGGGCAGGATCGAAAATCCGCTTAGGAATAAATTTGCAAGCATCCTTGTTAGTTACTGAATGATTGTCCTACACCAACTAAATGCATATTTGATCACGAAAAATCAAAACCAAGTTGGCGCGAGTCCAGTATTTCGCGCGGACTGGAGGTAAAATTTTTGGCGACTAAATTTTGGTCCCTAAAGGTTCACCTCCAGCAACTAAAAAAATGAAATAAACCCTAATTTTCTATTCCTCTATTCTGCTTTAACTCCTTGCCTTCACTCGATGCCTTCGCCCGTTCGCCCGTTCGCTCATCTCTTCAGCGTCGGCGTCCCAAGGTATGTGTCCTCTGGAATTTGATTTAGCAGAGATTGGGAGGGAGAGGGAGAGGAAGAGGGAGAGGGAGAGGTGGGGGTCGTC
Source organism: Phoenix dactylifera (assembly GCF_051530095.1). Taxonomy (NCBI): domain Eukaryota; kingdom Viridiplantae; phylum Streptophyta; class Magnoliopsida; order Arecales; family Arecaceae; genus Phoenix; species Phoenix dactylifera. The sequence goes on along the minus strand of NC_143190.1, from coordinate 63,812,624 downwards.
GGGGGTTGTCGGGAGATTTGGAGGCGAGGCGGGAGAAGAAGAACCCAAGAGGGCTTCTCCTCCTTCGCCGCCGCTGCAGCCACCGCGGAGAGGTGGGGGTCGTCGGGTTCGGGTTATTGGGAGATTTGGAGGCGAGGCGGGAGAAGAAGAAACCCAGGAAGGCTTCTCCTCCTTCACCGCCACCGCAGCCACCGTGGAGGGCTTCTCCTCCTTCGCCGCCGCCGCAGCCACCGCAGCCACCACAGAGGACTTCTCCTCCTTCACCGCCGCCGTAGCCACCGCAGAGGGCTTCTCCTCCTTCGCCAGGTCCATTCCGGTCAGGGCAGAAGGGAGAGAGAGCAAGGAGGCAGGGAGAAAGAACGAGGAGGCGAAGGGGATTTGGGTCGAGGGCCTTTTCTTGGGCCGACAGGGAGAGAGAGCGAGGAGGGATTTGGGGACAGTAGTTTTGTTTTGGGTGGAGAGAAAGAGAGGGGAGGGATTTGGTTGGCTTGATACACGTTTGAAGCCGCTCTTACCTTCCATCGCTTCACTTTTTTGGTTTTGGTCTTGGTTTTCCTTCCCTCACGTTACTCTTGATCCAACTGGGCCATCGGGAAGAAAGATAGGGGGATTGGAGATGGACTTCTTAGAGGGTGGAGATTTTTTTAATTTTATCCTCTTTGTTTCTTCTCCTTTCTGTTTGGGTTGAATGGTTGCCGTGCTGTGATGTAGCTTGGGTATCGAAGGGGAGATGGGAGATGGTGGGATGGGACTTCCTTTAAACTAATTATTTTTCCATGCTTCTGTTGAAGGATTATATTAAACTGAAGAGGCTTCTTGTCTATCTTTGTTAGATTCATGCATCTTTGTTGAAATAGTATACTTGACAGCTATCTATTTTCATATCATTTTTTAAACTATTTTGTACTTATTAAAATTCATTATTATTATTATAATAAAAAAAGAAAAGGCCTTATTCACTGAATTTGTCTTAGGTCCCCAAATGTATTGGACCGCCCCTGATTTTTCAGCTGCAACGTTTTTTTGCAGGATACAAAAATAAATCTATAAACTAATCAATCTAACTTGATGAAGTACTTTGTAGGATGAAGTACTTTGTAGGTCAGTCAAAATGGACAAGAGTTGGATGACAATAAAAAATAGAATGAAGAGTAAAGAGTATAGAGAAGGGGTGAAGTCTTTTATTGAATTTGCAGTGGCAAATTTAGGCTCAGCAAATGATATTTGGTATCCTTGTGTCGAGTGAATGAATGACAAAAAATAAAGCATTCAAGTTGTCAAGATTCATTTGATGTTGAAAGGAATCTCGCCTTCTTACAAGACTTGGGTGCAACATGGAGAATCTGTTCACGTGCATCAATCTTGTGTTTCAAATGATGCTAACTATGACAATGGTGAAGGTGTTGAGGATAGAATGGCTGGGGATGGCACCGATGATAGGGACGAATTGTCTAATATGCTGAAAGCTGTTTACATGGGCGCTTTCATGAATGACGATATTGACGAATTGCTTAATAACTTGGGGAGGGAGGATACACAGAATTTTGATAAGTTATTCGATGGTGCTCAACGACCTGTTTATTCTGGTTGCAAAACTTTTACAGTATTACCATTCGTTATTAAAATGCTTCATATTAAGGTGTACAACCGGTGGATCAAGTCCTCTTTCGACATGAATATGAAGGTATACAAGGAAATTCTACCGTAGTGTGATAAGTCTGTTCCATGGACCCTTTATGAAGTCAAGAAATTTTTACGAGATTTGGGTTTGGGATATGTGCTAATTCATGCATGCAAATATGATTATGCTCTTTTTTGGAAGAAGAATGCGAACCTGGAGAAATGCCCTATATGTGATGAGCCTAGATATAAGCTGAATGATGGTAACGGTAAGAAGATTCCTTATAAAATTTTGCGGTACTTTTTCCTGACACCGAGATTGAAGTGCTTATTTTTGTCCCCGAAAATAGCTGTAGATATGAGATGGCACAAGGAGAAGCAAGCGGATGACGAAACATTAAGACATCCGGCTGATGGGGAGGAATGGAAGAACTTTGATCGGCAACATCCTGAGTTTTCCAAGGATCTGCGAAATGTGAGGTTTGGGCTAGCCAACGATGGTTTCAATCCTTTTGGAAATATGAGCACATCGTACAATATGTGATCCGTTATCGTGATGCCTTATAATCTTCCATCTTGGAAGTGTATGAAAGAGCAATTTTGTATGCTGTCATTGCTTATTCTCGGAAAAGCGGCTCCCGGTAAAGAAATAATGTCTACTTGAGGCCATTAATTGATGAGTTGAAAGAGCTTTGGAAGGATGACGTGCAAACTTATGATGCCTCTAGTGGAAGTACATTTAGAATGTGTGCTGCTCTCATGTGGACCATTAATGACTTTTCTGTATATGGTAACATGTCTGGATGGCCAACAAAAGGTTATTTGGCTTGTCCTATTTGTAACGAAGATGCTTCATCAGAATGTTTGAGGAGTAAGATTGGCTATATGGGTGCGAGGCGTTTCTTGCCTGAGAACCACATATGGCGAAAGAGCAAACTCTTTAATGATAAAAGTGAGGACAGGTCAAGGCCACGAGAGTTCACGGAAGAAGAGATCTTGGAGCAAATTAATTCAGGGACATACAAGCCGTTGGGCAAGCATCCAAGCATTAATAAGAAAAGAAAAAGTGGCAAAGATGATGACACGATTTGGGCCAAGAAAAGTATTTTGTTTGATCTCTCTTATTGGAAAACACTCAAGCTGCGCCACAACTTGGAATTCATGCACATAGAAAAGAACATTGCAGAAAATATTGTTGGAACATTACCGGCGTAGATGGGAAATGCAAGGATACAGAAAAAGCACGCATGGATTTGGCAGATATGGGTATACAGAAGGAGTTACACCTAAAAAAGTAGGCGAACGGATCTTATGAGAAGCCTCCAGCATTGTACACATTGTCCCCGCAAGAGAGACAAGGGTTTTGTGAATTTTTTAAAATCGATTAAGTTTCCAGATGGCTATGCGGCAAACATCTCTAGCTGTGTAAGTACTCAAGGTGGTAAATTATCGGGTCTGAAAAGTCATGACTATTATATTCTTTTGCAATGCCTTCTTCTAGTTGGAATGCGTGGGTACCTCAACAAAGAACTTAATACTACATTATTTCAGTTAGGCAATTTTTTTGAGCAATTATGCTTCAAGGCATTAAAAATAGCTGATTTGAAAAAATTAGTGGACCAAATTATTCTTATTCTTTGCAAGCTTGAGAAGATTTTCTCTCCTGCCTTCATTGATGTCATGGTTCATCTAGCTATTCACTTGCCTTGCGAGGCTATTCTTGGAGGGCCAGTGCAATATCGATGAATGTATCCAATTGAAAGGTAATTGTTTGCAACCGTATAGTAGGAATAGTAATCATGTATATTGTTGCCCAAGGTGACAAGCCAAGAGGGGGGGGGGGGGTGAATTGGTTTATCTTTATTTTTACTATATTACTTATGTCAATTGATGAGTTACTGGAATTTAACAAAGCACAATACAAACACACAAGAAGTATAGTGGTTCGGTGCTCTCCTAAGCACCTACGTCCACTCCCCAAGCGACCCCTTGGAAATTCACTATAATCCCGCGGATTACAGTTGGATTATTTTCCGGGCTCACAATCCAAAAACCTTTATACTTTGGTTTTCCGGGTTCACCAAAAACCTATGTTGGTTTTACGGGCTCACCAACGAACCTATGTTGGTTTTCCGGGCTCACCAACGAACCTTTACAATTGATTTTACGGGTTCACCAATCAACCTACACCGTTGGTTTTGCGGGCTTACCAACAAACCTTTACAAGGTGATTAATAAAAGAAGTAAGAAGATTTAAGCTCCTAGATGAGCAAATATAACAATATAATCTACAAAGAAGAGTTTAGAGAATAGTTATCGCTTGATGAGACTTCTTTCTTCTTTGTCAAGGATGCTTCACTCTTCAAGGGTGGATGGAGCTCTTAATGAATCTTTGAATCTGCTCAACCACTTTCTTTTTACTCTTGAATGAAGCACTTGGATGAAGAAGATTAGGGCACTTGTCTTTCTTGTGTACTCTTTGATATTTTGCAAAAGAATATTTTCTCTGATGAATAGTGCCACTTTAAATAGTTTTCTTCATCCATTGGACAAGCCCCAATAGTTAGAATTCAAAAACTAGCCGTTACTCACTGTTGGAAGGTCAAAAAGTACTTCTGCAGAACTAGCCGTTATGCTTCTGCCCGTGCTTGGGTCGACTCAACTTTTATTGGGGTCGACCCAACTTTCACTTGGGTCGACTCAACCTTTCCTTAGGTCGACCCTCTCAGAACCACAGAACCTTGCAATTCAGCCTTCCTTCACTTGGGTCGACTCAACATCTTTTTGGGTCGACTCAAGGTTCAGTTGGGTCGACTCAACTTCCACTTGGGTCGACCCTCTCAGGGTTTTCAGAGAACCTATTTTGAATGTCATTGCCTTTGGGTCGACCCTCTCAGTGTTTGGGTCGACTCAAGTTTGGGTCGACTCAACTTCGTCTTGGGTCGACCCTCTCAGTGTTTCCACAGAACTGCTTTCTTGAGGCTTGAGAGGCTTGAGGTTTGGGTCGACTCATGCTTTCCTTGGGTCGACCCAACTACTGTTCATCCGTGCCATTTTTGCAGAAGTGTGCTAGATGCTTTCTTGATGTGCCGGGGTCGACCCAATCAACCTTGGGGTCGACTCAATCCACACTTTACTGCAGCTCAAGGTTAGATTCATCCATATAAACAATGAAATGCATCTTTATTTTATTATACGAATATACTGAGAGTAACAGACTTATAAATGAAGTATCGAATTAACTTGTAACATACTCTTGATTATTGTATTAATCATCAAAATACCACTATCATCCTCAATCTCCCTCTTTTTGATGATTACAAAATATAGAGTATGTGCCTATTGATACTTATCTTAAAATTAGATTTAAAAGGGCTCAAGTTGCTGAATTTCAGCTTTTCAAATTTGAGAGTGAAGTCTCCCCCTATTTCATCCAAATATTTCCAATTTGACTTTTTGAATTACTCCCCCTTTCTTTTATATTTCATTAAAGATGAAACTTCAAAAAATTGAGATAAAGCATGAGTTTCAGATTATGTATCAAGGTGTGAAAGGTATGTGCCAAATTCTGAAATTCAATATAAATTTTAGATTTGATCATTTTCATTGTTACAAATTGCTTTCCCTTAAATGTATATGCTTTCCTATTATAATTTTCAACTTGTTTGACAACTTATTTCTCTTTCCTTACTCAACTTATTTCTCTTTCCTTACTTCTTCCCCTTTTTGTTATCATCAAATAGGTGCATGGGAATAGACACAATAATTAACAAACATTTAAGCTTCATTGATCAAAAAGGAACATTTTAGTACAATAACGCCAAAACAAAAACAAATACAATGTTCCTCAATCAAAGTTATACATGATCAACACAAAAGACATATGAGAACTAGATACATATCGTAGGCTCTAATCAGAAATGCTAATATCAGCCTAGGGAGTATCTAATGGCTGTGATCTAGTCCTCATCCTCCTAGCATAAGTGGCGAGGGGAGGTCGAGCCTGATGGGACTGAGTCTGGCGTGGAGCTCGGTGAGCTGGATGACTCTGTGCCGAAATCTCTGACTCAGCTGCCTGTGGCACAGATGGTCCATGAACCTCTCTCTCTCTCCATAGAGCTCCTATCTGCTCTCAAAGATCACTGATCTCAGCAGTCATGATATCTAGTCTGCTCGTCAGCCCATCAGTGATAGTCCTCGCCTGAGCTGACATAAGCTCAGTCATCCTACTCCAAAACCCATCTGTGTCTCCCGCAGGAACAGATGACGAAGGTCCAGCCTCTGAAGGTGCAGTAGGATGATCCGTATGCTCCTCATCCTCAGGGATGGGGTCTCCAATCTGTGGTGCATCACCCTGAATCCCAGCTCCAGTACGTACCCACTGCCCGTTCACCTTCTCATAACCCATGCGAATAAGGGTTCGTGCAGTGTATGTGTCAGTGAATAGTAGATGCCTGGAGATCTCTCCCTCTACTGATATATCATGCTGTCGGAAGATCAGGGTGAGTATCATACCATAAGGCAGGGAGACTCTGGAGTTGCATATAACCTTTCTCATCTGCCTCAGTATCATAGCCGGGAGATTCAGGGGAATGCCCTGAATAATGTGCTCCATAACAACCAGATCTCGCTCAGAAATGAGATCAAATCTCCCGCTCTTCGGAAATAAAATCCGACCTATGAAGTTGTGCAACAACCTCATTTCAGCTGAAAGAGAGCTTGCTATTACATTTTCAGAATAATCGAAGTCTTCATTCTCAAGAATCAACTGCAAGGCTCTCAGTTTGTTTTCGGGCTTTTCTGGAGTTGCTCCTTCGCAGGGGAGATGAAGCAACTCACTCAAACTCTCTTCGGAAACTCTAACCCTAACTCCTCGAACTTCAGATATAAGCCCTCCCATTTCAGTTTTGAGGAAGGCATAGAACTCACGGACTAATTCCGGGTAGATGACCACATCTAGGGAGCAAAGATACTCCCATCCTTGCCTTCGGATCCATTCCCCCAAACGGAACCCTTCTTGATCCAAAAACTCGAAGTGGATCCTTCTCCCCGTGGTAATCGGTCTCCCCGCAAATTTGGCAAGTTGTAATGAAGGGGAGGGAGGAGGAGGTGGCTCTACACGTGTCTCACCTTGTGGAGACACTGTAGATGGCTCTATAGCATCCCTATCCGCACGTGTGATCCGCGAAACTCTCCCGGATCGCTTGGCTACGGCTCTCTTGGGTCCCATTTCTCCAAGATATTGATGTAATCTACTGTTTGGAGATGATTAGAGGAGATTTGAGAGTGGAGAATAGGGTTTTCGGAAGAGGACAAAGTGAAAACAGTGCCCTAGATAGCTCACGGGTCTCTCTTTTAACAGTGGGGTCCCGACGTTGGGTCGACCCTGGGTTTCTCTTGGGTCGACTCAACGTTGGGTCGACCCTATTCTAGGTTGGGTCGATTCAAGTTCAGAAATTTTTCTTTCTCTTCCTTTTTTCTTTTAAAAATTTTTCTTTCTTCCAATCCTTACAAATTCTTACTGGGACAATGATACATGAGTAAAGAATCTATAGATGACAAGTTTGACTCATGTTTCATGGGTTTTTAGAAATGGGAGGAGTGTATCATGAGACTGCTTGCTCCCTTTTATATCTCCTCAATAAAAAGGATCACATATGCCTAATTTCCTCCTAAGCGTGCAAAATCTATCTTCACTCAAAGGTTTTGTGAGTATGTCAGCTAATTGTTTCTCAGTACATACATGCTCAATACATATGTTTCCATTTTGCACATGATCTCTAATAAAATGATATCTTATTTCAATGTGTTTGGCTTTAGAGTGCTGAACCGAATTTTTAGTAAGGTTGATGGAACTAGTATTATCACACTTTATAGGAATGTTATCTAGCTTAACTCCATAGTCCTCTAGTTGTTGCTTAAGCCATAGTACTTGAGCACAACAACTGTCGGCAGCTATATATTCAGCTTCAGCTGTCGACAGTGCCACTGAATTCTGCTTTTTGCTAAACCATGATACTAAGTTATTTTCTAAAAATTGACATGTTCCACTAGTGCTCTTCCTATCTAATTTGCATCCAGCAAAATCAGCATCTGAGTAGGCAAGTAAATCTAGACAGGAGTCTCTCGAGTACCATAATCCTATGTTTGTAGTTCCTCTTAAATATCTAAGGATTCTTTTAACAGCACTTAAATGTGACTCCTTAGGATCTGATTGGTATCTAGCACATATTCCTACACTAAACACGATGTCTGGTCTACTAGCAGTAAGGTAGAGCAAGGATCCAATTAATCCTCTATAAAGCTTAATATCAATACTCTTTCCTTTCTCATCTTTGTCTAGCTTACTAGTAGGATTCATTGGAGTGCCTACTCCCTTGTGATTTTCATTCCCAAACTTCTTTAGTATTTTCTTTGTATACTTAGTTTGATGAATGAAGATACCTTCTTTAGTTTGTTTGATTTGTAATCCGAGAAAGAAACTTAGTTCTCCCATCAAACTCATCTCGAATTCTCCGTGCATTAAATTAGCAAACTCTTTGCAAAGATTATCATTTGTGGCACCAAAGATTATGTCATCCACATATATTTGTACCACTAGCAGATTTTCGTCCTTTCTTTTGAGAAAAAGTGTTTTATCTACATTTCCTCTACTGAAGTCATTATTTAGTAGAAATTTGCTTAATCGATCATACCAAGCCCTAGGTGCTTGCTTCAATCCATATAATGCCTTATGTAGTCTAAACACATGATTTGGCAATTCATGATTCTCAAAACTAGGAGGTTGCTCTACATATACTTCTTCCTCTATAAAACCGTTTAAGAATGCACTTTTTACATCCATTTGATACAATTTGAAATCCATGAAACATGCAAAAGCTAGAAGTAATCTAATAGCCTCTAATCTAGCTACGGGAGCAAATGTTTCATCAAAATCTATCCCTTCTTCTTGATTGTATCCCTTAGCTACAAGTCTAGCTTTATTTCTTACAACTACCCCATTTACATCTAATTTATTTCTAAAGATCCATTTTGTTCCAATTACAGAGTTATGCTTTGGTCTCTCAGTTAATGTCCATACATTACTTCTTTTGAATTGATTTTATTCTTCTTGCATAGCATTTATCTAATTGGTATCTTTTTCAGCTTCTTCATAAGTCTTAGGTTCTAACTGTGAAACAAAAGCAAGATAATCATTTAAATTTCTAAGAGAGGATCGAGTTCTTACCCCTTGAGATGGATCACCAATGATTAAGTCTTTAGGGTGTCACTACAGGAAAAGTCGGTTTTACCGACGCATTTTTGCCGACGCTTTTTACAAGCGTCGGCAATTTTCGGTCTATTGTCAAAATTTGCCGACACTTGTAAAAAGCGTCGGCAAAAGACGACGCTAAAAAGCGTCGGTGCAGTCTTGGACCTAAGACGACGCTACAAAGCGTCGTCGGAAGCCAACGCACCTACATCCCAACCCTCTTCTGACCATCCCTCCTCCCTCCTCCCTCCTCCCTCCTCTCTCCGAGTTTCCGATTTCCCGGCCACCGCCCTCCTCTCTCTATTTAACTAGTAGTATTACCCACATCTCTCTCGCCCTCCTCGTCTTCTCTCTCTCTCTAACCCATCAACGGTGCCTTCTCATCATCATCAACCCCCCTCCCTAACCCCCTCCGGATTCAAGAAGCAGAGGCTCCGGCGATGATGTCTTCGCCCGCCTCTTCGCCGCCTCCTTGGATCCCGACTTCGCCCCTCTCTCCCCCGAACCGCGGATCCTCAAGTCCCGCCTCGTCGCCGGCGAGACCCTCTACGGCCTCTTCCTCCTGCGCTCCTCTCCGACCCTCGCCGAGATCGCCGGCCTCGCCGGCTACGACTACATGGTCGTCGACATGGAGCACGGCTCTGGCGGCATCGCCGAGGCCCTCCCCTGCCTCCGCGCCCTCGCCGCCGCCCGCACCCCAGCCATCCTCCGCCGAGGCCCTCCCCTGCATTATCCCATCATTTATTTATTTATAATTGCATTACATTTATTATCACTGTTTTTACTTCCAGATTTGAGAGAAGATGGTGTTTGTATGGTAAAAAAGATTATGCAGCAAGTGCCAGGTGGTATGGTGGATTCTTGATTAGATTTGTAGAAGAGCTTGCAGTTTCGGATGGAATAACATTTACATGAAAATTAGGCATGTTTGGTGGAAGAGAATGGTAAGCATATTTAGAAAACAATTACATGCTGCATCTAGGAAAACAATCCAGCATTCAGCAATTGCTCTTCCTAATTTTTGCTTGTTTGGTTAAAGAACAAATCTCACAAGTTAATAAGCACAGAAATGGTGCAGACGTAGAGCTCCAATGTTCTGATCAGTTCTCTGCACAGAAATGGTGCTTTCCCTTCTCACTTCTTTGAGCTTTGATGAAGCTGGTAGCTTGTGTAGATGGGGCATCCGTGTGAGGATGGTTTAGTAAGAGATCCCTTTTGGGGTTGTTGACTTCTATTATCTTGTCATTTGATGTTTTTCCTAGTGGATTTGTAGTGATAGAAATGGGTTTTCTTAGTCTGCTTTGGGTTTGTTGTGAGTTTTAGGACAAGAAGGAAGGGCAGGTTGCAGAGGAAGCCGGGACCAATGAAATCGATGTCCATGGTGATGCTGGGAGAGAAGAAGACGATGTGGTGGTGGAGATCCATGCAGGGTTCAAGCCGGTAGATCCCTTCTGAATGTAAGTGGCTAACGTGTCCTAATAGAGACCTTTTTTCTTGCTATGTGAGACTGTATTTATCTATAAAGTTCCCTGATTTATGGTATGATGACATGTTGTTTGCCCGTATGCATGAGATATTGGAAGTCCTCTGATGAATCATATTGTACATTTTGCACCAAATTTAACAGTAAGTTATTTTGTAGGTTCGAAGTCCTCTGATGGTTCTGCAAGGCAGATGAGGGAAGTTGCATGTCCCACCTGCACAGTCCATCTTCAGGTCAGGCACCTAGGGAAGTTGCATGTCCCCGCCCCTTTCTCTTCCCCTTCTCTCATTCTCTTGATTATTTTGCGCACTGTTTCCGCATGCTGTTTGGCCCGAATTATATGATACAAGTTGTTTTGCAGGTTCAAGTTCCAGCCTCGGGGTCTGAAACAATAGAATGTGGTGTGCGCCAGCACCCATTCCTGGTTGGTGCTCATTGATGTCTTCTGATTTTATCACATCGTGGTAATGCATCCGACTGAGCTTCAGGAAATTTTCTGTGTCACAGCTAATAGGCTCGGTTACCGGCTTTGTATATTCATTAATATGGTCATGTTTTACTCATTAGACTTGGTGGTTCTTTGTATATGAATCTTCTTTGAGCAGGCATATTTGGGATCGTCAAGTGTGTTAAGTGGGTTCGGATGACTGGAAACTAATTTAAAATGCTTGGATGGTTTTATTTGTTGATGCTTGTCTAGTCTGGCATTAGCAATTTACTCAATAAATTAGCATTAGCTGTTCTTCTTCTTTTTTCAATGTTCCAAGTTCCAACTAGGAGTAGGACCTCTATCTATTCTTGAAACACATTGATTTCCAACATATTGAGGTGATATGTGTCGTATTACATAAGAAAAATAAGAAAACAGAATTGCTTATGTTGGATTATATTTATTAGTTTGCCCCAGTTTAATTAAAAGGAAGAGAAGATAAGAGGAATTAATCACATTGTTTTTATTCTTAGTAAGTACGTACGTCTCTTCTTATGCTCTCAATTGAGGATTGTTGCTTGTAATGTTATATTTAAAATTGTGTTACTGAAAATACTGCATCACTTGTAATGTTATGCATAGATGAATGCCGAAATGATCTTTTCACTGCCCAATCCCAACTTCTTATTTTTTTAAAAAAAAAATAGCAATCCCGACGCTTTAAAGCGTCGGCCAAAATACATTTGCCGACGCTTTAAAGCGTCGGCGAAAACGCAAAACTGGATTGGGCTTTATCGACGCTTTAAAGCGTCGGGAAAGCCGTTTTTGCCGACGCTTTCATTAGCGTCGGCAAATCCCTGTTTTTGCCGACGCTTTCTCTTAGCGTCGGCAAAAACCGGACCCACGCCCACCTGCCCGACGTCTGACCCACGCTTTGGGACGCGTGGGCTGGGAATTCGCCGACGCTTATAAGCGTCGGTAGAGACAAAACAAAAGCGCCGGGAGTTATTCCTTCTTTTGTAGTGTGTCCATACGCATACCTCCATTCCTTTGGCAAGTCTTGAGATTGTGGTGGCACGCAATCATTTCCCTTATCTTGAATTGGCACGTCATCAAGATTTAACTTTTCAAAGTTAATAATTCCTGTATCATCATCAAGAATATTTTCTTTCCTAGCAGACTCACTATCAGACTCATCAAATATGATATTTACTGACTCTTCGACTACAAGAGTTCTTTTATTGAACACTCTGTATGCCCTGCTAGATGTGGAGTATTCTAAGAAGATACCTTCATCTGACTTGGCATCAAATTTACTTAGATCCTCCTTGCCATTGTTTAAAATGAAACATCTACATCCAAATACTCTAAGATATTTAGCGGTTGGTTTCTTATTCTTACAAAGTTCATAAGGAGTTTTCTTGGTTATAGGTCGTATTAAAACCCGATTTAGAATATGGCAAGCAGTGCTTATAGCTTCAGCCCAAAAGTACTTTGGAAGATTTGACTCGCACAACATCGTGCGTGCCATTTCTGTCAAGGTCCTATTTTTCCTTTCAACAACCTCATTTTGTTGAGGCATTCTAGGTGCTGAAAATTGATGTGAGATACCGTTTTCATTACAAAATTCTTCAAAGTGTTGATTTTCAAATTCAGTTCCATGATCACTTCGAATTGCTATTAAGGTGAGCTTCTTTTCATTTATGATATAATTATAATGTTTCAAGAATGCTGAAAATGCTTCATTCTTATGTGCTAAAAATGAAACCCATGTATATCTTGAAAAATCATCTACTATAACTAGTCCATACTTCTTCCCTCCTAGACTCGCAGTTCTAGTGGGTCCAAATAGATCCATATGTATGAGTTCCAAAGGCCTAGTTGTTGATACTATATTCTTTGATTTGAAGGATGATTTTGTTTGTTTTCCTAAAGAGCATGGTCCACAAATTTTGTCTTTTTCAAAGATTAATTTTGGTACATCTTTTATTAATTCCTTCTTGACTAGTTTTGATATTAATTCCATACTAGCATGTCCTAGTCTACGATGCCAAAGCCAACTTGTTTCATTTTTCTTTTCTTCATTAGTAATTAAACATAATCCATTTTTCTTGCCTAATTCATGAAGATCTACCATGTAAATATTTCTTTGCCTTTGTCCTATAAGTACAATGCTATTATCTTTAGGATTTGTGATTATGCATACTGATGCTTCAAATGTGACTTTAAACCCTTTATCACAAAATTGACTTATGCTAAGTAGGTTATGTTTTAAACCATTAACTAATAAGACATTTTCTATGAAGGTAGATGGAGTAATGAAAATTTTACCCTTTCCAATGATATACCCTTTTCTATTGTCTCCATAGGTTACTACTCCACCCTTCTTAGATTCCAAGATGACAAATTGGACTACGTCACCGGTCATGTGTCTTGAACAGCCGCTATCTAGATACCATCGTCTATCCACTTTATTAGCTGCAAGACACCCCTGCAATCAAGATCAAGAATGAGCTTTAGGTACCCAAACTATGTTGGGTCCTTTAGGGTTAGTACTTGATGTTCCTTTTGGAACTCAAACTTTCTTGAATTTAAGCTTATGATTATTACTCAATTTGTTTTGGCTGGACTTTCTATAGTTACATTCATATGCTTTATGTCCTAATTTATTGCAGCAATGACAAGTAATATTTTCATTTTTAGCTTTCACAAAAATGTTCTTTAAGTATTTTTGTTTCCTATTTGTTTTATATCCTAATCCAGCCTTATCATATACAGCTTTTTGACTATCAAGAATCATATTTAATTTGGTTGAGCTAAGCGTAAACTTATCTACTAAAGATTTATATTTTTCAGCATCTTCTTTTAACTTGACATTTTCAGTAATTAGATTCTTGGTTTCATTTGTGAGTCTCCTACTTAATGTTTCATAGTTATGAGATAGTTTCAGTTTATCTTTGATAAGAGATTGATTTTCTTCTTTTAGAACTTTATTTTTATTGATTAGTTTTTTGTGTTCTTCCATGAGCTCTAAAAATGCATCATGTAATTCATCAACAGTAAAATCACATTCAAGTTCAGAATCTACCTCATCATCATTGGCCATATGGCATATTTGGGCCGTCTCTTGATGATCTTCCTCTTCCGAACTTGACTCCTCACTTTCACTCCATTCAGCCATGAAGTTCTTCTTTTTAAGTTTTCTTGCCATCCACTTTAATTCCGGCAATCTATCTTATAATGCCCGGGTTTGTTACACTCATAACAAATAGGTGTTTCTTTTTCCTTTTCTTTGTCCTTATCCTTTTTTTTGCTTGAGCTACCTTTGAAGAAGGATTTCTTTTTATGAAATCTATTCTTACCTCTCATAAATTTTCTGAATTTTCTTCCAAGCATAGTCATTCCTTCTTCATCAAATTCATCATCATCATCAGAATCTTCCGACTCAGTTTGTTGTTTTGGAGTGGTAGACTTTAGGGCAATGGTCTTTCTTTTCTTGACCTCATCTTCTGAATTTTGCCTCATGGTCAACTCATGGGTCATGAGTGATCCTAGAAGTTTCTCTAATTGCAGTGTATTGAGGTCCTTTGATTCCTGAATTGCAGTTACCTTGGCCTCCCAAACTCTTGGTAGAGACCTGAGAATTTTTCGCACCAATTCAGAATTAGTATAAGACTTTCCTAAACTCTTTAGCCCATTTATAATTTTAGTAAAACGAGTAAACATATCAGTTATGGACTCAGTGGATTCCATTTTAAACAATTCATACTTATGTACTAATATGTTTATTTTTGACTCCTTAACTTGATTAGTTCCTTCATGTGTGACCTCAAGTTTGTCCCAAATTTCTTTTGCAGAGATGCATGTAGATATTCTATTGAATTCACTTACATCTAATGAACAGTAAAGTACATTAATCGCTTTAGCATTTAATTATGCTAATCTTCTATCACTTTCATTCCAATCCATTTCTGGTTTGGGTATGATAGTGCCCTCTATACTAATTGTGTGTGTGTGAGGTCCTCTAGTTATAATATACCACAATTCATAGTCTAGAGCTTGAATGAATATCCTCATCCTAGCTTTCCAGTATGTGTAATTTGTGCCATTAAATAGAGGAGGTCTATTTGTGGATTGCCCCTCACTCATAGAACATCCCACTTGGGTTATCATGATCTTTAACTCTTGATTGTGAGATCAATAAATACTATTGGAGCACCTTGCTCTGATACCACTTGTTGCCCAAGGTGACAAGCCAAGAGGGGGGGGTGAATTGGTTTCTCTTAATTTTTACTATCTTACTTATGTCAATTTATGAGTTAGTGGAATTTAACAAAGCATAATACAAACACACAAGAAGTATAGTGGTTCGGTGCTCTCCTAAGCACCTACGTCCACTCCCCAAGCGACTCCTTGGGAATTCACTATAATTCCGCAGATTACAGTTGGATTGTTTTTCGGACTCACAATCCAAAAATCTTTACACTTTGGTTTTCCGGGTTCACCAAAAATCTATGTTGGTTTTACTGGCTCACCAACGAACCTATGTTGGTTTTCCGAGCTTACCAACGAACCTTTACAATTAGTTTTACGGGTTCACCAATCAACCTACACCGTTGGTTTTGCGAGCTTACCAACAAACCTTTACAAGGTGATTAATAAAAGAAGTAAGAAGATTTAAGCTCCTAGATGAGCAAATATAACAATATAATCTACAAAGAAGAGTTTAGAGAATAGTTATCGCTTGATGAGACTTCTCTCTTCTTTGTCAAGGATGCTTCACTCTTCAAGGGTGGATGGAGCTCTTAATGACTCTTGGAATCTGCTCAACCATTTTCTTTTTACTCTTGAATGAAGCACTTGGATGAAGAAGATTAGGACACTTGTCTTTCTTGTGTACTCTTTGATATTTTGCAAAAGAATATTTTCTCTGATGAATAGTGCCACTTTAAATAGTTTTCTTAATCCATTGGACAAGCCCCAATGGTTAGAATTCAAAAATTAGCCGTTACTCACTGTTGGAAGGACAAAAAGTACTTCTGCAGAACTAGCCGTTATGCTTCTGTCCGTGCTTGGGTCGACTCAACTTTTACTGGGGTCGACCCAACTTTCACTTGGGTCGACTCAACCTTTTCTTGGGTCGACCCTCTCAGAACCACAGAACCTTGCAATTCAGCCTTCCTTCACTTGGGTCGACTCAACATCTTTTTGGGTCGACTCAAGGTTCAGTTGGGTCGACTCAACTTCCACTTGGGTCGACCCTCTCAGGGTTTTCAGAGAACCTATTTTGAATGTCATTGCCTTTGGGTCGACACTCTCAGTGTTTGGGTCGACTCAACTTCCTCTTGGGTCGACCCTCTCAGTGTTTCCAGAGAACTGCTTTCTTGAGGCTTGAGAGGCTTGAGGTTTGGGTCGACTCATGCTTTCCTTGGGTCGACCCAACTACTGTTCATCCGTGCCATTTTTGCAGAAGTGTGCCAGATGCTTTCTTGATGTGCCGGAGTCGACCCAATCAACCTTGGGGTCGACTCAATCCACACTTTGCTGCAACTCAAGGTTAGATTCATCCATATAAATAATGAAATGCATCTTTATCTTATTATATGAATATACTGAGAGTAACAGACTTATAAATGAAGTATCGAATTAACTTGTAACATACTCTTGATTATTGTATTAATCATCAAAATACCACTATCATCCTCATATATTATTGTACATGTAAGAATTTTTCTATTAGCATTGAGCTATTATTTATCCTAGGTTACTCGAAGTTCTAAAAGGATTTGTTGCCAACCGAGCTCACCTAGAAGGTTCTATCGCTGAGGCTTATATTTCTAAAAAGAGTACAACATTTTGCTTAATGTACCTCGATGGAATCGAAACAGTGTTTAACAGAGAAGAAAGGAATGATGACGGTGGTGATCGTGGCATGGGGTTAGCAGTCTTCACTCAAAGTGCCCGACCATTTGGGTTAATCTGAAGGGGACCTGATGTGCTGGTCAATGAACTCGAGATGGCTGAATGGTTTGTCTTATACAATAGTTCAGAAGTGGATCAATATTGAGAGTATGTTTTTTTAACTTGCTTATTAAGGTTCAGCTATTGTATATTTAGTTGTTTTAGTCTTATATGTTACTTATACATTACGGAATGTCGAATAGGGAACACAAGAACTACATACAAGGTGAGAGTGAAGTTGACATCACAAACAGACAACCTAAAGAATTTCCCAAGTGGTTCAAAGATCGCGTAAGCAAAATTAATTAACATGTAGGCACCTTGAGTTATCCTTGTATTTGAAATTGAAGTAACATATTATGTCACTTTTTTGTTATAGATGATTCAACTTCGAAACAAGCGATTACCGGAAGCTACTGATGAATTATGGTCATTGGCCAACGGTCCTCATCCGATAGCCATACCATCGAACGTGACAACCACCGTAAAAGCCAGAATAGTAGGTTAGTTGTTGAAGGGGACCACGAAGGGCAACCGATTGACTTCTACAGTTATTTGTGCAAAGTTTGGGAATTAACATATATGTTCGGACAACGAGTCGTTTTGTTCCAATGCGAACAACACTGGAAGTCAAAAAACTTTCTGCATTGATGCGCATTGCACTAGCATTGATACAAGAAGTCGGTGGAACAAAGATGATTCTTTTGTACTACCGAGTCAAGTGAAGCAAGTATTCTATATTAATGACACTGCAGAGAGACGTGGTTATTGAAAAGTTGTCCAAAGATTCAAGCATCGAGGTATATGGGATGTGCCACAGATGAGTGATTTAGAACCCAATGATGTTGAAAAAACCATTGTTCTCAATCATGCGTTCCAACAAGATGAAACCAATGACGTTGAACTAATTTCCATTGAAGAGCCAACCACAATGGATTTGCGCAGATATGATATGGAAGCTGAAATTATTCAAGAGGAGGTCATTTTGCAGTGTTGTGGGCGAGATCAAGCCGGGGGGAGTGTCGATGAAGTAATGGAGGAGCCTAGCGATGAAGAAGAAGCGATTGATAGTGACAGTGATACATATCTAGATTTAGAGTCATGATATATTTCTCTAATGATCTATCTATAGCAAAGTTGAACATATTTTTATGTTAATGAAAATCGTCCATTTTTATCTTACATGCTTCTGGTTTTTATGGAGATTATGATGTACCTTTTACTTCATTTTTCTTTATGGCTGAATGTAATGTATCTGTCTGGTTTTTATTGTGAAAGATGCACAAAGTAGGTAAAAAATTTGTGAAGCCTGGGTGCTTGTCCCAGAAGCTGACGGGATACGAAAGACAAAGGCAAAAAAAGATTGAAATGAACTCAATGAGATTAGAGGCTCTTGGCATACCGGGCATGTCCAAGGCATTATTTGGTTCAAATCAAAATGGTAATGAAGGACCGAACAAGATTAGCAATGGCGATGATGATGAAGAGTATCTGCCATATAATAATGAAGGACTGAATTCTTTTGGAGATGCTAAACTTGTGCCCGTGATGGCTGCCCAACCTACTCCGCTCCCCACCTTTTCTACCCAGCAAACCCACGAGCTTTCAAGTCCACCTATTATTGCCAACAGCGTGGGTGAGAAAACTCATCTTTCTGAATCTTGTTATTGCTAAGATACTCTTAGTAAAATGATGGCATTTCAGTGATTTTGTGATTTTTTTTTTGCATTCTCTTTGTCTATCACTAGCAGGTTTGTCTTATGGCCTAAAGTATTTAAGTATTTTAGCAGGTTTATCATTAAAGCGCGTTCAGGGTAAGACAGTTGGGAAAGAAATTGATAAGCTCATTGCCTAGAATGGCGGAGAAAAGCTCTCTGTTCCAATACCTGATGAGCGGAATGCTTTATGTGGTATTAATGCCCCAAAGGTAGCGAATCTATTGGGGGTGTATATTAGGAGAATGTGTCTGTTGCCCAGTAGATACAACCCAAGAGGGGGGGTGAATTGGGTCTTTTAAAACTTTTAAGCTACTTCTGATACTTTTTGATTAATTATGCTAAGTTGTATAGATGCACAGTGAAATTTAAACTTAGCAACAGTTTGATGTATAGAATGTGACTTGATTGAGTATGCTTGCAACTAAAGGATGCGCGGATAAGAGTTAAGCAAGCAATTTATCTAAGTAAGTAAGTGAGTAAGTTAGACAATGACAAGAAGCATTACAAACACAACAAACATATAGTGGTTCGGTGCACCCCAGCACCTACATCCACTCCCCAAGACCTCTTGGGAATTTTACTATAATCCTACAGATTACAGCCGGTTGTTTTACAAGCTCACAACCCAACTTGTTGTTTTACGAGGTCACAACGAACTCGGTCGGTTTTTCCAGGCTTACCGACTAGAACCACCCCGATTGTTTTCTCGGGATCACAATCAAACCCAGTTGGTTTTCCCACAGGCTCACCAACCACAACCTTACACCGTTGGTTTTCCCTTTGGCTCACCAACAAACCTTAACCCCTTGATTCAATCCCTTGATTGAATCAAGTTACAAGATATTAAAACAAAGGTTTAAAACAAATCAAAGCTTCTTAAACAAGCAAATGTAACAATATAAACAAGTAGAGTAAAGAGAAGCCCTCAAACGAGTTTTGAAGATGAAGGAGCTCGGCTTCTTCTTTACTTGACCCTCTTCTGATTTGGCACGAAGTAGAGGATCACGGAGGCAGCACACGGATGGAGAGGAAGCTTTGGGATTCACTTGGATGCTCTTCTTCTCTCTATTTCGCTTTGGATGGCCCTTTTGTGCTTATGGAGGATTTTCCTTATAATCTCTTTGAGATCTCTTCTCTAAATGTTCTCTCCCACTTCCATACCTTCTCCCCTAGCTCTCCTCTTGATTTTATAGCTTTTGGTGGCGTGGAAACAAAAACTAGCCGTTAGAGACAAAAATAGAGCCGTTATGACCCGTCTGCATATTCTGACAATGTATCCGTTGGGCTCGGAGTCGACTCGCGCGATCTGGAGTCGACTCGGCTGTAGCAGGAGTCGACTCATGCTTTTCTGGAGTCGGCTCGGCAACTGTTCCAGATTTGAATTGAAGTGGTCTTCTCGACTGGGAGTCGACTTCCCAAAATCTGGAGCTGACCTTGCACTTTTGGAGTCGGCTCATCCCAAGGAATCCATAGATGTATTCTTCAACTTGGCTCACTCGAGTCGACTCGTGAATTCTGGGAGTCGACTCGGCGCTCAAAGGCCGAACTCCCGATCTTCTGTCTTTTGGCTCGTGCAGTCTTGGAGTCGACTCGAACTGTCTCGGAGTCGACTCGGCCCTCAGTATCCAAAAACAGTCTTCTGTCTTTTGGGGTCGCGCTGCCTTGGAGTCGACTCGAACTGTCTTGGAGTCGACTCGCCTCTCAGAGACGAAAATACCGTCTTCTGTCTTTGGGGTTGCGCTGCCTCGGAGTCGACTCGGATTTTGCGGGAGTCGACTCGGCTCTCAGTGTCCGAAAGTTGCTCTCTGACTTTTGCTTTGTATCACACTGGGAGTCGACTCTCGCTTCCTTTGGAGTCGACCTGCCAACCATCGGAGTCGACTCGAGTTCCTCCGGAGTCGACTCGGCTCTCAGGGTCCAAAATAACTTCTCTGTCTTTCTGTCTGTGACTCCCTGGAGTCGACTCGTACTACCCTGGAGTCGACTCGGCAAGCATCGGAGTCGACTCGCGCTCTTCAGGAGTCGACTCGTTGACAGGTTCTGAGATGTATCTTTCTGTCCGGCTGTCTGTTGCTCCTTGGAGTCGACTCGGAACCTTTCCTTTGAATTTTTCTTAAAACTTGCTCTTCTAAATTGAAGCCTTTGAACTTGAATCTTGGGCCAATGAGCTGTGGCTTTCTTCTAACTTTTCTTGAGAGCTTTGGAGGCCTTCTTGAATTCTTCCAACTTGCTATGTTCCTTGCAAAATAAATAATCTTTCTTCTTGCAACACAAACATTAGTATTTATACTTCAAGGTTTTGTGATCATCAAAATCAATCTTTAAATCAATCTTTGGGTCATCAGTCTCCCCCTTTTTGATGATGACAAAACTTGGAGTATATGCAATATATTGTGTTCTAGAAGTAATGCATAGCTAAGTTGTTTGAAGTAGAAAATGTATATCTTTAAAATATACTTCATGATAATGCTTTAGATTTAATCAACTTAACATAATCAGCATTATGAGCATATACTTAGATATTTCTCCTCCTTTTTGACAACATCAAAAAGATTGTGAAACATTAAGCACAAAGATAAGAATACTCAAATATTGTACTCTGATTTGCATGTCAAATTATTGCAAGGATATGAATCATATAACTCAAGGCAATAACGTTAGAATAAGATTAATGAGTATAGATCAGAGCCAATTAAGATAATTTCAGAGCAGAACACATCGAATGTGATTCCAAAGATAGTTTTCAAATCAAGTGTAGGTGGAATCTTTCTTAAGTTAATTCAAGAAGTACCACGAATGATATTCAAAGAAAACACGAATGGAAATCTAACCTCTCTTCAATAATAAGTATGAAAGCTTGTTCATTTAAGAACTTTTGCCCAAAATATTAAGTATTTTATCAACATGAGTATAAGAGCATTATCAGAGTATGAGATCAAAACTTATATACTTGAAAAACATATCATCATGTTGGATCATTAATTCTTAATGACTTCAAAGTTCTTTTATGATAATAAGAGCATTGGGGCACAAATACCAAAATATGGATTCATGCAATTTTTGATACATCTTAGAGCTCTTTTAAAGACTTTCTTTTATTCCTTTAGAAAATAAGCACAATTTGGTACATATAATAATGAATTGGCATAAAAATTGAAGTTCTAAAGAACAAGCCAATAAGAACTCATTAGTAAATTCCAAAAATAGATTTTCTAAGAGATACTCAAGAACATTCAACACATTATTCTCTCCTTTTGTCATTAAGTTAGAGGCTCTTAAGATCAACTATTTGAATTGCAATTTGGTTCATGATTTATGCATAAGATATATTAACCAAATAACAAACCTCAAGGTGTATCATAAAGATTTTCAGATTTAAATTTCAGATGATACATATTGGAGAGTATTAGGATCACTTTTCATTTAGTATTCTTTCTCTCTCCTTTAGTTATAGATTTATGTGATTAAGTTCCATAAGACCTCTCCTTCTGAAATTTTCTTTCTCCCCCTCAATTGATCATTCCATTTAAGAGTTTAGAATTTGAAGATAATGTTCAATAAAATTGTCAATCTCAAAAAAAATATATTTTCTATAAGTTTCAGCGTATTTTCATAAGACTCAAGGTTTGAGATAAGACAACCTTTATAGAACTCATCTCAAGGTATAAACTTATAATTAAAGCAAGTCTTGCCATATAAGGAGGTTCATCAAAATCAATCCATAAAAATCAAGGTATGCATCAAATTAAAGTAATTTTTAGGATAAGATACTGAATATCTAAAGCTCCCCCTCAAAAGATGCATTCCTCTTTAATCATTCTTTTCTTTTGTTGAATTTCAGATTGTAATGACAAGTGTGAATAAAACTGAAATTCTATGATATCGAGAATGTAGAGTGATCTAGAATTATTCAAGATTTATAGCAATCACTCTTTTTAATTTTTCAAGAACAAGTTATGCTTCCTCTTAATTTTTGAGAAAATGTACTGAAATATTAATTAGAACATGATTCATTTGAAGCTCAAATTCTTTCAAAAGCATTTACACATTTTTTTTTAAGAATCATTTGAGTGAGCTGAAATGTTTCTAGACTTAAGATCATTCACTCTTTTAATAATATATATATATATATTTTGATGGAAGTCTTTAATAATGTAGGAGAGAGAAAAACATATAGATGATCATTGAAGTATATATAGTTATAAAACTCAATTTCTTAATCATAGTTTTTCAGCAATGTATACATGAAGCACAATAAATCTTTTTAATATCAAAATAAAATCATATATTTAAAAATATTTGTTTGCAATTAAGATCATTGAAAGACACATCATTTGGACCAATATTAGTACACTTTAAAGATAAGAGATGATATGTTTCGGATGCGTATCGGAGCAATCAACCAAGGCATCAAAATTAATTCTGTTTTTCTTACATTAAGAATTTATTTAGAAATCATATTGAGTTTAAGCTTTTATACAAAATCAGATTCTGAATTACATAAGGATTTTCAATAGAGGCTTTCAAAATCATAATTTGAGATATGTATCTTCCACATTGTAGCTCATCTTAAATCATTACGATTGAAAAACACATATTTCAAGCATATAAGCGCATATTCAGAATATTTGTATTTATGTTGAGTTTTGGTATGAATTAGAACATCATATACCAAAATTAGGCAAGTTGAAAGATAAAACAAAATCAATTCATTTTGCCTAAATAGAGATATACTTCTCTTCTCCTTTTTACAAATTTATTCAACTTTCAAATTTCAAAAATGATTGTGAACGACAAATCTAAAATTTCTTTTCAATAATACCATAAAATAACTTCATACAGTATTTCAAACATTCAATCAAATTATCCAAGCATGGAACATTACAAAATATTGAGAATCCATAATTCAGAACATCATGCCATATGCAAAATGTATCATGTGTTAAGTCATGCATTAAAATATTAAGAAAAAGCATGTCAAGGATCAAAATCAATTCTTTTCAAATAAACTCCCCCTATTTAAATATAATTTTGCACTGATTTCATCCTTAAAATGTGTTTTCAAGTGATTAAAAATTTGACTTGATTCTTCTTATATACTTTCATTTACTTTGTCTTTCATTTTTACTTTCTTATGCTCCATAATCTATTTGCTCCCTATCCGGTGGAGTTGGAAGGGGCACGAGGTACTACCACTAGCCTCCCTCTTGTGCCGTCCCTAATATACCCTACACTGAATAGTTGGGTCAAATAGTGCCGGGTACTACCACTAGCCTCCCCATTGGCACCATCCCTATGATGAGCAATATAGAAAGGTTAAAATGTTCACTTCAAACTCTCCCTGTTTAGGTGTAATTAATTACGGATTTTATCCCTTTCACAAGTCTCATAAATGTGCCAAATATATTATGCTTGTTTTGCTTTTTCTTAAGATGAATGATCAAAATAAAGAAATAATCTCATGTATTATATAGAGGTATATCATGCAAATAACATTTTCATTTTACTCAAGGATTCATAGCTTCTCACAAGTTAATTTAAATCAGCATTTTAAGCATATACTTGTGTATTTCATGGTTATGATATAGGCAAAGGAGCATTTTTTAAGCAAACCATGAATCAATTTCTACAAGCATAAGTCAATGAATACATATATAGACATGATATCAAGGAATTAATAATTAAAGATTTTAACCATGCCACACTAAGATTTAAGTTATTGACTTTGCTCAATTAATTTATGAGAGAGGTATCTAGAATTACCAATCCATTCTGCATTCTTCAGTCAAATACCTACTAGATTTCTTATGTATGAACTTTTGGCTGAAGAAGGTCCTCTCTCTTGTTTGCATGAGAATGTTTATTGTATCTTACGTGGAGATATCCTTCAAGTTGAAATCTCTCATTTTCTTGCTCAAGGATCCTGCATTATTAACAAAATTCTTTTCTTTCTTGAAAGAAGTTATTAGTTTCTTCAAGATACAAAACATTTATATAGCATATTTTTTAACTAGGTAACTCAACCTAAGATATGATGATAATTGAATGTTGAGTCACTTTACTCAAGAGATTGCCTAAATATAAGCAAACATATGTCACTTGAACTAAAGAGATAGTTTCATTAACCAAGACTGTTCAAGGACAAGCATGTGAAGCAATAGGAAGATTCATCAAGGTCAAATTAATTTCTTATTTTCAACATCAATTTAGCTTAGATTCTATTTGCTTAAGATAATTATCAATAAGGCATGCTAGCTAAGTTTTGATCAAATTGCCTTAAACAATTGTTTCTATCAAAATTCAGATTATGATTCATTTGTTATCAATAAATTATGATTCATTAGAGTTAGATTGAAGTCTTGCACAAGGGCACATAATGATCACACAATCTGGTCTATTAGGTATATGATAAAATAATTATTCTATCATGCTTTTGATGCTTGTTCCAAATCACAAATTGCTTTATCATATTTGTAATGAATGTTTTCAAATAAGGTGGTTATTTTACATAGATCTGAAATAATCACATAGAAGTGCATTCTACACATTCATTTGACAGAATATAAAGCTCATAAAGCAATCAAATGATAATGGTGATCTTTACTTCTAATCATGCAAGAATTTCATCAAGATTTATTTCATCTTTTCTTGATTTAGTCTTTTAGTAGTTATCAATTTTTCTTCATTAAGTGCATTTCTGAAAAACTCAATTTGGTTCTGATTATTAACAAGTTTTCAGATTGTTATATGTAAAAGATTAACCATATACATATATAATTTGATTTTAGTATTTTGATAATAAATCATTAGTCTCATAAAGAATAAACTGAATTGATATTTCTTCAACTAGAATCTTTTCATTGAATATTCTATACGCATTGCTTGATGAATGATATCCAAGGATAGAAATATCTTTATCAGATTTCGCATTATTTTCAAAAGACCATATCAAGCATATCATAAGCTACTGAAAAATATGAAAGATATGCAATGGTTCATTTTCCATTTTTCAGAAGATCAAAAGGAGTTTTCATCAAAAATAGATCTAATAGAAATCATATGTATGACAAGCAGTGATGATAGCTTTTAAAAATCATTTAAGTAGATGACTATCATACACAATTGTCTTTTTCATTTCTTCAAGAATTCTATGAACCCTATTTTACTTAAGGTGTCCTTGGTGCTGAAATAATTAATTTCTGTATAAACTTTATCAGGATTTTGGTTTTCAACACTGTGTCATGATATTCTTCACAGTTTGGAAACCTTTTTCATTTGAAACACTTTTACAGGATTTAGCAAATACAGAAAATACTTCAGTTTTATTTGCCAAGAACAAATCCAATGTAAGCTTTTGAAAACTCAGTGATGGAAACAACATCTTTAGATTTAGAAATTGATTCTTGTTTGTTTCCTTAGTTAACATGCATAGCAAACTTTGACCTTTCAGAAGATACTCTAAGTAAGCCAATGCCAAAGTCTTTTGAAATTAAATCCATACTCGCATGAGTTGATATTATATACCAAAGATGGTTTCTTTAATCTTGGTATTTATAGTGCAATATTCAAAGGCATACCAAGTACACATTTTCATATCTATGATCAATAAACAATAATGCCATGGATAAAAGCTCTCAATCAAGCATATACAGAATTCATAGAGTTATTCTTAATAAATTGATTAATCATCTAGCAACTTATCCAACAATAAGTAAAGTATAATATAGAAAGATGGAGAAATTTGAAGTTATTTCTTCTATTTTAATTATTTTTCTTAATTACATTTAAGTTTTATTCTTTAATATATGTCTAGAGCACCCAATGTCCAATTTAACATCTTTTGTTGGAGCCTTGAGTGCTAGACACACCTGCAGAAAATATTTAGATTTTCAACTTAGGAACCCAAGCTCTTTTGGGTCCTTGCAGGTTAGCTATTATTGTTCCTTTTGGAACCCATATTTTCTTAATAGCTATTTTGTCCATAGGCTTGCAGATTTTTGGACTACAAGAAGTGTATTTCTACATCTTCTTATTAAATTTAACAAACATGGATTTAACATGAGTGGTAGATAATCCTTCAGTTTTCTGTTTTTGCCTTTTAGGTTTATCAAATTTGTAATGTACAGATTTAGGAACAGAAGAGATTTTGCATAACCTTTGTTCCTGTTTATCAGCATTATAAGAATCTATTTTAAAATGATTAGAAACTGTTTTAACAAACATATTCTTGAAAGATTTTTGGGTGTACCAAGGTTGACATCCCAATCCAATATTATCAAATTCAGCTCTTTGATTATTTATCATTAGATTCAACTTTTCAGAACTCAAAGTAAATCTTTCAACAACAGGTTTTAATTTGTCAACTTCTTTAGTTAATCTTTTGTTATCTTCTGAAAGCAATTCATTATTTTTCTTAAGTTTATCATGGCTTTCAGTGAGAAGTTGGTTTTTCTGATTTAGTTCTTGATTTTCTTTAATTAAGATTTCAGTTTTACTAGTTAGTTTCAGTTTTTCATCTATTAGAATTTGATTTTCATTCTTCAAGTTCTTGTTCTTACAAACAAGTTTCTTATATTCTAAATACAAATCAGAAAAGGCATCGTGAAGTTCATCAAATGTAAAATTGCTTTCAGTTTCAGCATGTACCTCATGTGCCATGAAACATGAATTTGCAATATGATACTGCTCTTCTTCTACACATGATGTTTTAGATTTGTTAGTGCATTCATATTTATCTTCAAGCATATTCCATATTTCTTTAGCAGTCATGCAAGAAGATATGCAATTAAACTCATTCCTATCTAATGCACAATATAATAGGTTCATGGCTTTTGAATTTTGTTGAACCATTTTTGTTAGATGTATGCCCTAGAAGCCAATTTGGCTGACACATTGTTGATTCTAGGGACATAATTTTGTACTTGACTATTTATTATTGAATAAATAAAAGGCATCTTTTCATTCATATTATTTATGTGTCTATGAATCGTCCAAGAAATTAATAAGATGATGATACATATTCTCAAGAGTTGAGAATTTGAGCCATGTATCATTGGTGATTAATTTCTAAATGCTCCTGATCAATGGATCATCACGAGGACGGTGATCGATCCGATCAGTGCACAGATCACTTTCCTTCTGGATGGACGAGACTTGAGTCCACAGTGTAGGGACACTGAAGTGATAGTGCAGGTGCTTGTTAGAGAACAAGGGTACTGAGCGTGACCAAGACAAGAAG
Organism: Phoenix dactylifera; assembly: GCF_051530095.1. Lineage (NCBI taxonomy): Eukaryota > Viridiplantae > Streptophyta > Magnoliopsida > Arecales > Arecaceae > Phoenix > Phoenix dactylifera. Next base: position 63,784,922 of record NC_143190.1, on the reverse strand, counting down.
TCACTTGGATGTCTATCCACTCGTCAGTGACTTACTTGATGTTGCAGTAGTGTGACTGGTCCTTTGACCTGCGGTGCTTCGGCTACTCACAGTGAGGTTATTGTAGTTTGACTGCACACATACATGGTCTCTAGCCATATGGGTCCATGCAGTGTAGATTGGCTGCAGTAGGTTCACTGTAGGAGTAGGGTATGCACCTACAAGGAATCTATCGACCTTGATAGAAGAGGAGTGATCCTATGTGATTTGTTAGACTGAGTTCTAAGACCTTGGCCAGGGCAGTAAAGTGGAGAAAGAGTTTTCCACTATCGAACTCAAGTCGAATAAATCTTGACATATGACAGACGATGGGGTTTGACGAGTTGTCCATGACCTCCGTCCTGTAGGGATCCACGATAGTAGGACTGTATCACACGTTAACTGCACCTAGAGGTTCATCATTCCATTCTGCTGGGTAGCCACTACATGCTGCTAGGTGTCACTGGTGGATGGTGGGACTCATAGGGATTATCTTGATGATCGATAAACCCTAATGAGTTGAGTTGGAATCGTTCCAACCCATTGAAAGGAGTTTTCAATGATATAGTGATAGAGATCACAATATATCTCACTACCAGTCAGAATAGAACCTATGGGGTCACACACACTAGAAGTATTGACCGATCCGATGGTTGAAATCGTGATTAGGAATCACAAGAAATCAATTTGATTGATAAAAAGTTGAAGAAGGAAAAAGGAATTAATTAATTGGACTTGAAACAAGAATCCTACTTCGGGTAGGATACCTAGAGTTCTAATTGGATTAGGACTGGGATTCCTACTTGGAATAGGATTCCTCAATCCTAATGAGATTAGGAGTTTTGAATTAAAATTGGATTTCTACTTGGAGTAGGATTCCTAGAAATCCTAATTGGATTAGGACTTCGGATTCAAATAGAGTCCTAATTGGATTAGGACTAAAATTAAATAAATCCTAATTGGATTAGGATTCCTTAAGTCTAAATTAATTAATAATCTAATGAATCAACATGACTCCTAATTGGATTAGGATTGAAGAGTTCAATTGAGTCATGGTTCATTCAAGTCCTAATTGGATTAGGACTAGTATGCATTGAACCAAATTTGGCTAAGCCTAATCGAATTAGGACTAAACCGGATTAGGGCCTCCCAATCCTCATTAGATGAGGATTAGGGCAAACCAAGAGGAGGGCCGTACGCCCCCTCCTTCTTCTCTTCTTTGGTGCGGCAAGGTAAGAGGGGCCGGCGCCCCTCTTGGAAAATAGTATGGAGCTCCTAAAAGTTAGGAGCTCCACAATCTAATTAAAGGGGCTCAAGGGGCAGCACCTAGGGCATTGGGATTTCCTCTCCCTTGTGCCGTACGCCCTTCATCCTCCCCTTGGGTTTTCAGCCGCCATCAGCAAGAAGAGAGAAAGGGATTGCCAGCTCATCCTTCTTCTCTTGTTTGGGCTCCAACGCAAGCAAGGAAGAGAAGGCTGCAAAGGGTTCTTGTTCTTCTTCATCATCCCTCCTTCTTCTTCCTCCTCTCAAGCACTTTCAAGAGTTGAAAGAAAGAGAGGAGATCAGCCATCAAAGGAAGTCTCTGCAAGGGAGCTAGCACCCCGGGGAGACAAGGAAACGTTGATCGGATCTCTACTTCGTGTGGATACCCGTAGAGGCCGGACGTTTGAACGGCTTCAAGCGAACCCTCTTCCTAAAACCACGAATTCAGATTCGCGGTGATCATCTACCCGCGCAAGGTGAAGATTTGATCTTCCTATTAGTTTTAAAAGTTTTAATTCTTACCTAATTACGAAAGGTCTCGAAACAAGCGTTCATGCGATGAACGTCGAACCCGTGCATGCCGATTCCGCTGCCATCTGAAAATTTTTGAAATATCAGCGGCATGGGCGGGTTCCCAACAGTGGTATCAGAGCCTAGGCTTCGTAGATTAAGGTAAGAATTAAATATCTAAAGGCATATTAGATCTGAAAATTAAATGATCATGCATGCTGAAAAATTCTGCATGCAGATTTTTCAGGGGTGCTGATTTTTACATGCTGATTTTTATGTGATAAAAAGATGATTCTAATTGCATTGTTAATGGGATTACAAAGTTTAGAATCATGATTAGCATGATCAGCGACCTATGTCATGATATAATCAGTTAAGTTTCAGATCTGAAAATTATAATTGTAGCATACGGTGATGATCATAGGATTCAACCCCTTTTGGTATCAAATGTAATGACCTGCGATGTGATCTGCGATGTCATGTAATTTTTCAGATGCTTGCATGCATCTTATTTGATGTTTTGAGAGGCCTGCGTGCCTCCTAAAAGGAGATGTAAATTATTTTTATTTTTATTTTACATCTGGTTGTATTTCTGTGATGTGATGTACATCAACGATCAAGTTGAAGCAAAGGCATGAGATGAAAGGTGATCCAAGCGGTTGATGGCGATGGGATCAAGGGTTGATCAAGGATCGAATCAAGGAGGCTTGGAACCAATTCAAGAGTTGAAGACCACTTGATCAATTGATGTGCATGTGCTTGTAATACGACCTAATTAGAATCCATGATCATCACCTAGTTAAAGTTTAGCTTTAATTATTGCCGCAATTATAACTGCCTGCAATGCGCCGTTTGCATGTGATGTGAATGAGAGTCGGGTAGATAGGTCTACATGTGATGTAGCAAACCCAATTGAGACCTAAATCAAAACCTCCTCAATCAAGTCGAGAGTGAACCGACATGAGCAAGTCATATTAGATTAATTGATCTAATTGGTGTCTAGGAAAGCATGAAAGGTGGTTACTTAATTAGGACCTTACTCTCTGAGTAAGGGGAGCCTCCCACCTGCTTACCTGGCCAATTGTTCGATTACCTCTTATGAAAGGCTCAAGTTGCAAACACTAAGACCTGATTAACCAATATTAAGTCAATAGGTCTTCCACTGTAGTAGAGCTGCTAAGGCCTTTCTGATGTTGACTTGTCTCGGCTGGATACAGTGGTCAAGTTGCATTGGGGGGCTGGACCTCTCTATAGACATGAGATGTTGTAGGGTAAAGGTGGGGTTGGGCACCAATAACTGTTAGGTGAGGACCCAATGACGACTTTATTCCTACGGTTATACGGTGGGTCTGACTTAACTAAGAAATGAGACCAATAACTGTTAGGTGAGGTCTTCATGGCTTAGAGACCAAGTTGCACTGCAACATGCTTGAGAAGCATTGTACAAGAGTTGTACACTCATCCATCTATGTGTCACCAATAACTGTTAGGTGAGGTGGCATGTAAATTGGTGGGACCGCAGTACCCACTAGAAACCCTAGTCGTGTGGGATTTCCGTTTTCCTACCAGGGGAGTGTGAGGAATTCGAGAAAATAGTGGGAGTCACATTTGTTCTAAAAGACCTTAGGACAGATTAGGATCAAGTACAAAAGTCTAACTAGAATCTTTACTCTCTGCAGATACAATGTCGGCTTCAAACCCTTTGACCCGTATTCTTGAGACCAACCGACTGACCGGAACCAATTACAAGGACTGGCTTAGAAATCTCAAAATAGTTTTGGACTGTGAGAAGATAGGCTACATACTCGATTCAGATATCCCCACATTACCAGCACGTCCCACTGATGTTCAGCGTGAGATGCATAAAAAGTGGTTGGACGATGACATTAGAGTAAAATGCTATATGATGGCATCTATGTCTAATGAACTCCAATGCCAGCATGAAAATATAAAGACTGCTAGGGACATACTGGCACACCTGCAAGAGTTGTATGGTGAGCAAAGTCGCACAGCTCGTTTTGAAGTGTCCAAGAGGCTTTTCAAAGCGAAGATGCGCGAGGGGCAGTCTGTCCATGATCACGGTCTGACCATGATCAAGGACCTAGAGGAGCTTGAGAAGCTCGGTATGGACATGCACAAGGAATTGCAAGTGGATTTGATCCTACAGTCACTTCCTGATTCATTTGGTCAGTTTATAGTAAACTACCACATGAATAAGATTGAATGCACTAAGACTGAACTAATCAACATGTTGGTAACTGCTGAGGGAGCCTTGAAAGGTTCAAGGGGCAATGTCCTCGCTGCTGAGTTGACTTCTGGTTCCAAGAGAAAGTCTACTTGGAAGAAAAAGAAGCCTGCAAAGAAGCAGAAGAAAGACAAGAAGCCAAAGAAGGAAGTTCAAAAGAAAAAGGCTAACGACAAAGGAAAATGTTTCCACTGCAATGTCGAAGGCCACTGGAAGAGAAACTGTCCTTCATACCTCGAGAGCCTGAAGAACAAGAAAGGTGACACACCTTCAGAAGGTATAGACTTGCTCATTATTGAAACTAATCTAACGGTTTCTTCTACTTCTAGTTGGGTTATAGATTCTGGTTCTAGTGCTCATTTGTGCACTACCATGCAGGGTCTAAAGGAAAGTAGAAGGCTGGCGGAAGGTGCAGTAACCCTTCGGGTTGGCAACGGGGCAAAAGTTGCTGCTGTGGCTGTGGGCACCTACCATCTGCGACTACCGTCTGGATTTAGTTTAATACTTAGAGACTGTTATTATGTACCTGTTGCTAGCAGAAATTTGATTTCTGTTTCATGTCTAGCACAGGAAGGTCATGTTTTTACATTTGACAAAGACTGCTGTTCTATTTATTTAAGAAATAAAATAGTCGCACGTGGTTTCATGATTGACAGTCTCTATCATTTACATATGGATGTATCTGTGAATGTTACCGAGCAAGATGTGAGTGCCAAAGGATCCAAAAGATCCAGAGATGAGATAAACCAAAGGTATTTGTGGCACCTTAGGCTTGGCCATATTGGAGAGGACAGAATAAACAAAATGGATAAAGATGGGCTTTTAGGCTCATTGACTTCCGAGTCATATCCAGTTTGCGAGTCCTGTCTTCAAGGAAAGATGGCTAGACTGCCCTTTGTAGGACATGGGGAGAGGACCACCGAAATACTTACCCTAGTACATACAGATGTATGTGGCCCATTCGATGTGCTAGCCAGGGGACGTTATTCATACTTCATTACCTTTACCGATGATTATTCACGGTATGGGTATGTGTATCTTATGAGACACAAGTCTGAATCCTTTGAAAAGTTCAAAGAGTTCAAGAATGAAGTAGAAAAACAAACTGGAAAACCTCTTAAGGCCCTTCGATCAGATCGAGGAGGAGAATACCTTAGTGGGGAATTCCGGGACTATCTCAAAGAAAATGGCATAGTCTCACAATGGACACCTCCGGGTACACCTCAACTCAACGGGGTGTCAGAGAGGAGGAATCGGACCCTATTGGATATGGTCAGGTCCATGATGAGCTTCACTGATTTACCTATGTTTCTTTGGGGAGATGCCTTACTCACAGCGATTTATTTATTGAATAAAGTTCCCTCTAAATCCGTTCCTACCACACCGTATGAGATATGGCATGGTAAGAAACCAAGTCTGGGTCATCTCAAGATTTGGGGGTGTCCGGCCCACGTCAAGCGACTACAGGCGGACAAGTTAGAGGCTAGGACCATAAGTGCTCGTTTTATAGGATATCCTAAAGAGTCATTAGGATACAATTTTTACGTCTCAGAGGATCACAATGTGTTTGTGAGCCGTCATGCCATCTTCTTGGAAAATCAGTTTATCCTTGATAGAGGCAGTGGGAGGAAAATTGAGCTTGAAGAGAAAGTCTCTGAAAAGCAACGAGTCATGGATCCTATAGAACCTATTCATAAGGAGCCAGTACACGATGTCCCTCAACCACCTCGTAGATCTAGTAGAGTCTCCCATCCTCCCGATAGATACTTAGGTATACTTGAAGAGGATACTGAGGAAATGTTCCTAGTGGGAGATAGGGATCACATACAGGATCCCAAAACATACAACGAGGCGATATCTGATATCGATTCCGAGAAATGGCTGAAAGCTATGAAGTCAGAGATAGACTCCATGCATTCCAACCAAGTCTGGACCTTAGTAGATCCACCAGAAGGTATTGTACCTATTGGATGCAAATGGATCTACAAAAGGAAAATAGGTTCGGATGGAGAGGTAGAGACCTATAAGGCAAGGCTTGTGGCGAAAGGGTATAGTCAGCGCGAAGGTATTGACTATCAGGAGACCTTTTCACCTGTAGCCATGCTAAAATCCATCCGGACATTGCTTGCCATTGCAGCATTTCATGACTATGAAATCTGGCAGATGGATGTGAAAACTGCTTTCCTGAATGGATATCTTGATGAAGATATCTATATGGAACAGCCTTTGGGTTTCACTTCCAGTGATGGAGATCACAAGGTCTGCAAGCTGCAAAGGTCCATCTATGGACTAAAGCAAGCCTCTCGGAGTTGGAACACTCGTTTCGATGATGCAATCAAAATGTTTGATTTCATCAAAAACGAAGAGGAACCATGTGTTTATAAAAAGGTTAGTGGGAGTGCTGTCATTTTTCTCGTACTGTACGTAGATGACATTCTCCTGATTGGGAATGATATTCCCATGTTAACCTCGGTCAAGGTCTGGTTGTCAAAAGAATTCTCCATGAAAGACCTTGGGGAAGCATCCTATATTTTGGGAATAAAGGTCTATAGAGATAGATCTAAAAGGATGCTTGGCCTTTCACAGAAGATGTACATAGAGGAGGTGCTGAAGAGGTTCAGCATGGAAAACTCCAAGAGGGGTCTCTTACCCCTAAGGCATGGAATTCATCTCTCCAAGAAGATGTGCCCCAACACATCTGAGGAGATTCAACGCATGAGCAAGATTCCTTATGCATCGGCAATAGGAAGCCTCATGTATGCCATGCTATGTACACGACCTGATATAGCTCTTGCTGTGAGTGTCACAAGCAGATATCAGTCGAATCCAGGTGAAGAACACTGGACAGCTGTGAAGAATATTCTTAAGTACTTGAGAAGAACTAAAGATTTATTCTTGGTTTTTGGAGGATCATCAGAGTTAAAGGTAGAAGGGTACACAGATTCAGACTTCATGACTGATGTCGATGACAGGAAGTCAACATCTGGATACGTGTTCTTGTGCAATGGTGGTACGGTGAATTGGAAGAGTTCTAAACAACCGATCATTGCTGATTCTACTATGGAAGCCGAATACATCGCCGTCTCTGAAGCTGCTAAGGAAGGCTTCTGGTTCAAAAAATTCATTGCAGAGCTGGATGTGATGACATCAGATGCCATAACACTCTACTGCGATAACAATGGCGCCATAGCCCTTGCTAAGGAGCCAAGGTCTCATCAGAAGTCTAAGCATATAGAGCGGCGCTTTCACCTCATACGCGACTATGTGGAGAAGAAATATGTAGAGGTGCAGAGAGTAGACTCCGCGGATAACGTGGCAGACCCTTTCACTAAGCAGCTGAGTCAGCAAAAGACTGAAGCCCACCTTGAGAAGATGGGCCTAAGATATATGACCAATTGGCTTTAGTGCAAGTGGGAGATTGTTAGATGTATGCCCTAGAAGTCAATTTGGCTGACACATTGTTGATTCTAGGGACATAATTTTGTACTTGACTATTTATTATTGAATAAATAAAAGGCATCTTTTCATTCATATTATTTATGTGTCTATGAATCGTCCAAGAAATTAATAAGATGATGATACATATTCTCAAGAGTTGAGAATTTGAGCCATGTATCATTGGTGATTAATTTCTAAATGCTCCTGATCAATGGATCATCACGAGGACGGTGATCGATCCGATCAGTGCACAGATCACTTTCCTTCTGGATGGACGAGACTTGAGTCCACAGTGTAGGGACACTGAAGTGATAGTGCAGGTGCTTGTTAGAGAACAAGGGTACTGAGCGTGACCAAGACAAGAAGTCACTTGGATGTCTATCCACTCGTCAGTGACTTACTTGATGTTGCAGTAGTGTGACTGGTCCTTTGACCTGCGGTGCTTCGGCTACTCACAGTGAGGTTATTGTAGTTTGACTGCACACATACATGGTCTCTAGCCATATGGGTCCATGCAGTGTAGATTGGCTGCAGTAGGTTCACTGTAGGAGTAGGGTATGCACCTACAAGGAATCTATCGACCTTGATAGAAGAGGAGTGATCCTATGTGATTTGTTAGACTGAGTTCTAAGACCTTGGCCAGGGCAGTAAAGTGGAGAAAGAGTTTTCCACTATCGAACTCAAGTCGAATAAATCTTGACATATGACAGACGATGGGGTTTGACGAGTTGTCCATGACCTCCGTCCTGTAGGGATCCACGATAGTAGGACTGTATCACACGTTAACTGCACCTAGAGGTTCATCATTCCATTCTGCTGGGTAGCCACTACATGCTGCTAGGTGTCACTGGTGGATGGTGGGACTCATAGGGATTATCTTGATGATCGATAAACCCTAATGAGTTGAGTTGGAATCGTTCCAACCCATTGAAAGGAGTTTTCAATGATATAGTGATAGAGATCACAATATATCTCACTACCAGTCAGAATAGAACCTATGGGGTCACACACACTAGAAGTATTGACCGATCCGATGGTTGAAATCGTGATTAGGAATCACAAGAAATCAATTTGATTGATAAAAAGTTGAAGAAGGAAAAAGGAATTAATTAATTGGACTTGAAACAAGAATCCTACTTCGGGTAGGATACCTAGAGTTCTAATTGGATTAGGACTGGGATTCCTACTTGGAATAGGATTCCTCAATCCTAATGAGATTAGGAGTTTTGAATTAAAATTGGATTCCTACTTGGAGTAGGATTCCTAGAAATCCTAATTGGATTAGGACTTCGGATTCAAATAGAGTCCTAATTGGATTAGGACTAAAATTAAATAAATCCTAATTGGATTAGGATTCCTTAAGTCTAAATTAATTAATAATCTAATGAATCAACATGACTCCTAATTGGATTAGGATTGAAGAGTTCAATTGAGTCATGGTTCATTCAAGTCCTAATTGGATTAGGACTAGTATGCATTGAACCAAATTTGGCTAAGCCTAATCGAATTAGGACTAAACCGGATTAGGGCCTCCCAATCCTCATTAGATGAGGATTAGGGCAAACCAAGAGGAGGGCCGTACGCCCCCTCCTTCTTCTCTTCTTTGGTGCGGCAAGGTAAGAGGGGCCGGCGCCCCTCTTGGAAAATAGTATGGAGCTCCTAAAAGTTAGGAGCTCCACAATCTAATTAAAGGGGCTCAAGGGGCAGCACCTAGGGCATTGGGATTTCCTCTCCCTTGTGCCGTACGCCCTTCATCCTCCCCTTGGGTTTTCAGCCGCCATCAGCAAGAAGAGACAAAGGGATTGCCAGCTCATCCTTCTTCTCTTGTTTGGGCTCCAACGCAAGCAAGGAAGAGAAGGCTGCAAAGGGTTCTTGTTCTTCTTCATCATCCCTCCTTCTTCTTCCTCCTCTCAAGCACTTTCAAGAGTTGAAAGAAAGAGAGGAGATCAGCCATCAAAGGAAGTCTCTGCAAGGGAGCTAGCACCCCGGGGAGACAAGGAAACGTTGATCGGATCTCTACTTCGTGTGGATACCCGTAGAGGCCGGACGTTTGAACGGCTTCAAGCGAACCCTCTTCCTAAAACCACGAATTCAGATTCGCGGTGATCATCTACCCGCGCAAGGTGAAGATTTGATCTTCCTATTAGTTTTAAAAGTTTTAATTCTTACCTAATTACGAAAGGTCTCGAAACAAGCGTTCATGCGATGAACGTCGAACCCGTGCATGCCGATTCCGCTGCCATCTGAAAATTTTTGAAATATCAGCGGCATGGGCGGGTTCCCAATAATTTTCTCATTATGACTAGTGTTTGTGTGTGTTCCATTGACTATAATGCTCCATAAATTATAATCAAGTGATTGTATAAAAATGCGCATGCGTGCTTTCCAATGTGTATAGTTTATGCCATTAAATAGTGGAGGTCTATCAATTAATTGTCCCTCTCCTAGAAAACTATCTATTTGAGTTGTCATGATCTTTGGCTCTTTGACGGTTAGGTCAAAAACACAAGGCAAGAAACTATAGAGCACCTGCTCTGATACCACTTGTTGCCCAGTAGATACAACCCAAGAGGGGGAGGTGAATTGGGTCTTTTAAAACTTTTAAGCTACTTCTGATACTTTTTGATTAATTATGCTAAGTTGTATAGATGCACAGTGAAATTTAAACTTAGCAACAGTTTGATGTATAGAATGTGACTTGATTGAGTATGCTTGCAACTAAAGGATGCGCGGATAAGAGTTAAGCAAGCAATTTATCTAAGTAAGTAAGTGAGTAAGTTAGACAATGACAAGAAGCATTACAAACACAACAAACATATAGTGGTTCGGTGCACCCCAGCACCTACATCCACTCCCCAAGACCTCTTGGGAATTTCACTATAATCCTACAGATTACAGCCGGTTGTTTTACAAGCTCACAACCCAACTTGTTGTTTTACGAGGTCACAACGAACTCGGTCGGTTTTTCCAGGCTCACCGACTAGAACCACCCCGATTGTTTTCTCGGGATCACAATCAAACCCAGTTGGTTTTCCTATAGGCTCACCAACCACAACCTTACACCGTTGGTTTTCCCTTTGGCTCACCAACAAACCTTAACCCCTTGATTCAATCCCTTGATTGAATCAAGTTACAAGATATTAAAACAAAGGTTTAAAACAAATCAAAGCTTCTTAAACAAGCAAATGTAACAATATAAACAAGTAGAGTAAAGAGAAGCCCTCAAACGAGTTTTGAAGATGAAGGAGCTCGGCTTCTTCTTTACTTGACCCTCTTCTGATTTGGCACGAAGTAGAGGATCACGGAGGCAGCACACGGATGGAGAGGAAGCTTTGGGATTCACTTGGATGCTCTTCTTCTCTCTATTTCGCTTTGGATGGCCCTTTTGTGCTTATGGAGGATTTTTCTAATAATCTCTTTGAGATCTCTTCTCTAAATGTTCTCTCCCACTTTCATACCTTCTCCCCTAGCTCTCCTCTTGATTTTATAGCTTTTGGTGGCGTGGAAACAAAAACTAGCCGTTAGAGACAAAAATAGAGCCGTTATGACCCGTCTGCACATTCTGACAATGTATCCGTTGGGCTCGGAGTCGACTCGCGCGATCTGGAGTCGACTTGGCTGTAGCAGGAGTCGACTCATGCTTTTCTGGAGTCGGCTCGGCAACTGTTCCAGATTTGAATTGAAGTGGTCTTCTCGACTGGGAGTCGACTCCCCAAAATCTGGAGCTGACCTTGCACTTTTGGAGTCGGCTCATCCCAAGGAATCCATAGATGTATTCTTCAACTTGGCTCACTCGAGTCGACTCGTGAATTCTGGGAGTCGACTCGGCGCTCAGAGGCCGAACTCCCGATCTTCTGTCTTTTGGCTCGTGCAGTCTTGGAGTCGACTCGAACTGTCTCGGAGTCGACTCGGCCCTCAGTATCCAAAAACAGTCTTCTGTCTTTTGGGGTCGCGCTGCCTTGGAGTCGACTCGAACTGTCTTGGAGTCGACTCGCCTCTCAGAGACGAAAATACCGTCTTCTGTCTTTGGAGTTGCGCTGCCTCGGAGTCGACTCGGATTTTGCGGGAGTCGACTCGGCTCTCAGTATCCGAAAGTTGCTCTCTGACTTTTTCTTTGTATCACACTGGGAGTCGACTCTCGCTTCCTTTGGAGTCGACCTGCCAACCATCGGAGTCGACTCGAGTTCCTCCGGAGTCGACTCGGCTCTCAGGGTCCAAAATAACTTCTCTATCTTTCTGTCTGTGACTCCCTGGAGTCGACTCGTACTACCCTGGAGTCGACTCGGCAAGCATCGGAGTCGACTCGCGCTCTTCAGAAGTCGACTCGTTGACAGGTTCTGAGATGTATCTTTCTGTCCGGCTGTCTGTTGCTCCTTGGAGTCGACTCGGAACCTTTCCTTTGAATTTTTCTTAAAACTTGCTCTTCTAAATTGAAGCCTTTGAACTTGAATCTTGGGCCAATGAGGTGTGGCTTTCTTCTAACTTTTCTTGAGAGCTTTGGAGGCCTTCTTGAATTCTTCCAACTTGCTATGTTCCTTGCAAAATAAATAATCTTTCTTCTTGCAACACAAACATTAGTATTTATACTTCAAGGTTTTGTGATCATCAAAATCAATCTTTAAATCAATCTTTGGGTCATCAGTGTCCAATTAAGGGCATACCGACATGGCGGCATGTAGACGAGGCTACTCAAACTGCTATCATACAATCTGTCCTTGTAATTATTTATTGCACAATATTTTTTTAGGTACTTGTACAAGTTGCATTGATCATACTACATAATGATTTTACTTATGTTTTTAGGACAAGTTCAAAATCTTGAATGATTATCATGGAAATCTAGTAGTTCAGCAAGCTGTCCACAGAAAATGCTACAATATTCACAGAAATTGGAGGCACAATATGAAATTGCATTACAAGCATCTTAAGAACATCTTACATGTGGACCCTTATAGTCATCCATACGAACATGTGACTCAAGAGGATTGGCGCCACTTAATTGACGATGTGTGGAAAAGTAAAGAACACAATGTAACTTATATATTTAGTGCTTCAGAGTTTATAAGTAAAATATTTGATCATAATGTTTTCTTTAGATTTTTAATTTGTATTTTTTTGAAGGTGAGATCAAAAACTGGCGAAAAGAATAGGAAAAAGCTTGAGTACAATCATTATTCAGGATCTCGGTCATTTGTTGCAACAATGACTATACCGGTAATATGTTTTTGAGTATGTACTGGCTATATTTTTAGTGAACTGCCTGTGAAACAGTCTATGGGATAGTTTTGACTATTGTAAAATAGATAATTTGCTGCAAGTAGATTTTTTATTCTAGTTTGCTGCGAGTATATTTTTGGAATCCTTTTATGCAAGTAGATCTAACAATTATTCTGGTTTTCTTATTATGTAGTGGCTATATGCTAATCTAAATTACACTTTGCAGCCGGAGTTTAATGGTTCTGAAAATCTTGAATTTTCAGAATTCTATAAGAAAACTCATACCAAGAAGAACAAAGAGTGGATTGATCCTATTTGCACCGTGAAACATGAAGGTATCTAAAATCTCAATAATCATTTAAATCAGTTTCTGCTTTTGCAAGGTTATATACATTTAATTCTGTAGTTACCTTTGCATTGACAGTCAAAGATGTTGAGCTTGCGAGAAGAATCTTTCCAATCCGGTGTGCAATTAATATCAGAGGAGATGTCTAGGTAGGCACTTGAAAAAAGAAAGAGATACATTCTTGGATTTGGGGTTGGACTGAAGCCCTCTTCATCTTCTTCCACACCTAGTCGTGTGTCACAGGACCATGTTGGAGAGTTGCAGAAACTTAAAGCTAGGATGGAGGAGATGAAGATGGAGCGTGAGGAGTTGCGGAGGCAATTGGAGCAGGAGAGGAGAGAGCATGAGGAGGAAAAGAAAGAGCGGGAGGAAGAACAGAAGCAAATTGCACATCTTACAAGTTTGGTGACAGAGTTCCTAAAGGGAAAGACTCAAACGCACAAGTCATCTATCCATCATGATGGGGCCATATATTCAACTGGTGGTACAAATACTCATTGGTATGTATTCTCATTTATATTACATAGGTTATTTAGAAATTTTGACCAAATTAAGCAAAATGTCATTGTGAACTTATACTTGAATTTTAGTTTATTATTTTTCACATGTGGTTATTGATTGTGTATTCTTTTTGCTTTCTCAGATACATGGTGGAGTTATGAGCATGCGAAATCTAATTTCTGGTACATGGATAGCTTTTGTTCAGATGATCATGGTGGAGTTGTCTACAAGCAGAATCCAGTTTTTGGTATTAGAATATTTTTGTCTACATGATGGTTGTTTGGATGAATAGCAAGATCAGATATTTTAGGATTTTTAATTTACATTTTGATGTGTTTGGTGATGATTATCACCTTAACATATGGTATGGATGAAACATTGTGATGTATGGTTAATAGGTATGCTTGACTTTAAACTTATAGATAATGATATTTATAATAAATGATTATGGATTCTCCAACATTGTGTATACTTCTATTTGGATGAGCAAATGTATTGTGCAATATGGATATTGGATAGGCTATTCTTCAGTGGTGCTGCCATCGATTAGATGGACCATCATGGATGGATGGTCTATTGACATCCTCGGAGATGATTGAGTGACTGACCAGCCACTGGGTAGGATGCCGACGATGGTGGACTCAACAAGATTGGCCGGGGGCAGAGTCAGTGTCTTGATCAGTCGGGGCGGATGGAACGAGGTTGTGATCCAGGGGCGCCTTCAGAGAGCAATTGGCTGAGAGGGTCCTGGCAATTCTGATCCTTGGTGAGGCGAGAAGAGACAGGCGACTATGGGCATCGAGAGGAAGGGCGAGGGTGTGTGCTAGGGATTTGCAAGTGCCAATGGGTAGAGAGGCCACAAGACAGATTGCAAGCATATGGATATGGAGGATGTGGGTGCACCCTTGAGTGGCCTTGTTTGTTTGGAAGGTAGTTTGGGGCTGCTTACCGACTCGAAGGATGCTGGCAAGCAGAGGTGTCAGAATCACCTCTTAACAACAAAAGATTCTGGATCTGATTTTTTAGGGATGCATCCTCAAAAAATTGGAGTTGATATAATTGAAGTATGGGAGGTTCCCCTCCCCCACCCCTATTTTATCAAAAAATAAAATAAAACGAAATAAAATTGTGTAGGATTCCATAACTCCAAAAGGTAGTTCAAGATTAGATCCAATCATTTATACTAATTTAGATTTTATACTATATGAAAACTCATTCTAAAATTAATCCCATAATAGATATTTAACTAAACATAAACCTACTTCAATATAAATCCTTATCTTAGGCTCTCAAATAACTTGGTTTTCTAAATAGATTTAGTTTTTATCTTTATTTCTACTCTACAGTAAGTGCCTTCCATAGCATGCCTCGAATCAGATGGTATCAAAACTTAATTTATTTATTAAGTATGTACAGGAAGCCATTGATTAATTAGATATTACAGATAAAAGAATAAAATTCCATAAAAGAGATTTATAACGTTGTAGAAGAAAGATTTCCAAAATCTCTCTCTTTCTCTCTCTGGTATGGTTCATGTGGAGCAAGGAGAGGAAATCTTTTCTCAGAGAGGAGGAATTCGGAGATATTATGGGATGATCGTGTGGAGTCGAACTCAGCATGTAGGTTATAGGAAAAGAAGCAAAATATCTTGAAGCAATAAGGTTTACGTGGACCCTGTCCATGATATATCATCCATGTCTAAATGGCATATGGATACAACAAACAAATAAAACCAAGCATAGTATTTGAACTTTCAATACACTAACAGCCACTAGATATGATGGCTAATACGACAGACATTGATGCAAAGCAAAGTAGGCTGGCGCTACAATTTTAGACAGAACTGGAGAAATCATTGTAGGCCAAGATTATAAGTAACCATGTAGTACGTTAATGAGATGTCGTCCTTTGCAATTCATGCGGTTGGATAAGAAGGTTGCATGGCAATGCCACAGAGACCTTCTGCGTCGTCGATGTCCCGGAGCAACCTCATATATCCGTTTTCGCCCCAAGTGGTACCCCATGAATTCTTGAGCAGCCAATATTTAGTTCCATCATTTGCCGTCCCATAGCCCACGACAGTGACAGCATGGTCCAGATCAGTTCCGCAATTACCCATGAAAACGCCGCCGGAGTAAAACTGGAAGTCTTTCCCACTGCCCTCGATGGCAACGGAAACGGGCTGTTTTGCGACTGCTTGTAAGAGCGATGACTCGCTGTTCCTAGGCACGTCTTCGTAGCCGCTGATGGTGGCTGCAACGGATGATCTTTTATTGGTGTCGCAGGTTCCATCCTTCGCCATGTAAGGATAATTAGCTTCCGTCGTTATGCCTTTATTGCTGATGATGAACTTAAATGCATCATCCATTATGCCCCCATCGCATCCTCCATTCTTCTTGTCGCAATCCACAAGTTGTTGCTCTGATAAGGAGGTCAATTTGCCAGTGCTGATCTGAGCGATCCCTTCAGTAGCCGCGACGGCAGAAAATGCCCAGCAACATCCTATTTTATTTTATTCATTAGTATGACTTGTTAGTGAAGCACTTAAGTACGTACGTACATCAATTCATTCTTCGAAAGAACTACAATCGTACGTGCATCGTATCGTACCACATTGGCCTTGATCCTTGACGGGAGTTACTGCTCCTTTACTCCTCCAGTCCACGCTTGGAGGCACGTCGGTTACGTTCGCATATCCGAAGTTCTGTCCTGTGGCACGCATCGGCTTGGGCTTAAATCCAGTGTGAGAAGCCCTGAACTCCTCGGTGGTGAGATCGGCAAATTGGTTGATGTTGAGCTTGTATTTGCGATGCCCAGCTTGGTTCGTGGATTCAATGTAATCGACGTTGGCTTTGAAGATCTGGAAGCGGTGCTCCTTCTCTGCTGCATCTTTGTACACACGCCCATACTGCACCATCCATTGCGCGTGCCTCGCGGCCATCAGACTGTCGCCGATGGTGCGGGACGCATCTCTTGGGGAAAAGCCCATGAAGAACAAGGCAAGTATAAGCCATAGGCATTGGTGGGTGGTAGAAGCCATGGTCTTGTGGTATATTATGGTGTTTGCTTGATGCAAACAATAGGTGTCGAGCCGGGATTATATAGAGGTTATTGGCTTGGAAGGAGGTTTGGAGCCTGACGGACGGCATCCCGACGGGCATCGCACGTTTTCCAAAGAGTGATGAGCGGCCTGTTTGGACGGACTCTTGTTTAATTGTTTGCTGGATTCTGCAGTTTGGGCCGTTCATCACGCTTCGATGCCGCAAAACGACATGGGGAAAGACTTCGGGAATGGTGCAACCAAGTGCCCATTTAGCACTGGGGAGGGTGCGGGCAGTGAGCTGGGGTTTACACGGAGGTTTGGCTTAGCAGAAGAATCCTGAAACTTTACGTGTGCTCTTAACTCGCATCACACGTCTTGCCGAGCGTGATGAGCGGTAGCTGATTTGTTCGAGCATTGACGGCTATTGTTGTGTGAATCGCATGATGCTCTCTAGAAAACGTGTCGTGCGCTTCGGCAGAGACGGCTCGCCTGGTGGGCCACAATATAACGGACCCAAACTAGCATTGCGCACCCTATTTCGGCCTGGGTTGCTATCAGTCGCATCTTAATTTATTTCTGTACAAGGCATCTTGTTGCATGCGAACGACTCTTCATGCGTCTGGCCACCATGATCAATAATTTGGCTTTTCTTTCTCGTCTTCATTCTAGATAAAAATATCTTAGGCTAGCTAGTGATGATTGGCTAAAACAAAAGGGAAAAGAAGAAGGAGATGACGATGATAATGATCCTACACAATTCTTGTCCAATCAAAAGCTTGGTTTTCTTTTTTTTGTATCTATTTCAGCTTTATTTTTGGACTTATTGGGCTTGCAATTGATTAAGACCTACAGTTAATACTCTGCAAAACTCCGGTCATCCAAGAAGACGCGTGTTGGGTCATAGTGTAATATTTTAGAGGCTTCTAAGAATGGATACTCACACCAGAAATCATAATCATGGGCCTGATCTTTGGTAAAACAATATTATTAGAAAGTTGACCAACTTTTTCATTGACCAACATATCTATGCTCTTCGTTTCTCTAAGTTGTTAAGATATCTATAAATTGGACAGAAAGACTTAACCCAGTAGGGAGATAACTAAATTATTTTCCCACTAGTAGGTAAAATAATCTTTTTATTTTGTTCCTAAAATATCGATAACCCCACGATAGTAGAATAATAATAATAATAATATAATATAATATGTATAATACAGTATAATATATTATATTATACATAATAGTATTTATACAATAAAAGATATTGTAGAAAATATGGAAGGATCTTGGTAGCTTACTTGAGACAGTAGTAATGCAAAAGAACATAGGTAACATATTAAGGAGCCACTTTCCAATGCATAAAAGAAGATGTGTAAGTTATTTTTCCATCTAAATATTGCCCGAAAAATACTTACTTAGGGAAATATAGATATCTGAGTAAGTATTTTAGCCCCCAAAGAACGAGTCTTAAAGGAAAGGAGTCCACAGCATGCGAGGAAGACAGAAGGTGATGCAGCATCTCAAGTAGGTGGTTTTAGGAAGAAAAAAAAAAAAAGAGACCACCAGAACCATACTATATTATCAAGTCTTTAATGTGGTACACATGTAATGTAATAACTGATATTGACCCAAGTGTGAGTCCTATACTAGAAATGTATATATGATCTCGATATATGGTCAAAAAATATAGACACTAGACACCACCCCAAATTAGACACTAAACAATTTGCTTAGAATTGTTATAAAACACATGGTTGTGGATAATTTGGTTAATTAGCCAATAATTCAAATGTTGGTGGATGCAATTTACACATTTTATCTCAATCAAGAGATTGATTATACAGGGTTTCTATATTTTTACCTATGATAAAAGGGCTAATTTGTGGGCGACATAGGAGGCAAAAAAGTGTCAAAGAAGTACCAAAGATATGAATTAGGTAAAAAGAATGGAACTAAATCAACCTCCATGCAATTTGATTCACAGATTCTTGATGTATGTTGGACATAATTGAAAATATTAAAATACAATGATTAAAGATGGCAAAATGATCATTAGAGTTGGTCAAACCTTCATTGTAGAGAAGAAATCTAATTACATGATAAAAGGCTAAGAGAACCCATTTAGTATAAATATTATTGTTATTCTAAAAATTGACGCAGATCCAAATGAATCTTTATTGTTGCTTTTAATCATCAAATCTACAATTATTTCTAGCAAGAACATTTTGAGTTATGGATGCAAATAATTCCCACCTTGAGAAATTCTTGCTTGTCCAAAAAAAAAATAGATGGTTAATTGAATAAATAAATTAATCAATCTAATTTAAAGAGATCTTAGCTGATGTATCACTACTCATCATTTACTAGGTTTGGTTGATATTTGTTAAACATTGCCTAAACAGAAATATACAATAGTGATAAACCTATGTCTAACTAGACATAGCTTGGCTAATTAGCATTTGCTTTGATTGTTGATAAATCATCACATTTTTACCAATATCTTAACAATCATATTTGACATTTCATCCCTTGAATTGGTGTAAGCAAAGAATCATTAAAAAAAAACCTCCTATATCAGCAATCTCGCGCTTGAACAATCTCCATTGCTATGCATGGCACATTATGATACTCAAAAAAAAAAAAAAACTAGTTATTGAGTAAACCACCAAATGCTTTATGAGCCATAAATATTAGCCGTCTATACAACAACCAATTTGACTTTTTATATGTGTATTGCGGAGCATCTTGGCTAGAGTTGTTAGAATTTTCAATTTTTTGCTTATTTTTAAGAAAATGTAGAGCTCAAGAACTCTATTAGGAGTTTAACACATGATATAAAGTGCATACAAATCAACCAAACAAGATTTTGGATCCCATTTTTAAGGGACGCATCCTCAAAAAATTGAACTTGATATAATTAAAGCACGGGAGGTTTCCCATTCTAGTCCCCTATTTTATCAAAAAATAAAATAAAATGAAATAAAATTGTGCAGATCTCCATGACCCAAAAGAAGTTCAAGATTAGATCCAATCATTTACAGTAATTTAAAATTTTATATCAATGCAAAATATCATGCACACTTTGTTTCTTGAATGTCTTCGTGGATAAAGATTAAAATCACATAGAATCCGCTTTGTCTCCTATATTCGCACCTACATTCCAATCGTTATCTCTTGTTTGCGACAATAATTGTGATGCTTCCAATTTTTTCTGAACAAGGTCGTTCAGTAGTTGTAGACTATCTCGTTGAGAAATTCAATAGTTGGCATTCCTACATTTTTCAAAGAATCATAAATGATCTGCCAAGCCGTGAAGATCTCACTCAAGTGCAAGGGAAGAATGTGGAATACTAGCTTGAGCACTATAGAATGTAGATACTGGCATACTACTAAAACAAGAGATAACGAACAATGATATAAGACAAAAATATGATGAATCCATCCAGAAGGAATGTTGGTTGAAGAATCTTTCATCACTCAATGTACCAAAAAAAAATGAAAAAGTGGAATCCATCTCAAATTTGTTGTAAGCATGATTTGCATGTAACTTTCTTTTTGTAAATAAATGTATATAATATTTGAAGACAAACAGAGGTACAAAGGTACATATGGAACTGCCAATGCGACAAAAATAGAACAACATCGGGCAAGAACAAACAGAATGCATGAAACAAGATAATAAAAAAATAATACATTATATGGGGAGATGAAGTGAATTACTTTACAGAGCTAATTCTACAATACGGAGTAAATGTAGGATAAATATACAACTTTTGGCAGAAAGTTTAAACTTTGTTACGGATTCTGTCATAAATTTAGAGTGCACCATGAAGCAATCCCTATGCTCATATATCAAATCAGTCACAGCTCTAATTAAAGATTAGGGGTCAAATATGGTGGCCACCTTAGGAATATGTACAAAGTTTTCATAACCTGCAATGATATCAAAGAGTAAGTTAAACCATCACATGCAAAAATATTAAATTATACCTGCGGCAATCATATAGTAGAGCTGGCCAATATAAAAAATGAGAAAGCACATTCCAAAACTCTATTCCATTATGATTGAAACCATGATTCCATGCAAAATGGATGCAAATTTTTTCCACGACAAATGTACTCTGGTAAGAAACACAAGAACCAATTCAAGCAACCATTGGATTGCATTCTCAATTTTGTACTTAGAAATTTGTTGGAGACATAAACTTAATTGCCTGCAAGTAGCATAATGATGCAAGATTTTTAACAATCTGAACATGTAATTACATTAGAGGATTCCATAGACATTAGGATGTCCCAGGGAGCACCAGCAAATAAATAGCTAACTGAAGCGGAATCAACTTTATAGAGTCCAAAAATCTTTGGAAATAAATGGATTTAAGAACAAATGGGTTTGAACAAGGCAATTTAATCTTCAAAATACTAACTAGAGCTAAATAAAAAAGCCAGATTCCACTTAAGGTATGTTTAGGACCAACACTCATGATAGGGTGAACAAAGTCTTCACGACTTCACTCGTGATGCATACATGAGAAGTATAGAAGTACAATATTTCTCATCCCACATACTAAAACATAGAAAACTTACACAGTCATAAATCTATGCTTTAGGCCGGTTGAGTTTAATGAATACTTGTTTTGAGCAATAAATTTAATCAAAATTTTATACAATTTTGTACCATATAAAATCATGCTAATAAACTTGTCACATGAAATCAACTTTGGCAAGGCAAGGTGACAGGATAAGATTTGGCTCTAAATGAAGCTAATGAGCAGTGCTCCATGGACACGAGAATCGAAATCGAACACATGTCCAAGTATGTCAGGTGGCAAGAGAGAAAAGGAAATATGAGGATACATAAGATAAATTATAATATGAATGTTAACCCCATGTGATGACCCAAAGATTGATTCATAGATTGATTTTGATGATCACAAAACCTTGAAGTATAGATACTAATGTTTATGTTGCAAGGAGAAAGATATTTATTTTGCAAGGAACATAGCAAGTTGGGAGAACACAAGAAGGCCTCCAAAGCTCTCAAGTTGGAAGAAAGCTACAATTTATTGGCCCAAGCTTAAAGTTCAAAGGATTCAAATTGGAGGAGTAAAATCAAAAGAAAAATTCAAAAGAACAGTCTTCGAGTCGACTCCAGTGGAATTCGAGTCGACTCCGGAGAAGTATGAGTCGACTCCGGAGAAGTATGAGTCGACTCCTAGGAGTCACAGGCAGAAAAGTCAGAGAGCAGTTTTCGGGTCTGAGATTCGAGTCGACTCCAGTGGAACGCGAGTCGACTCCGATGGTTGGTAGGTCGACTCCAAAGAAAGCAAGAGTCGACTCTCAGCGGAACACAAGGAAAAAGTCAGAGAGCATTTTTGGGACTCTGAGATTCGAGTCGACTCCCGCATTGCACGAGTCGACTCCGAGACTCCGCGACCATCAACAGACAGAAAACCAAGTTACTGCCTCTGAGATTCGAGTCGACTCCCAGACAGCTCGAGTCGACTCCAAGACAGCTTCACATCAAAAAGGCAGAAGACCAAGTTTCGCAAACTGAGAGCCGAGTCGACTCCAAGGAAGTTCGAGTCGACTCCAAGACTGGACGAGCCAAAAGACAGAGGATCGGGAGTTCGGGCTCTGAGATTCGAGTCGACTCCCAGGACAGTCGAGTCGACTCGAGAGGACATAATTCAAAATTGGATCCACGGACTTCAGTGGATGAGCCGACTCCGAAATTGCCAAGTCAGCTCCAGAAGTTGGCAAGTCGACTCCGGGTTAAGACGAGTCGACTCCCAGTCGAGGATGCACCATAATTCAAAATTGGAACAGTGGCCGAGTCGTCTCCAGTAAAGCACGAGTCGACTCCTGCAACAGGCGAGTCGACTCCTGATCGCGCGAGTCGACTCCGATCCCAACGGTAATATTGTCAGGAAGTGCAGACTGTGTCCAACGGCTCTATTTTTGTCTCTAACGGCTAGATTCTTGTTTCCACGCCATCTAAAGCTATAAAAACAAGAGGAGAGCTAGGGGAGAAGGCATGGAAGTGGGAGAGATCATTTAGGAAAGAGATTCCAAAGAGATTACAAGGGAAATCTCCCATAAGCACAAAAGGGCCATTCAAAGTGAAATAGAGAGAAGAAGAGCATCCAAGAGAATCCCAAAGCTTCCTCTCCATCCGTGTGCTGCCTCAGTGATCCTCTACCTCGTGCCAAATCAGAAGAGGGTCAAGTAAAGAAGAAGCCGAGCTCCTCCATCTTCAAAACTCGTTTGAGGGCTTCTCTTTACTCTATTTGTTTATATTGTCATATCTGCTTGTTTAAGAAGCTTTGATTTGTTTTTATTCTTTGTTTTAATATCTTGTAACTTGATTCAATCAAGGGATTGAATCAAGGGGTTAAAGGTTTGTTGGTGAGCCAAAGGGAAAACCAACGGTGTAAGGTTTGTTGGTGAGCCAAAGGGAAAACCAACGGGATTAAGGTTTGTTGGTGAGCCAAAGGGAAAACCAACGGGGTTTAGGTTTGTTGGTGAGCCGAGGGTAAAACCAACGTGTAAGGGTTTGATTGTGAGCCCGGAAAAACAATCGGGGTTGGTTCTAGTCGGTGAGCCTGGGAAAACCGACCGAGTTCGTTGTGCGCTCGTAAAAACAACAAGTTGGGTTGTGAGCTTGTAAAACAACCGGCTGTAATCGGTAGGATTATAGTGAAATTCCCAAGAGGTCTTGGGGAGTGGATGTAGGTGCTGGGGTGCACCGAACCACTATATGTCCTGTGTGTTTGTAATGCCTCTAGTTATTGTTTAACTAACACACTTACTTACTTAGATAAATTGCTTGCTTAATTCTTATCCGCACATCCTTTAGTTGCAAGCATATTTAATCAAGTCGAAGTCTATACATCAAACCCTTGCTAAGTTTAACTTTCACTGTGCATCTATACAACTTAGCATAGTTAATCAAAAAGTTTTAGAAGTAGCATAAAAGTTTTGAAAGACCCAATTCACCCCCCCCTCTTGGCTTGTATCTACTGGGCAACAAGTGGTATCAGAGCAGGTGCTCTAAGTTTAATTATTGATCTCACGATCAAAAGCCAAAGATCATGACAAGTCAAATAGATAGTTTTCTAGGAGAAGGACAATCAATTGATACACCTCCACTATTTAATGGCATAAACTATACACATTGGAAAATACGCATGCGCATTTTTATTCAATCACAAAACTAATATTTATGGAAAATCATAACAAATGACCTTCACACACTCTCACAAACTATTAATGAAAAGGACTTAGCACAATTGAACGCTAATGCTATGAACATGTTATATTGTGCTATTCAAGAAACGAAGTTTAATGAAATTTCTGCATGCTTATCTGCTAAGGAGATCTGGGATACTTTAGAAAATATTTATGATAAATCTCAGACTAGCTCACATGTGCTTCAAATATATACTAACAATGAGACTGCAGAAAAGGGTGTTGAATCTCCCTCAGTCGAGTCGACTCCAAGTATCTCAGAGTCGACTCTCAAGTTCACCAAGTCGACTCCAATAAGGTCCGAGTCGACTCCGAGGCAAATCAGCTTCCTAAAGACAAAGAAGAAAAGGAAGCAAGAAGAAAGGAAGAAAGAGATAAAAAGGAAGAAAGCCTTGACCAAGAAAGAGTCAAGCCAGAAAATAAAAGTTAGGAGCGACAATGATGATATTAGCTCCAAGAAACTACAAGAGGTAACTGACTTGTGCTTTATGGCACAAGAAGACAAGGTAAAAACTGAATCTACTCTTACATCAAATAATTTTCAAGAAGAATTTTCTTATGATGAATTATTAAATGCTTTTCATGATTTGTATGGTGAATGTAGAAAATTAGCTGTAAAGAATAAAAATCTTAAGAAACTAAATCTGAAAATTTTAAAAGAAAGAAATTCTAATGATGAAATACAAGAGAAACTAAATTCTGAAAATGAATGCTTAAGGTCATTTTCAGAAGAATTGATTCAGAAAAATCATAGCTTAATTAAAGAAAATCAAAACTTAAGCGAAGAAATTAATCAATTAAAATCTTGCATTAACAAATTCACCGTAAGCTCAGAAAGATTAAAAATGATGTTTGAAAGCCATCATGCTGATTTTGATAAATCAAAATTTAGCTTGACTCCTTCACTTAGCCATAAATCTCTAGAGAAAAAGGTTATCAATTTACCAAGCAAACCATTAAATAAGATAACTTATTTCAAAAATGAAAAGGATGGGAATAACAACTTTACCTATCGTTCTAGTATAATTAAATCAAATGGTAAAGTTATTACTATTAAACAGATATGGGTTCCAAAAGGAACCATATGTCCTAACTCTCAAGGACTCAAGCAAGCTTGGGTACCCAAAATGAGAAAATGAGGATGTACACATAGGTGTACCAAGGTACCCATGGAACATAAAGAAACTTAAAAAGTTATTAACAAAAAAATAATAATGAAATCAGTAATTCTTGCATCTCATCATTATTTGTGCTTTAGTATTTGATATGATTTGCTAGTAGTGATCAATTTTGTGATATAGAAAATACTTTTGGAAATATAATCAAATCATCTCATTTTACTCACTAGTGGATAAGGTGCTAAATGATTAATCAACTTATTAAGAATAACTCTATGAATTCTCTACATGCTTGATTGAGAGTTTTTATCTATGGCATTATTGTTTATTGATCATAGATATAATAATGTGTACTTGGTATGCTTTTGAATATATGCACTATGAATACCAAGATTAAAGAAACCATATTTGGCATATGAAATCAGCTCATGCTAGTATGTACTTAATCTCAAAAGACCTTGCCATAGGCTTACTTAGATTATCCTCTTAAAGGTCAAAGTTTTACTATGCATGCTAACTAAGGAAACAAACAAAAATAATTTCTAAATCTAGAGATGTTGTTTCCAACACTAATTTTTTTCAAAAGCTTACATTAGCCTTGTTCTTGGCACTCAAATTAAAATATTTTCTGTATTGGCACAAACTCACAAGAAGCGATCAAATGATAAAGGTTTGCAAACTATGAAATCATGGCATAGTGATTGAAAACCAATTTTGTGTTAAGTTGTGCACAGAAAAATAATATTTTCAGCACCAAGGACACCTTAAGTAAAATAGGATTAATAGAATTCTTGAAGAAATGAAAAAGACAATTGTGTATGATAGTCATCTACTTAAATGATTTTTTTTAAAAAAAAAACTATCATCACTGCTTGTCATACATATGATTTCTATTAGATCTATTTTTGATGA
Organism: Phoenix dactylifera; assembly: GCF_051530095.1. Lineage (NCBI taxonomy): Eukaryota > Viridiplantae > Streptophyta > Magnoliopsida > Arecales > Arecaceae > Phoenix > Phoenix dactylifera. The sequence goes on along the minus strand of NC_143190.1, from coordinate 63,759,060 downwards.
AAACTCCCTTTGATCTTCTGAAAAATGGAAAATGAACCATTGCATATCTTTCATATTTTTCAGTCGTACATGTTATGCTTGATATGTTCTTATGAAAAATAATGCCAAATCTGATAGAGATATGTCTATCCTTGGATATCATTCATCAAGCAATGCATATAGAATATTCAATGAAAAGATTTTAGTTGCAAAAATATCAAGTCGTCTTATTCTCTATGAGACTAATGATTTATTGTCAAGATACTAAGATCAAATTATATATGGTTAATCTTTTACATATAACAATCTGAAAACTTGTTAATAATTATTACAAAATTGAGTTTTTCAGAAATGCACTTAATGAAGAAAAATTGATAACTACTAAAAGACTGAATCAAGAAAAAAATAGATCTTGATTCTTTCATGATTAAAAGTAAAGATCACCACTATCATTTGCTTGACTCATGAGCTTTATATTCTGTCAAATGAATGTGTAGAATTCACTCCTATGTGGTTATTTCATTAAAAAGTAGATCTATGTTAAATAACCACCATATTTAAAAATTACACATTACATATATGATAAAGCAATATGTGATTTAAAACAAGCATCAAAAGCTTGATATATAAAAGCTTAGGTAACCTTGTTGATAGAAAGTAATAGTGATAAATCTATGCATCAAAAAGAAGAATCTATGATATCTTGCTTGCTCATAGCACACATTGATGGCATCATTTTTGTTCTACCAATGAAAATTTATATGAATAGTTATATTGCAAGGTGAGTTTGAAATATGATGAATGAATTAACATCTTCTCTCAAACTCCAAATTAAGACAAACAGGAAAGGGGATCTTCATTGACCAACGTTAGTCCACAAGAAAACTCTTATAGAAGATTGGCATGAATAAGGTATATCTATGACCCCATCTTGTAGAATTTGAAAAGGATGAGCAAAGTAGATCTATTGTGTTAAAGCTGTATTGAAGCATGATAGAATAATTATTTTATCATACAGCTAGTAGACCAGATTGTATGCTCATTATGTGACCTTGTGCAAGACTTCAATCTAACTTTAATTAATCATATTTTATTGATAACAAATAAATCATAATCTGAATTTTGATAGAAATAAATGTTTAAGATAAATTGATTAAAACATAGTTAACATATCTTATTGATAATTATCTTAAGCAAATAGAATCTAAACTAAATTGACTTGAACTATCTTGGTTAATGAATCTATCTCTTTAGTTCAAATGATATGTGCTTGCTTATATTTAGGCAATCTCTTGAGTAAAGTGACTCAACATGCAACTATTGTCATATCTTATATTGAGTCATCTAGTTAAAAAATATATATGTTGGATGAATGCTTTGTATCTTAAAGAAACTAATAACCTTCCTTCAAGAAAGAAAAATGAGAAATTTCAACTTGAAGGATATCTTCATGTAAGATACACTAAACATTCACATACAAACAAGAGAGAGGATCTTCTTCAGCCAAAAGTTCACACATAAGAAATCTAGTTTGGCTTGAAGAACATATAATGAATAGGTAATTTAGATACCTTTCTCACAAATTAGTTGAGCAAAGTCAGTAACTTAAATCTTATTATGGCATGATTAAATTCTTTAATTATTAATTTTTGATATCATGTCTATATGTGTATTGACTGACTTATACTTTTAGAAATTATTTCATGGTTTGCCCAAACTAAAATATATCTTTGCCTATGTCATAACCATGAAATACACAAGTATATGCTTAAAATGTTGATGTAAAATAACTTGTGAGAAGTTATGAATCCTTGAGCATAATGAAAATGTTGTTTGCATGATATACATATATATGATACGTAAGATTAATTCTCTATTCTGCTCTCTCATGAAAATTACTTGAGAATAACAAAAAGAGAGAGAGATAAAGAAAAGAAAATGGATATTATTCAAGAGAAGTAAAATCCAAGTAGAGGCAAACACTTCAACCTTAAGGAAAAGCAAAACAAACTTAATATATTCGACACATTTGTGAGACTTGTGTGAGCATTCTTTTGGAAGAGATAAAATCCATAATTAATTACACTTAAACAGGGAGGTTTTGAAGTAAACATTTTGACCTTTCTATATTGCTCATCATAGGGATGGTGCCAATGGGGAGGCTAGTGGTAGTACCCGGCACTATTTGACCCAACTATTCGGTGTAGGGCATATTAGGGACGGCACAAGAGGGAGGCTAGTGGTAGTACCTCGTGCCCCTTCCCAACTCCACCGGATAGGGAGCAAATAGAGTATAGAGCATAAGAAAGTTATAAATGAAAAACAAAGTAAATGAAAGTAGAATTAAGTCAAATTTTTAATCACTTGAAAACACACTTTAAGGATGAAATCATTGCAAGATTATATTTAAATAGGGGGAGTTTATTTGAAAAGAATTGATTTTGATCCTTGACATTCTTGTTCTTAGTATTTTAATGCATGACTTAACACATGGTATATTTTGCATATGGTATGATGTCTTGATTTATGGGTTCTCAATATTTTGTAATGTTTCATACTTGAACAATTTGATTGAATGTTTGAATTGCTACATAACATCTTTTGTTTAGTTTTATTGAAAAGAAATTTCAGATTTGTCATTCACAATCATTGTTAAAATCTGAAAGCTAAATAAAATTGTAGAAAGGAGAAGAGAAGAACATCTCTATTTAGGAAAAATAAATTGATATTGATCTATCTTTCTACTTGCCTAACTTTGATACATAATGTCCTAATACTTGTTAAAATATCCTTTATTTTGTATCGAAACTCAAAATTAAACACAGAGATTCTGAAAGTGCATTATTGAAATATGTATTTTTCAATCGTAACAATTTAAGATGAGCTACATTGTGAAAGATACATATCTCATATTATGACTTAGAAAGCTTCTATTGAAAATCCTATGTAATTCAGAATCCGATTTTGTATAAAAGTTTAAACTCCATATGATTACTAAATAAAATGTTAATGTAAAAAAAAAAGAATTTATTTTGATTGCTCCGATACGCATCCGAAACATATCATTTCTTACCTTCAAAGTATACTAATTTTGATTCAAATGATGTGTCTTACGATGATCTTGATTGCAAGTAAATATTTTTAAAATATATGACTTTATCTTAATATTTAAAAATTTTATTGAGCTTCATGTATACATTGCTGAAAAACTGTGATTAGGAAATTGAGTTCTATAAATACACATACCTCAATGATCATCTATATGTTTTTCTCTCCTACATTCTTAGAAACTATCATCAGAATATATATATATAGAGTGAATACTATAAATTTTGAATAATTCTAGATCACTCTACATTCTCGATAACATAGAATTTCAGTTTTATTCACGTTTATTATTAAATTCTGAAATTCAACCAAAGAAAAGAATGATTAAAGAAGAATGCATCTTTTGAGGGAGAGCTTTAGATATTCAGTATCTTATCCTAAAGAAACTTTAATTTGATGCATACCTTGAATTTTATGGATTGATTTTGATGAACCTCCTTATATTGCAAGACATGCTTTAATTTCCTTGAGATGAGTTCTATAAAGGTTGTCTTATCTCAAACCTTGAGTCTTATGAAAATAAGCTGAAATATATTTTTGAGATTGACAATCTTATTGAACATTATCTTAGGATTCTAAATTCTTAAATGGAATGATCAATTGAGGGGAAGAAAGAAAATTTCAGAAGGAAAGGTCTTATGGAACTTAATCGCATAAATCTATAACTAAAGGAGAGAGAAAGAACACTAAATGACAAGTGATTCTAATACTCTCCAATATGTATCATCTGAAATTTAAATCTGAAAATCTGTATGATACACCTTGAGGCGTGTTATTTGGTTAGTATATCTCATGCATCACTCTTGAACCAAATTGCAAATCTTAAGAGCCTCTAATTTAATGAAAAAGGGGGAGAATAATGTGTTAAATTTTCTTGAGTATCTCTTAGAAAATCTATTTTTGGAACTTCACTAATGAGCTCTAATTGGCTTGCTTTTTGGAACTTCAATTTTGTGCAAATTCATTATTTTATGTATCAAATTGTGCTTATTTTCTAAAGAAATAAAAGAAAGTCTTTAAAAGAGCTCTAAGATGTATCAAAAATTGCATGAATGTATATTTTGATATTTGTGCCCCAATGCTCCTATTATCATAAAAGAACTTTGAAGTCATTAAGAAAATTAATTAAATTGCTCTCATGGTTGATAAAATACTTAATAGATTGGGCAAAAGGTCTTAAACGAACAAGCTTTCATACTCAGTGAAGAGAGGTTAGATTTCCACTCATGTTTTTCTTTGAATATCATTTGTAGTACTTCTTGAATTAACCTAAGGAAGATTCCACCTACACTTAATTAGAAAACTATCTGTGGTATCAAATTAAAAAACCTCTTGAATTCACACTCGATGTGTTCTGCTCTGATCTTTGTACTTAATGTTTCACTATCTTTTTGATGTTGTCAAAAAGGGGGAGAAATATCTAAGTATATGCTATATACTCAGAATGCTTTATTACTTTGAAGTGAATATAAATCAGCTTAAAATTTAAATATGTTGATTGTGTTAAGCTGATTAAATCTAAAGCATTATCATGAAGTATGTTTTTTTTAAATATATATGTTTTCTACTTCATGCAACTTAGCTATGTATTACTTCTAGAAAACAATATCTTTTATATTGCATATACTCCAAGTTTTGTCATCATCAAAAAGGGGGAGATTGATGACCCAAAGATTGATTCATAGATTGATTTTGATGATCACAAAACTTTGAAGTATAGATACTAATGTTTATGTTGCAAGGAGAAAGATATTTATTTTGCAAGGAACATAGCAAGTTGAGAGAACACAAGAAGGCCTCCAAAGCTCTCAAGTTGGAAGAAAGCTACAATTTATTGGCCCAAGCTTAAAGTTCAAAGGATTCAAATTGGAGGAGTAAAATCAAAAGAAAAATTCAAAAGAACAGTCTTCGAGTCGACTCCAGTGGAATTCGAGTCAACTCCGGAGAAGTATGAGTCGACTCCGGAGAAGTATGAGTCGACTCCTAGGAGTCACAGGCAGAAAAGTCAGAGAGCAGTTTTCGGGTCTGAGATTCGAGTCGACTCCAGTGGAACGCGAGTCGACTCCGATGGTTGGTAGGTCGACTCCAAAGAAAGCAAGAGTCGACTCTCAGCGGAACACAAGGAAAAAGTCAGAGAGCATTTTTGGGACTCTGAGATTCGAGTCGACTCCCGCATTGCACGAGTCGACTCCGAGACTCCGCGACCATCAACAGACAGAAAACCAAGTTACTGCCTCTGAGATTCGAGTCGACTCCCAGACAGCTCGAGTCGACTCCAAGACAGCTTCACATCAAAAAGGCAGAAGACCAAGTTTCGCAAACTGAGAGCCGAGTCGACTCCAAGGAAGTTCGAGTCGACTCCAAGACTGGACGAGCCAAAAGACAGAGGATCGGAAGTTCGGGCTCTGAGATTCGAGTCGACTCCCAGGACAGTCGAGTCGACTCGAGAGGACATAATTCAAAATTGGATCCACGGACTTCAGTGGATGAGCCGACTCCGAAATTGCCAAGTCAGCTCCAGAAGTTGGCAAGTCGACTCCGGGTTAAGACGAGTCGACTCCCAGTCGAGGATGCACCATAATTCAAAATTGGAACAGTGGCCGAGTCGTCTCCAGTAAAGCACGAGTCGACTCCTGCAACATGCGAGTCGACTCCTGATCGCGCGAGTCGACCCCGATCCCAACGGTAATATTGTCAGGAAGTGCAGACTGTGTCCAACGGCTCTATTTTTGTCTCTAACGGCTAGATTCTTGTTTCCACGCCATCTAAAGCTATAAAAACAAGAGGAGAGCTAGGGGAGAAGGCATGGAAGTGGGAGAGATCATTTAGGAAAGAGATTCCAAAGAGATTACAAGAGAAATCTCCCATAAGCACAAAAGGGCCATTCAAAGTGAAATAGAGAGAAGAAGAGCATCCAAGAGAATCCCAAAGCTTCCTCTCCATCCGTGTGCTGCCTCAGTGATCCTCTACCTCGTGCCAAATCAGAAGAGGGTCAAGTAAAGAAGAAGCCGAGCTCCTCCATCTTCAAAACTCGTTTGAGGGCTTCTCTTTACTCTATTTGTTTATATTGTCATATCTGCTTGTTTAAGAAGCTTTGATTTGTTTTTATTCTTTGTTTTAATATCTTGTAACTTGATTCAATCAAGGGATTGAATCAAGGGGTTAAAGGTTTGTTGGTGAGCCAAAGGGAAAACCAACGGTGTAAGGTTTGTTGGTGAGCCAAAGGAAAAACCAACGGGATTAAGGTTTGTTGGTGAGCCAAAGGGAAAACCAACGGGGTTTAGGTTTGTTGGTGAGCCGAGGGTAAAACCAACGTGTAAGGGTTTGATTGTGAGCCCGGGAAAACAATCGGGGTTGGTTCTAGTCGGTGAGCCTGGGAAAACCGACCGAGTTCGTTGTGCGCTCGTAAAAACAACAAGTTGGGTTGTGAGCTTGTAAAACAACCGGCTGTAATCGGTAGGATTATAGTGAAATTCCCAAGAGGTCTTGGGGAGTGGATGTAGGTGCTGGGGTGCACCGAACCACTATATGTCCTGTGTGTTTGTAATGCCTCTAGTTATTGTTTAACTAACACACTTACTTACTTAGATAAATTGCTTGCTTAATTCTTATCCGCACATCCTTTAGTTGCAAGCATATTTAATCAAGTCGAAGTCTATACATCAAACCCTTGCTAAGTTTAACTTTCACTGTGCATCTATACAACTTAGCATAGTTAATCAAAAAGTTTTAGAAGTAGCATAAAAGTTTTGAAAGACCCAATTCACCCCCCCCTCTTGGCTTGTATCTACTGGGCAACACCATGGTTTTGTTGCCCAAGGTGACAACCCAAGAGGGGGGGTGAATTGGGTCTTTTAAAAACTTTTCAACTACTTCTAATCTTTTAGAGTTAATTAGGCTAAGTTGTATGGATGCTTAGTGGAATTTAAACTTAGCAAGAGTATGATTCTAATCTAATCAACTATTAAGCAGCGGACTCAATAAAAGATTAGTCTAAGTTTGCCCAAGTATGCAATTCAATTGAATGAGACTTGATTAAGTAAATTGAATATACTTGCAACTAAAGGATGCACGGAGAAGAGTTAAGCACGCATAGTATCTAAGTAAGTAAGTGAGTGAGGAAGTCAGACAACAAAGAGCATCACAGACACAACAAAAGTATAGTGGTTCGGTGCATCCCAGCACCTACATCCACTCCCCAAGACCTCTTGGGAATTTCACTATAATTCCTCAGATTACAGCCGGTTGTTTTACAAGCTCATAACCCAACTTGTTGTTTTGCGAGATCACAACGAACTCGGTCGGTTTTCACAGGCTCACCGACTAGAACCAACCGATTGTTTTCACGGGCTCACAATCCAACCCAGTTGGTTTTCTCAAAGGCTCACCAACCACAACCTTACAACGATTGTTTTCCGGGTTCACAATCAACCCAGTTGGTTTTTCCAAAGGCTCACCAACCACAACCTTACAACGTTGGTTTTTTCTTTGGCTCACCAACAAACCTTAACCCCTTGATTCAATCCCTTGATTGAATCAAGTTACAAGATATTAGAACAAGAGTTTAAATCAAATACAAGCTTCTCATATAAGCAAATATAGCAAATATAAATAAGTAAAGTAAAGAAAAGAAGCCTTCAAACTAGTTTGTAGATGGAGGAACTCGGCTTCTTCTTCTCTTAACCCTCTTCTAATTTTGCACGAAGTAGAGGATCACCGAGGCAGCACACGGATGGAGAGGAAGCTTTGGGATTCACTTGGATGCTCTTTTTCTCTCTATTTTACTTTGAATGGCCTTTTTGTGCTTATGGGAGATTTTCCTTGTAATCTCTTTGAAATCTCTTTTCTAAATGTTCTCTCCCACTTCCATACCTTCTCCCCTAGCTCTCCTCTTGATTTTATAGCTTTAGAGGGAGTGCCAACAAAAATCTAGCCGTTAGAGACAAAAATAGAGCCATTGGAATCAAGAAAAAACTAGCCGTTATGCCTCCCAGCGTGCTCGAGTCGACTCGGCTGAAGTAGGAGTCGACTCGGCTGAAACAGGAGTCAACCTGTGAATAGTAGTCTGCCGGCACTGTAGCTGGGAGTCGGCTCCGCACTGTAGCGCTGAAGTTGGAGTCGACTCGAGATCACTGTAGCGCTGAAAATCAACTCTCTGTCTTTTTGTTTATTTTCAGTCGGAGTCGCCTCGTAGAGTATCGGAGTCGACTCGAGAACTATTTCTTGAAACTCTAGAGTGCCAGAGTCGACTCTAAACTTCCAGGAGTCGACTCGAGGACTATTCTTTTGAATTTTTCTTTGAATTTGCTCCTTCAACTTGAATTCTTTGAACTTGAAACTTGGGCCAATGAATTGTAGCTTTCTTCCAACTTTTCTTGAGAGCTTTGGAGGCCTTCTTGTATTCTTCCAACTTGGGCCAATGAATTGTAGCTTTCTTCCAACTTTTCTTGAGAGCTTTGGAGGCCTTCTTGTATTCTTCCAACTTGCTATATTCCTTGCAAAATAAATATCTTTCTCCTTGCAACACAAACATTAGTATTTATACTTCAAGGTTTTGTGATCATCAAAATCAATCTTTAAGTCAATCTTTGGGTCATCAGTCTCCCCCTTTTTGATGATGACAAAACTTGGAGTATGTGCAATATAAAATATATTGTGTTCTAGAAGTAATGCATAGCTAAGTTGCATGAAGTAGAAAACATATATATTTAAAACATACTTCATGATAATGCTTTAGATTTATTCAGCTTAACAAATCAACATATTTCAATTTAAGCTGATTTGTATTCAATTCAAAACATAAAGCATTATGAGCATATACTTAGATATTTCTCCCCCTTTTTGACAACATCAAAAAGGTTGCAAGATAATGAAACATTAAGCACAAAGATAAGAATACTCAAATATTTCTTTTTGTACTCTGATTTGCATGTCAAATTATTGCAAGAATATGAATCATATAACTCAAGGCAATAATGTTAGAAAAAGATTAATGAGCATAGATCAGAGCCAATTATAATGAGAACACATCGAATGTGGTTCCAAAGATAGTTTTCAAATCAAGTGTAGGTGGAATCTTTCTCAAGTTAATTCAAGAAGTACCACAAATGATATTCAAGGAAAGCACGAATGGAAATTGATGACCCAAAGATTGATTTAAAGATTGATTTTGATGATCACAAAACCTTGAAGTATAAATACTAATGTTTGTGTTGCAAGAAGAAAGATTATTTATTTTGCAAGGAACATAGCAAGTTGGAAGAATTCAAGAAGGCCTCCAAAGCTCTCAAGAAAAGTTAGAAGAAAGCCACACCTCATTGGCCCAAGATTCAAGTTCAAAGGCTTCAATTTAGAAGAGCAAGTTTTAAGAAAAATTCAAAGGAAAGGCACTCGAGTCGACTCCTACAGTTTCGAGTCGACTCCAAGGAGCAACAGACAGCCGGACAGAAAGATTCATCTCAGAACCTGTCAACGAGTCGACTCCTGAAGAGCGCGAGTCGACTCCGATGCTTGCCGAGTCGACTCCAGGGTAGTACGAGTCGACTCCAGGGAGTTACAGACAGAAAGACAGAGAAGTTATTTTGGACCCTAAGAGCCGAGTCGACTCCGGAGGAACTCGAGTCGACTCCGATGGTTGGCAGGTCGACTCCAAAGGAAGCGAGAGTCGACTCCCAGTGTGATACAAAGCAAAAGTCAGAGAGCAACTTTCGGACACTGAGAGCCGAGTCGACTCCTGCAAAGTCCGAGTCGACTCCAAGGCAGCGCTACCTCAAAAAGACAGAAGACTGCTTTTCGGATACTGAGAGCCGAGTCGACTCCGAAACAGTTCGAGTCGACTCCAGGACGGCACGAGTCAAAAGACAGAAGATCGGGAGTTCGGACTCTGAGCGCCGAGTCGACTCCCAGAATTTTCGAGTCGACTCGAGTGAGCAAACTTGAAAAATACATCTCAGGATTCCTTGGAACGAGTCGTCTCCAAAGATGCCAGGTCA